>NC_037092.1:77755823-78073323 GCF_002994745.2 Rosa chinensis | reverse complement strand
GAGATAAATCAAAATTTTAAACAATCCTATGCTCAGAAGATAATATGATAATTAAATAGAGCACTAATTCAAGAATTAAATGCATGCATCATTATTTAAAAACAAGAGTCCACTCACAGTACTATTCAGGCGATCATGCATACGAGTTCCTTCGTCGAGCAATAGCTCGGTACATCGCCCTGTACACAATTATATTCCGTGAATAGTTATTCAACAAATTAATACGATTCCTAAATCAATTCCTCATAATTACATCTCCACTTCTCCTCGGATGCAACCCAAATTATACCACTAATACCAATTCGTTTATTTAAAGGTTCCAAGGCAGAACCGAGAGATATCTGACGGCCGGATTCTCGTAATTCGATAATCGAAACCCTAAACTTCAAAAATTCATAATTAATTCCAAGCTTCTCCAAAATTCACCAAATTTCATATACAAGCTCTACAATATTTATAGGATTTAATGGGCTAAAAACTGGAATTAAAACACAGCCCAACACGCCTCCACGCGCCGGCGGCCACCACCTCCGATGGCCACCAAAAATTGACAGTAGCTGCAAAACTACAAACCCAACAAATTTCTCAACTGCAACAAGTCCCAATTTTACCTTTAAGAGCTCGGATTAAGCCGATGAAGAAAACCCAGAAATCAAGCTTTGGACCCTAGGATGTTCTTCGTCGATTCGACCTCCACGATGCAAATCGGAGCAAGAGGCCTTAGGGGAAACGTTCGCCGGCTCAAGGCGCTCCTACGGTCCCAATTTGGTGGTCGGAAACGGCCGGAAATGGAAGATTTGCCGGAAAAAAGCCAAACTGCACCTATGAGGAACTTTGCTTCGATTCAAGGTTTTTCGGCCAAATTGCCACAACCTAAAGCTACTAGGGTACAGAGGGGAGGGATGAGCTCTTGTGGTGGTCGGCTGCACGCCGGTTGGTGGCAGGAATGCGCGGAATCGAAGGGAGGAAGAAGGACCGGAAAGGGAAAGAAGAGAGTTCGGGGGAGAGGAAAGAGAAGGTAGATTTCCGGAAATGGAAATCTACCACAGTAACTTTCTATATATGTAGAAAGTTACCATGAACAGTAACGTTCACCTTTTCGCTTATAACGTTCGTATACGAGCTCCGATTTTTACGTACCACATATGCACGCGCTTGGTTTAACGTCATCTACAACTTCCGTGAAGAAAAGTTTCTCAAATTCTGATCCGAACAAAAAGTCGACTTTTAGGGTCACTAAAGTTACCGAAAAAGAGTAAAAGTAAAACAAATTATCGTTTACTGTCCAAATGACTAGTAAACTGGTAAATTTAGGTTCGGGACGTTACAACCGTTACCCCCCCAGTCCCCCATGTCCCCACTTAAGAGGAGTCTTGGCTGGGGTGAGTGAGTTGTGTTGGCATTCGACGTGGTGTCGCTATTACGAATCTGTGGTGGGTTTGTATGTGTCTCTTAGAGCATAGGCTGTGCCCTGGTGACACGTGTGGTGAGCTTATTCGTTTTCGTGTGCTGGAAGACCGGTGTACTGGGATCCGTAACATGTAATAATGGTGTAATGGTGAGTAGCCGAGGCAACGACGCATGACCTCTGTAACGTTCGGGGATGTCGGACACATGGTGAGATCTGGTGTTGTCGTCCTTGCATGTCCAACGGTCCCGATGTTCTCGAGGTGCTTATACAAGAACAGGGGAGAGAGGTGGAGATGGTTACTATTCCTTCATTTGTGTTGGAGCTTGAAAGAAAACTAGGTTAGACTTGGGTCGTAGCTGAGTGGAGAGCTTCTAAGTGGTCGTGGAGTGGCCGTCGCTATCTCTGTAATCGATCGGAAGAGTGAACAGGTACGCCACCTCTTGACCTTTTCTAGGTTTATTTGAGGGTATTGGTGTGTGTGTACCTTGTGAGGGTAGTGCTCCGGGAGATTTTTATCACTATAGGAGAAAGTGAATCAGACGACACATAACAGACAACATATTGAATTTATATGTCGTCTGAGTACGTCAGACGACATACATGCTAAACCTGTCGTTTCTCTTTTCCTTAGCCAACACAGGCTCAAAAATGAAATTTGCAAAATTTGGGACAACACTTGCAATGATATGTGTTGTCTGAAAAACCCATAAAAAAAATTCAATTAATTGGGTGGGTTGAAAATCCTAGAAACCTTTTGTATCCAAAAAAAAAAAAAAACCTCGAAATCTATCTAGTTTAGGGTTCCCTCCCTTAGCTAAAAAAATTGGCCCTTCTCTTCCCCTGCGTATTTGACTCAGCCTCGCTCACCCGCTAGCTTCTCTTAGTAACGATACACTCTAATCAGATTCAGTCGATTACTCCCTCTCTCGCTCTCTCTCTCTCTCTCTCTCTCTCTCTCTCTCTCTCTCTCTCTCTCTCTCTCTCTCCACCGCGAGTTCTCTCCCCCTCGGTCGTGACTCTCTTCACTCTTCAGCCTCCATCTCTCTCTCTCTCCTTGTAAGTTCTTCTTCTCTGTCTCTTACTTGTTAATCAGATTCACTTCGTTTTCTCATTGGGTTTTGGTTGGGTTTCTGAATTCCGATATGACTAGGTTTTCTGGTATTGTTGTGTATTGATTAGGTTCTGAAATCGATTGATACTTTTAATTTTGAAATTGGATGGTGCCCAGAAGTCTATATATAGAATCTATGGCTCGGAGCCAACAGTCTCAGAGTCAGAGCCCAAGTGCCAAAGCTCCGACCTTTATCTTCCACAATCTACCTCAACCTCCCGACCGCGTAACTGGGCTCGAAGGAGAACAACCCATCCTGTGTTAGGGTTTCAAGAACCCTAGAATTAAGTTAAGGAAATCTGGGGTTGATTGAGTTTGAATTTTTAGGGCTCAAAGTTGATTGAATATTATTAGGATTTTAATTATGATTTTGGTTTCTGACAGGGTTCATTGGAGGTTTCGGCGACAGAGATGAAGAGATGGACGCCCGGTGACTTTGATATTGGAAAGCCTCTGGGACATCGAAAGTTTAGTCATGTCTATTTGGCAAGAGAGAAGAGGGTATGGTCCTTCTTCTTACTATGGGGATTTATTTGTTCAATTTGTTTTTTACTTAGCTTTTTTCGATTACAATCTTGGTACTTTTCTTATTGATTATGTAGTTTATGGGGTTTATGGAGTGGTTCTGCTATAGCTGTTGACAAAAGGGACTGCACTGATTAGTATACATAAGTGATTAGATGTTCAATGATCTACTGATTTCTAGGAGTATGCTGTAAAAATTTTGGTAACTTGAGTGTTAAGGGGGCGACAACAACTCTGGAGTTATCTCTTTCTGTGAAACAAGGCTTTACAGTTGTTTAATTTGTTCTTTTTATTAATTTTTCTAGGTGTCATGGATACCTATCTACCTCTTAATAAATTGGCTATGCATTTGGTTAATCAGAATGACAAGTAAGTATACCTTATCTGGTATTATTATATCACTTCTATGTGGTTTTGTTTGGTACTGAACGATTTGGATATGTTGGCTTTTGCAGAATAGATTTAGACGGAATTTAATACAGGGAGGAATTGCATACACAACATAATGTTTTTGTTAATTTGTTTTTCTCTGTTTTGGTCAGTAACTTAGCTACTCCTATTGCTATCTATCTTGAAACTCAGTAGATTTTTACTTTGCAGCAGAATTGGGTTTGTTTGTGAATTTCCAATTGGGTTTTTGTTTTGAATTGGAGTTTGAGGACGTTGGAATGAAAATGATCTATGCTTTTGATTTTTGTTTTGAGTGTGTGACATGAATTGGTGAATAACAGTGTTAGTTATTGATGATTCACTTTCTTTTGGTCTTAGCTGTTTGTGATTATTTGATTATGTGGCCTATTCACTGTGCTTGGGACTGTTTATTAAGCAAGGTTGATCCTAAGTGATATGGGTTTATGGGGTTTTTACAAAGGCCAAAGTTAGTTTGTGTTCTTTATGCACACCTGGAGATCTTAGCTTTGCATTATTTTATATTGAAAGTTTGAAACCCATTAACAGAGGTATAGGAATTCCAGAATTGAAATTATATCAATAAGATTATATATACTAAATTATATATGTTGTTCTTTTAGGTGTTTGCTTTGATGTATTAATGTTATATATGACTCCTACTGTAGGCATTGAACCTTTTGTGAGCTGTTGCACTTTGACTTGCCACAAGCCCTGGAAGACAAGTATAAAGGCTACATGAATCGCAGATTTGTGTAAGTCTTGAACCCTAAGCTCTAACCACTGTTGGATTGTAAACATGATTTGAAACAAATAGGAAAGGCTGCCTACTTTTTCTGCAGAAGAGTATGTTAAAAATTAGATTTTGTTGCGATCAATTACTATAAGTCATAGAGTATGTTAAAAATTAGCAACCATCTACTACTGAAGAGCGACGCTATTCTATTGAAGTAGCAACTGAACAAACAAGTAGAGTATTATTTATCTATCTAATTGTAGGTTTGAACAGAAATGGGATTCCTCTTGGCTTGGTACGAAAACTCAAATCTTTATATATCTGCATATCTACTCATGTACTTATAACTTATGTTTACATTGCAGGACAAGGGAGATTGGCCAGACGGGTTGGAGAAACTGATGGTCTATATAAAGCAAAAATATCAAAACCCAAAAATCTATATTGCTGAAAATGGTTTGATTTCTTAAACTTCAGCTAAGCCCCGTTTATACTAAAAAATTATCCTAACATGATTTTTTTATATCTTATCCGTGTCTTTTCGATCAATGTAAGATTTCCTCTTTCCAGGAAGGACAACTTACCACTTCCTGAACAGAGGACTTAGATCGAATCTCCTATATTGTTTCTTTTTAGACAGTAGTTGTTTTTTGCTTGGGCAGATGAGTTTCAATTTTACTGGCAAGTTGTTTATTCTGCAGTTTGAGTTGCTGCAGTGTCATTGTTTATGGTCAACCAAAAAATGGCTAAGAGCTGGGGTCTCGGCACAGTATTGCTCACTCTTGTGGTTAAAATTTGGTTGGACATGAATTGCAAGTTGTACTTTGAACTGATACATAAGAAGTACATTGTAGTAGGAGACCTCTTTGTAGTTTTTTGTATGTTTTGGCAATCTATGAGAATGATGTGCTACTAAATGACATTTGGAACTTATTTGTATCAACATTTTCATATTTGCCTATTTCCAGGAAGCAATTGTGTCAATTCAATTCAAACAACATACAGGACAAGTAACTGTAGTAGTGCAAAGTTATCAGACAACACATGCATCCAGTAACTTGTTATATTAAATGCAATTCAAACAACAAAAAGAAATAGTAAGGGTAGTGTGAGGATCATTTAAGACAACACATGCATCCCTCACTTGTTATCTAAAATGTATTTCAGACTACATATATATCCTGGAAATTGTTATCCTAAATCAAATTCAGACAACATAAAGGGAAAGAATGTGTAATCTGAGGTTCATTTCAGACGACAAATTATCCCACACATGTTATCTTAAATGAATTTCAGACAACAAAGTCATCCTCAAACTTGTTATTCAAAGTAATATTCAGACAACATAAAGGGAAAACATGTGTAGTGTGAGGTTCATTCAAGACGACAACTGGTCCTACACATGTCATCTGAAGCTTATTTCAGACAACAGGGCCATCAAACAAATTGTTATCTAAGGGTGAATTCAGACAATAGAAGGAAATAGTATTTATAGTATGAGGTTTACTTCAGACGACATATTTATCATTGCCAAATGAACTCTTGTTTGAGGTTCACTCCAGACAACATATTTATCATATCTATGTTGTTGGATGAATCACACAACCACACAGACATGGAAAAATTGTTGTGCTAAGATCATTTCACACAACACTTGGGCAATGAACTGTTGTGTGATTCTATACTCTACGACAGTTTAGCCAAATTAATAGAAATTGCATAAATTCAGACAACACATATTTATATATACATGTTGTATGAATGAGAAAAAAGACGACATAAAAAGCCTGTCATCTGATTGAATGCAATCAGACGACAGGCTACTAGACAACAGCCTCATTTTCAATCAGACAACAGGCTTTAGCCCGTCGTCTGATTCACTTTGTCCTATAGTGTATCGGTGGGTTTTGGTGTGTATGTACCTTGTGAGGGTTGTGCTCCTAGAGCGATTTACCGGTGGGTTTTGGTGTGTATGTACCTTGTGAGGGTCGTGCTCCGAGAGCGATTTATCGGTGGGTTATGGGTTGCTTTAGGTCTGGTGAGATTGTGGAGGGGTTGAATTGTGGGTCGCGCTGAGTCTCATTTGGTTGCTCCGGATAGGGCTGGAGCAGTGGAATTTTGTGGGGGAGTCTTGGAGAAGGCGATATTGAGGGAAAACCGTAGTATGGTGTGTGAGAATCGTAGTCGTGGTAGGAGAGAGCGTTCCTCTCGTGAAGGGCTGGGGGCTTCTCGCGGTGGTGTCGGTGAGTCCCGTGGCGGGGGAGAAGGTGCCTCTCGTAGTCATGATGGAAGTGGTTCTCAGAGAACTGGCGAGGGCGATTCCCGAGGAGGTGGTGGAGCTCCCCGCGGGAGTATTGTGGGGAGTTCCCTAGGGAGTGGCAAAGGCTCGTCTCGTGGAGTTTCGAGTAGGGTTGAGCGACTCATGGTCGCTGATGTACCTGAAGCGGAGGTCATTAAAGTATTGGATATCTACCGTTCGCCACTGGGGCGGTTACTCCTTGGCGCTACGCGCATTGATCAACAGGGTCCGAGTATGACTGAAGAGCAGATTGCCGAGATGAGGACCGCTTGGGCCATTCCGGACAATATCTCGTTACGTCCCTTAAGGGATGGTGAAACGTTCAGCCACCCCCAGTTAGGATGGGCGTGCTTTTATGAGTATCAGCTCAGGTGTGGGTTGAGTTTCCCGATACCGGAGGAGTTGCAGTATCTGCTATAGTGCCTGAATGTAGCGGTAGGGCAGCTGTTGCCCAATGCCCTGAGGCAAATAATGGGAGTATTGCTGTTGTGGAAGCTAAGCAAGTTGCTGTGTCCCAGTATCAGTGAGTTCAATTCCATGTTCAAGATGCAGTACTCGACCAAAGCCAGTGATAGCGGCTGTGTGAATTTTAGGGCGCGCGGTCGTACTGTTATCGAGGACTTGCCTTCAAATATCTATGCTTGGTGGCGGGGGAGGCCGTGCTTAGTAGGCGGCTAGTAGCAGAATCCGGATATGGTGCACCGGGCCCCGAGCTGGTTCCAACCCATCTGTGAGTATCGTGATTGCCTTTGTTGGTGGATTTTCTTGTCTTTAGTGTGTACTAATAGCGTTTTTGTGCATCGTAGTGAGGCAAGAGGTGGAGTTGACCACGCTGGAGCGGAAGTGTGTGGCGAGGGTGATGGGTGGGTTTCCCAAGGGGGCGAGGGGGTTCTATCGTCTCTGTAGGCTCCCGATATACGAGAGATTTGATTTGGGGAGGTTTCCAGGTGAGGGATTTTCTATTTGTGTGGTGTGGTGTGTTGTGTGTTATCCTTGCTGACATTGTATTTATTTTGCAGCAGATATGTCAAACGAGGCCCCTAGCAAAAGTGACGCCCCGTATGCTGACATCGATCCCGATGCCATTATTCAGGGACTATTGCGAGAATCGCACACGGCGAGGTGAGTGGATGTTGGCCTACCGGATAAAGTACGTGTGATTGATCATCGGGTTAGCATGTCGTTGCCCGATGAGATGTATCTGAGGTTTCCTAATACCGTGCTAGAGTATTTCAATCAACGGGCTGAGGAAGAAGCTGGCGCTGAGAGGCATAAAGGTGGCGTTTCCTGGGAGCTGACATAAGATGTCCAAGGGCCACCCATGCATGCTGGTGAGGAGAGTGAGCGTCTCCAAGTGCGTGGTGGCGAGCGTCAGTCCCCTAAGATGCAAGAAGTGACGAGCCTGGGTCCCTACAAGAGAGAAGGGTCTTGGTGACGTGGCTGGGGTCTCGGAGCCCACGGTGGAGGTAGAGATTTCCGTCGAGGACTTGCTGGAGGAGGTGGAGCGGCGTTAGAGTGATACCAGCGCTCGTGCTTGCTTGGTGTAAGATGCGGTTCTGGGATAGTTGGAAACCGTTCTAATTTGGGGATGAAATTGGTGATCCTGTCTCACGGAAGTCATCACTGTGGATAGTGGGGAGGCGGAGGTGACCAGCCATGCCATTGGCGAGACAGGGCTGACAGTCGAGGTGCCCGAGGGACAACCTGAGTCTGGAGAGGGTATAATTGGGGTCGCCCAAGTCACCAAAACGGGGACTCAAGATGGTGAGGGGGATGGAGTCTGAGTGTTGGACACGTGTGCTCGGACGGATGGGGTCAAGTCGAGGAAGAGGACGGACTCTCAGCTCTATCTCGGGAGTCCCCCAGTTGGTGTTGCTATCGACACTCGCAGTAGTAAGAGGTCTCGGGTTGACAATGTGTCGCGCTCGAGATTTACAAGTGGGGGTTCACGGGGTTCTCGCGATGAGGTTGCTGGTGGTCTCGCGCGCACCCTGGGCAAGATTGGAACTATCGATGGGGCCATCCTTCACATGGTTGCTGAATTGCGAAATTGTCATCGCAATCGTGGTCGTGTGAGTGCTGAGGGCCCACGTCTGGGGTATCGGGAAGCTCAGGAGAAGTTGATGAGGGTATGCATCGTTATGAGTTTGCCTCTTCTCTATTTTTTTTTTTTTTTTTGCATTCACGTAGATGTGTTGACAATGTTGTGTGCTGCAGGCTGTGAACCTGAATTACCACGCCTCGAGCGAGTTGGTGGCTCATTTTGATAAAGAGATAGCTCGGCTGCAAGGGGAGCTGGAAGCCGAGAGGGAGTGGGCGCGCGAGCTTCAGAATGTGGTGGACCAAGGTCGGGTGGAGTGTGAGGATATGAGGCGAGTAATCGAGGAAGGGATCGAGAGGAGGATGGAGCTGGAACGAGCACTTGCTATATAGGAGGCTCGTCGTTAGGGAGCCGAGGATGCTATCGCTCCACTGAGGGAGGCGAACCTCGATTTGATTGGGAAGCTGCAGCTGGCAGAGGATGGCCTGAGGTTGGTGGAGCTAGTTAGGGCTCGGGTGGCAGAGGCCGAAGAGCGTCTGCGAGATTTGGAAAGGCAGGTCCAGAAGCGTGATACCGAATTGGAGCTTCGTGCTGTTGCCTCGGAGAGTTTGGCTACCTATCCCGATCGCGTGGTGGATTTGGAGGGGCAGGTTGGGAATCTGCAGAGGGAGGTGGACCGTTTACTGGATGTGGAGCTGGAAGCAGGCGAGAGGGAGGCAGAGATGGAGTGGCTCAGGACGGAGTTAGCTGAGCAGCAGGCTCGATCGAGTGACTTCACCGAGGAGTGCATTCGCTTGCGCGCGGCTGCCGAGATGCATCGGGACAAGCTCGCCAAGGCTAGACGAGATGGTGCGGATAAGGCGGTGGATCTCTATCTCCGGACACCCCACTTTCAAGAGAAAATGAATAAAGCCTTCTCGGATGGAGTCTTGCAATCGATTTGAGATGGTATCGCTACTGGGTGGATTGACCATGAGAAAGTGGTACGTGACATGCAGGCCAAGAAAGCGGCGAGATCGCAAGCCAGCGCCGCAAGTGGTGGCCAGAGTTCTGGCATTGTGATAAGAGAGCAGCCTGTTCCGGAGCGTGCATCAGGACAGGCTGGTGAGCCCGAGGTGGAGGGTGTTGTCGGCGAATAGGAGGCCTTCACGTGTGTCGGGGACGAGGTGCAAGGCGAGAATGTTGGAGAGCGAGACGGAGTGGAGGGGCGAGATCGGGTAGAGGAGCAGACACGTAGTGCCGAGGGCGAGACCTAGCCTTTGTACATCGTTTTGGGCTAGCGATAGGTTTTTCCTGTTCTTGTAAATGCGTTGGATTTTGTTTGGAAAATTGACCGAGTGTTCTGACTTTTGAGATGTCTGTTTGGTATAGGAACTTGTGAAGTTTATGGGGAATTGATAGTGTTGGGCGATAGTCCCTCGTTCGTTGAATATATTTATTACTTTGTCAATTGGTTGCCTTGTCATTAATGTAGGTCATTAAGGCGACGCGACAATTGGTCTTCTGGAGTCGGTTGGTGGTGATGGCGTCCCCTATAAATAGGCAGTAAGGAGAAGGGTGGATTATATTTTCAACATGGCGTTTTCTTTGTTTTTCATTGTGCTCTTGCTTCTGAAATCTTCTCTTCGCTATAGGCAATATGCGTTTCTAGATTTCTGGGCTTTATAGCTTAATCTCATCTTGGGTTATGGGCTTTATAGCCTAATCTCATAAGGACTCGGCTTCATCACCCGCTTGGGGATTGCACAATCTGTGCCTCTGTGAAACTGAAAACCCGTCCGACTGAGAAACCCAACGGCCAAGATCACTGGAGGGGGCGGTGGGCTATAACAATGGAGATCGGGTGGCGATATGGCGGAGAGTGGTGCGGTGCAACTGCTCCCAGTCTTTTGCACTGGAACCTGGCCAGCCTATCAATCCTCCAATTCAGTGATCTTCTTCTGAGGCTCCTCCAATTCCAAAGAATCAAACTTGATTGGAGCCATCCTGTAATGGACTCAGAAGGGCAAGCGAGGATAGTGATGTGTGTACCGCATTTGTTTGAATATGTAATATGTTTTTGTGTATCGCACTTGTGCGAAGTAGCAATTGATGTATCGTTATTGGCGGCAAAGCCTTTTGTAATGAATATTTCATTTTGGAGTATGTATCGCATTTCATTGCTCTGTCGTTCGGTATTTCTGTAGCTTGGTATGGTGTATCGCCCATCGCGGAGTGCGAGAGTGTAGGAGCCAAATGGCGAGGCAGCATAATGTCGGTGCTGGAGGCGAGAGCGAATGGCGAGGCAATACATAACGCACTACTACAAAAAACGGATATAAGGACATTGAACAAGGACACATTTATTATGTGGAGTCCTTGAAAGTTTATAAGGACACTGGACACCGGACACCCAACGTTTAAATGGAATTTTTAAGTGGAGGGCGAGTCTTTCAAGGACAAACGATATCCGTACATGCCGTGTCCTAAACTCCCAGGTCAATTGGCTCCAGTTGAAAAACTGAAATCCAATTGAAATAAGAAAACGCGCTACATTTCGCGTACTCCGCGTTTTCGATTCCCTCCCCAAATTTCACTTCCCTCCTCCTCCAATTTTCGACTTCCCTCTTCAATTGAAAGTTTGAAACCCACCGCAAGATAAAAGATGTTGTTTCATTCACTCTATTTCCATTTTTAGTTGTAATAGAAAGAAAAAGAAAAAGAAAAAGACTCGAGCTCAAGATACAGTCGATCTGATTCGACTCGGCAGAGAAGGCGGCGACTCGTAACAAGGGCTCAACTCGTAGTAAGGCGTGAGACATATTCTGGGTTGATAAATTCTGGGAAAAATTTCAGTATAAGGTGCGGTTACTCGATCCTCTTTTTCTTTTTTTTTCCTAATCTTTTGTTTACATAATTTGTTTGATATGTCAACTGTGTATTGATATTGGATTGTGTTATACTGATGATAAGATAGTGTAGATATTGTATTGTGTACACTATTGATAAGATAGTGTTGGAATACTACTCTAGCATTTATGGTTTGGGAAATTAGGGTTCTTGCTGATTGTGTAGTAATTCAATTTTGGATTTTGAACTGTTATTGATGCTTAATTGTGGTTCTTTTTATTCTTATAATTTTAATATCTACCAATAATTGTAAAGGTGCTAGTATTCAATCTGCTAGTTCTGAATTTTGATTCCGTCAAGAGGAATGACGCCACTGGGCAACCTGCTACTGCAACTACTGGAGGGTAAGTAAATACCTTTATCTGGAGACTGTAGATCTAGTCTCTAAACAAACAGCTTCATAGTATAATATGGATATTATCTACAATGAGATGAATTTCATATTTTCTTAGATAATCTTAATAAACTTTGTAGTTCCAGCATAACAATAGCTTTGGATGTATAATGATTGCCACATTCTTGAAGGATAAGTACTTTGGAAGTTGAGAAACTCCCGGCTCATAGCTGCAATGAATTAGATTATATACAAAGTTTTACTGATAGGATATATTTTGTACATACTGGGGTTGTATTGTACACTTGCAGAAACTTAATATTCCTATGGCTGAGCTCGTCTATAAGACGCCCTATATGTTAGAGGATGGAGCAGTTACACTTGGATCAAAGAAGACCACTATCTTTGTGATTGATCCGATGACTGAGGGATAATTCACAAATACACTTCATCCGGTGGAGAGGAGCAGGGTGTTCTATACCCTGATATTATTAAAGGCATTAAGCAATTGATCAAGCCTGTTCCAACGAATCCAAATGCTGCTAAGCCGCTACTATATGTCACGGTGACAGTTCCCTGGTTAGAAATTAGATAATGCCAACTTGTTAGATGATGCCCTTCTTATTTCTAATCATTGTAGTCTGCTTGGGATTTTGATCAGGGAAAATAAGTTCACTTGGATTGTTGATAAAACCTTAAAAACAAACTTTGGTCATCTCCTGGAATTAATTGAATTAAATAAGTCAAGGGATAAAGGGTGGCAGGGAATAAAGTTCTAACATAATCATTTTGATCATACCAAAACCTAAATAGATTTTAGTATGCCTCTCTAATACTGTTTTTATATTCTTGCAGGTGCTACTAATAAGCCTCAGGAACTAGATGACGCAGTTCTTAGGAGATTTGTTAGTTTTATTTTCTTCTCTCTTTCACTTTGCTGAGACTATCTTGTGAATCAATATTTTAAAATTTGTGTTAGTCTGAGGGTGCATATTAATACTATTCCAACGTTGGTAGCCTAGTTTTGGCAGGGGTTGGGTTCAAGGAAATTGTTTGGACTTTCAAGTGAGTAGCGACCACCTTATTTGGTTCTTCTGTTACTTGGACAGTGGTCATGTATCTAAGTGGTCTTCTCTAAAAAAAAAGAAAAAAAAATACACACAAAAAATACGTTTTGTATTCTGAAAGATTTTAAGCAAAGAAATCAGTATGGAAAGAGGGGAAGTTGATCGACACATTCTGAAGTATCATTATCCTGTGTTTAGCTATTATTATGTCCATTATGTTTACTTTCTATTGCTTTTTTCTGGTTAAACTCACTGTAAATTGAAACTCTAACAGGTGAAAAGAGTATACATACCTTTATCATAGAGGGAGGGAAACATAAGGGAGAAAGCAGGGAGGGAGAGATGAAGAAGAATATATGAAAACAATAGCTAGAAAAGAAAACGTAGTGAGAATTGTTTCCGGTGTTTAGTTATTATGTTTCATTTGATTTACCATTCCATTTGCATTATCATGCTTCCTCACTTACAAGAGGGCTGTCCTGTATATTTTTGGCAGCGTTTTCTATAGCTGATTTTCCTGTGAGACAAATTGTAGCTGTCAAAATCTGATTAGAAGCTTGACTTAAGCTGCCAAATGATTGACATATATATGGCAACGACATCATGCATTTCTTACCTTGCAGAATGCTATTAATTTAGTGCTTTTAGATCACCCTTGCATAATGACATTAGTGTTTTAGTTAGTAGGTTCAGAGTTGAATATATTTGTTAAATCTTTGTTTCTGTAATTGTCTTTCTGACCATGTATCATATGATTGCAGATATAATTGCAGGCTGATGAGAGGTTCAAGTTAATCTTGTTGTAACTTCTAAGGGAAGGAGAGGGCTAAAAAATTCTGAGTCATTGACTATTGTGTTGAAAGCTAGGAAGTGACATATTGTTTTGACTGAAAAGGCTCTCATATAAATATATAAGTTCAGATACACATGTATACATGAATAGCGGGCTCAATTATATGTAATGGTGTTTTTGATTAGTTGCGCATGCTTACCTGGGCTAATATGTAAGTAATATGCCTTATTCATGCAACTATGTATTGTTCTATTTTTTTTTTTTCCTGATGACATCTATGTTTGCTGCAAGGTTGTACAGTTTGAAATTGGTTACTAGCTTTCTTATTCAATCATGAAGAATGTATGCTTTTGGTGTTATGACTTCAAATGTGGAATGAATATTTATGGGATTGTAGATTATCTTCTTTGTTCATTTTTAATTACTTTTAGAGTCTAACAATTACCTTGAGTATTAGATATAATTATTCTGATATTTAATTTGACATAAGTTTATGATTTCTAAATGTTTTAGTTGACTGCAGGAAGGTTGCAGGGAGAGACAGCGGCAGCAGCTAGGAGAAGATCTGAGACTAATCCTGAGCTGGACAAGCCAACAACCAGGTAATTCAAACTTCGTCTAACGCAATTATGGCCTATGTAAATTCTACATATGTTTTAGTTAATTTATCTAAATCCCTGTGAGTTCCTTAACAGCTAGGTTGGGTTCTGTTATGTTGTTCAAGTGCTTTTAGGTTAGGACATTATTAATCAGACAGGGTCAAGTATTTAAATAGATAAGAAAAGGATTCTTTCATTTGTTCATTTGCATAATTTTGGTCATTATTCAATATTTGGAAGCTTAGCAAATAGTAATTCTATTTGCAGTTTTTGTATATGGATGAAGTGAAGCTTGCAAACTACTCAGCCTTAATGATGCTTTCGGTTTGTGCAGATCAATACTATAAGGATAAATTCTCTTTGGAAGTTGGAGGTTATGGCAGTGATTAGAGTGAAAGTTCAGTTTAGTAACTGTTAAGTTAGGACAAAAGAGGTTTGAATGATAAACTTTTTTTTCCTTCTCTGTTTTGTTGATTTATAGGAAATGGATAGGTCTGGATTTGTGTAGCTGTAGGATTCTTTTTTCAATGATAGATAGTTGTAGTGAGCGCTGTATGATGTTTTTGATGATTTAGGGGTTTGCAATTATCATAATTGGCTTGTTGTCGATAAAGAGAAGGAGGATAAGTTTTGGAGTTTTATTGAGGAAAGCGAGACAGCTGCAGGTCAAATATTCTTTCTTGTCTTATATATATATATATATATATATATATATATATATATATATAAGTTGATGCTTATTTTGCTTGATATATATTCACACCTAATTTAGAAGATATATATAAGTTTTCATTATGTTCATCCGGATTTTCATTATTTCTTCCTTGTAGTGAGGTATTACTTTCTGACACAAGAACTTATCACTTGTGATCAGATTTCATACTAGATCATGTATACTAATTTTATCTTCCCTTTGCCAGTGGAAATTTGCATTTATCTTCCCGTTTTAAATGTTCATTGCTTTGTTCCATTTCTGCCTGTAGAGAACAAAAGTTTCTGGTGATTGTGAGCAATATCTTGGACTGGAGCATGCTAGTGTAGTTTCTGGTGAAAGTTGCTATCTGAACCCTTCACTTTCAAGAAATCAATTATACTGTAAACAATTAGAATGCTAGTATAGTCTATCCCAAATACTCAATATTTTGAACTATTCTCATTTGTAATTGAGTATAGCTGGAAGATTTGATATTGTATTGAACTAAATATTACTAGTTTGCATATTGGTTTGGTCGGCCAAGTCATATGTATTGTGATATGGACTTGAATTGGAGTACGGATCATACTTTTAATATTTTTTTTTTTGGACAATTTTTTAGTTTTAAGGACACAGGTTATGTGTCCACTATTATATTTAAGGACATCTATTTTTGGGATGTAAGGACACAATTTAGGTGTCCTCTTATACATATAAGGACACTGTTTTTGATAATACAAGGACACAAATGAAGTGTCCTCTTATAGTTACAAGGACACTGTTTTTGATGATATAAGGACACAATTCAAGTGTCCTTTTATAGATACAAGGACACTAGATTTTTACTTTTAAGGACACAGTTTCGGTGTCCTAGTAGGGAAAAGAGGACTCTTTTCCAGTGTCCTTGTAAATGACTTACAATGACTGCTGGATAGAGGACTCTTTTTTAGAGTGTCCTTAAATGTAATAGAGGACTCTGTTCCAGTGTCCTTATATGCAGTTTTTGTAGTAGTGACGTAATCTTGTTTGACGCGGTATCGAGGTGGCCTTGGCCATCGCTGTTTTACATCGCGTGTCTTCGCAATGTTAAGGGGGCTCGTGAATCGCGATGTGTCGTGTAGCAGTAACTGTTCATGGAGATGTACCACCCGGTATTCGACTAGTTGATTCATGGCGAAGTATAACGTTACATTCACTCATTCGTTCATTGGCGCATCACGTAGCATTCATTCGTTCATTCATTGGTGTATCGCGTAACGTTCATTCATTCGTTCATTGTCGTATTGCGTAACAGTCGTTCATTCGTTCATTGGTGTATTGCTTAACATTCATTCATTTATTGGATCGCCACTGGCAACGCAAGGGTTCGAGATGGACAGCATCTTGCTGTGTCAGCAAGACCGGTCGTGGGCGATACCGCATTAAAATTCATTCATTGGTTGGC
Organism: Rosa chinensis; assembly: GCF_002994745.2. Classification (NCBI taxonomy): domain Eukaryota; kingdom Viridiplantae; phylum Streptophyta; class Magnoliopsida; order Rosales; family Rosaceae; genus Rosa; species Rosa chinensis. Next base: position 78,056,972 of record NC_037092.1, on the reverse strand, counting down.
GTATTGCGTAACATTCATTCATTCATTGGCATATCGCGTAGTGTTCGTTTGTTCGTTCATTCATTGGATTGCACCTGGTAATGCAAAGGTTCGCGAGAGACAGCACTTTTGCTATGTCAACGAGACCGGCTGTAGGCGATACCGCATTAACATTCATTCATTGGTTGACGTATCGCGTAACATTCATTCATTCATTGGCTTATAGCTTAACTTTCGTTTATTCATTGGCGTATCGCGCAGCATTCGTTCATTCATTCATTTGATCGTACCTAGCAACGCAAAGGTTCATGAGGGATAGCACTTTGCAGTGTCAGCGAGACCGGCTGTAGGCAATATCGCATTAACATTCATTCAGGCGTATCGTGTAACATTCGTTTACTTATTGGCGTATCGCACAGCGTTCGTTCATTCATTCATTGGATCTCACTGGCAAAGCAAGGGTTCACGAGGGACAGCATTTTGCTGTGTCAGCGAGACCTGCCGTGGGCGATATCGCATTAACAATCATTAGCATTCATTCATTAGTTGGCATATCGCATAGGCAATAAGTTGGGATTACTGTACAGCGTGCCCTTGCCTGTTGTTTTATGATGGCCATCGTAAGGCCTATGGCGATAATATCAAGAGAAATGTGGCCAATTATAGGTCAAAAGGTGAGAAACGTTAACATTTTGTTGATAAGTAGGTGTGACGATGAGGAACGTCGTGTTCATTATGAGAGCATGCGAGATATATGTGATGTCATAGCATATAATACTGCGCGGAGATAGTTGCAAAATACATGACAAGGAAAGGTAAAGGAGATAATATTGACACTTACAAGCATGAGGGGGGGGGGGTTGCGATAGTGCTGTGGAAGCGAGTCTGGAGCTCTTGCCCTACTTGGCGTAGTATCGGAGATGCTGGGCGTTCCATGGGTGTGGGAGGGTGACACCATCTGCCCCCATCAAGTAGAAGGTGGTGGGTCCGACGGCCTCAACGATTTCGTACGGCCCCTCCCAGGTGGCCTTGAGCCCTGTTGGGGTTGGCATCTTTTCTTTCATCACCCAGTCCCTGACGGAGAGGAGGCAAGGCAGGACCCTGGCGTTGTAATAGCAAGCGATACGCTGTTTGTTGTTGATATTCCTGATGTGGGCCCGCTCGCATCGCTATTCCAGGAGGTCCGAGTCAAGGTTTAACCCCTCCGAGTTGGTGAGCGGGTAAAAGCATGTGACTTTCTCGCTATGCACCTCCTGCTTGACAGGGATCACGGCTTCAGTGCAGAAGGATAGGTAGAAAGGGGACTCGCCATTTGCCTCTGTCGGGGTTGTCCTTATCGCCCATAACACCTCGGGGAGTTTTTAGGCCCATAGGTCCTGGGTATCGTCGAGCCTCTTCTTCAAGTTCTGCTTGATTATTTTATTGACAGCCTCGACTTGGCCATTTGTCTGCGGGTGTGCGGGGGAGGCATATCTGATCTGCGTGCCATACTGGCCAATGAAGTCCCGGAGAGTGTTGTTGTCGAATTGGGCATCGTTATCGGTGATGATGGTCTCAGAGATTCCGAATCTGCAGTAGATGTTCTTCCACAGGAAGTTAATAACTTTGGCAACTGTGATCGTGACTAAAGCCTCGGTCTCGACCCACTTGGTGTTGTAGTCCACTGCAACGATGGCAAATTTAAGTTGTCCCGGTGCTGTTAGGAACTTACACATGAAGTCGAGGCCCTACTAGCAATATGCCCAAGGGGCAATGATGATCGAGAGTGGTACCGATGATGCGAGAGGGGAGTTGGCGAATTGGTGGCATTTGAGGCAGGTGCTAGCAATGAGTTTTGCGTCTTGTTCAATTGTAGGCCAATAGTACCATGTACGCAAAATCTTGAATGCTAGGTTCCTCGCTCATGCATGGTTGCCGCAAATGCCGCTATGCAGCGATAGTAGGACTCGCTGTCCCTCTTCGAGGGAGATGCACTTTAGCAGGGGGAAGGACCTGCCTTTCCTGTATAGTTTGCCTTCTCGTACTGTGTACAGCGTCGCTCTTCTGCGGAGCCTGGTGGCGATAATCTTGTCCTGGGTCGCGATACCCATAGAGAGGTAGTCAATAAATGGGTCCATCCATGATGGCGGACGCTCGCTCTCGGTCAGGAATATTTTCGAGAATGGATTATCAATGCTTGGTTTGTCGAGGATTTCCAATTTGAGGCTTCCGATATTGGTGTCTGGGGGCGATGTTGCCAACCTCATGACGGCGTCTGCCTTGCTGTTCTATGCCCGAGGGATTAGGGCGATTGTATAGTTGGGGAGACATCGCTGGAGTAAAGTCTTGACGAGAGATTGGTAGTGGGATAGATGCGGCTCCTTGGCTTGGAAATCGCCGCCGACCTGGTTGACGACGAGTTGGGAATCGCTAAAGATTGCCAGTCTCGTAACGCCTAATTCCTTGGCTAGCTGGATGCCGGCGATCAGTGGTTCTTACTCGGCTGCGTTGTTTGAGGCTGTAAACCTAAATTGTAGCGCGTACTCACATGTGTTCCCCTCTGGGTCAGTCAAGACCACCCTAGCGCCACTGAGTTTACTATCGGAGGATCCATCTACGTGGAGAGTCCATGGGGGCGTGATATGGGGTCCCGAGATAGTCTCGCCCAAGAGCGCGATATCTTTTAGGGGTATGAACTCTACGATTAAGTCGGCAACGGCCTGCCCCTTGATGGCCGTGCATGGCGTGTAATGAATGTCGAACTCTCCAGTTCGATGGACCATTTTACCAGTCTTCCTGAAGATTTTGGTTTCTAGAGAACTTACTTTAGGGGTTGGTTGGTCAAGACATGTATTGTGTGCGCCTGAAAATATTGCCGTAATCACCGAGCGGTCGTAAGGAGTGCGAGGGCGAACTTCTCTATATCGGAGTACCTGGACTCGTCATCGTTGAATCCCTTGCTGGTGTAGTAGACTGGTAGCTCATTGTTGTCCTCTCGCCTGACCAGGGTAGCGCTGATCGCAGTGCCTGATACAGCTAGGTAGATGTATAGGACCTTTCTTAGGATAGGTTTTAAAAAAGTGGGTACTGACGCTAGATAATCTCGGAGGCCCTGGAAAGCCTTGTCGTGCTCGGGTTCCCAATTGATCACCTCGGTATGGTGAGCTTTAAGGAGCTTGAAGAATGGAGTGCACTTGTCTGTTAGACGCGATATGAACCGGGCGAGGGCAACAACCTTCCCAGTGAGGGACTGGACCTCATTCCTGGTTTACAGTGGTGCCATATAGAGAATTACTTGTACCTTCTCGGGGTTGGCTTCGATGCCCCTCTCGCTGACCACGAAACCCAGGAACTTGCCTCCCCGTACGCCAAATATGCACTTGTTTGGGTTAAGTCACATGCCATATTGGATTAAGATGTCGTAGACGATACCCAGGTTTTTAATGTGACCTTCAAGGGTGACACTTTTGACGAGCATATCATCCACATATACCTCTATGATCTTACCGATATGATTTGCGAACATGGCGTTAACCAGTCACTGGTACGTGGCCCCAACGTTCTTTAGACCAAACAACATTACGTTGTAACAGTACAAACCCTTTATCGGTGGTGAAGGATGTGTGCTCTTGATCGGAGGGTTCCATGGCAATTCGGTTATAGTCGGAGAAGGCGTCCATAAAACTAAGGAGCTTGTGGCCTGCGGTGGAGTCAACTAGCTGGTCGATTCTCGGGAGGGGAAAACTATCCTTTGGCCAAGCTTTGTTCAAGTTGGTGTAATCGACACACATGCGCCATTTTCATTTGGGCTTCTTTACCATTACAACATTAGAGAGCCATGTCGGGTAGGAGACTTCTTGGACAAACCCAATGTCTTGGAGTTTCTTGACCTCTACCTGGATTGCTTTATATTTCTCCTATGTGAAGGCCCTTCATTTTTGGCGAATTAGGGGAACGTCCGGCTAGATGGTTAGTTTGTGGGTCAACAACTCTAGCGAGATTCCTGGCATATCGGCGTATGACCATGCAAACACTTCCTGTCGGGACTTAAGGAAGGCGATGAGCTATGCTTGGAACTGTGGATCCGTCTTGGACCCGATCTTGACTTTTCTCTTTGGGTATGCATTGAAAATGGAGACCGATATCAGGTCTTCCAAAGCATCTGGTCTCGGTTGCTTGAGTTTGCGCTTATCCTCCTTCCTTTTGCCGGGTGTATTGCAATCATCTGAGGTTTCAGGATCTTCCCTTGGGTCATCGGGCTTGTCGGATGGGGAGGGCGGGTAGGAGGTTAGGAGTACCTCTTGTCTGGTGTGTCCTCTTCTGACAGTCAAGGAGTTGCACTGTCTCGCTAGCTCTTGATCGCCTCTAACGGTGAGGATGCCACCCGGGGTGGGTATCTTTATCATTAGCATGTGTCCTGCCACAAAGCATTGGAATCCCCGTATGGCGTCACGCCCTAGGATGACATTGTAGGATGAGGGGCAGTTGACGATGATGAAATGTGCTGTCATGGTGGCGATAGTGCTGTCGCCACCTAGTGTGATCCACAAATTAGCAGATCCTAAGGGTTATGTAATTTCTCCTGCGAAGCTGATTAGGGGTTCATGATCGGGGTGAGTTTCTTCCTATCTCGGTTGAGGCCCTTGTAGCAGCTGCAGAACATGACGCTGACCGCTGCGCCACTATCTACCAAGACCCTGTGGCAGCGATAGTGGTCGATGACCATGGTGATTAAGAGTGGGTCGTTGTGGTGCTTCTGGATGGTGTCCTCGCTGCGGTTAAAGGCTATCGAGTTCCATTCGACTTGGGGGGTGTGGCAGCCATGGCTGAGTCCCAATATTTCTTGGCCCCGAGGGCATTAGCGCTTATGGGCATGGTGGGTCTCAAGTGTTCGGGGGCACCACCGTGCATCGTTAAGATCTGGCTGTAGACTTATATGGTGTTAGGGCCAGTGGCGGGAGTACGATATTGTGAGAGTTGGCCGCTCTGGATGAGGTGCTCGATGGCAATTTTCAGTGCCCAGCAGATATTGGTGGGGTGGCCGGATTCCTCGTGATATGTGCAGTATTTACCATTATCTTGGGGTTTGGATTGGCCGGACTTGCGCTTTGGTGGGCGCGGAATGATGTCCTTGTGATTGTTCCAGTTGTCCTCATAAGAGGCAGTGAGTGTGGTGTAAATCTCATATCGGGGTGCCGCAAATCGCTTGTCATCCCTGTGTCGGGTGTCGCCGTATGGTGCATCGCGATGTCGATTGCTTGAGGAGTTGTATTTTGGCTTCTCGGGGCTCTTGCCGTATTGCTTGTCTCTCCTATCGCTATAGCCTTGTCGTTCCTGTGGGGCCCTGTCGTTTGGCTGGGCAGGTTTGTCTTGATTGGTGTCTTTATTTCTGGTATCTGGATTGTTCACTTGAGGTGCAGTGGTTAGATGCGCATTGGTGTTGGTATCGCGGCCAAAGGTGTTATACTCGAGGAGGTCATCGTATGTTGCAGGGGGATTGGTGTTGATCTGCAACAAGAAGTATCCAGGCTGGAGTGCCTGTTTAAAAGTCGACGCCGCGAGGACTGGGTCCAGGGAGCGGCATTGGGTGGCCTGCTTCTGCCATCAGCCAACAAAGTCTCGCAGTTGCTCCTTCGGTCGTTGCTTGAGTAGAAATAGGTTGGGAGTTGTGCGATATCCACCGCTGCACAGGATGAATCGTCGCAGGAACTTGTCTCCCAGTTCTTAGAAACTATCAATGGAGTTGGTGGGTAGGTTGAGGAACCAACGTAGGGCCTCGTCCATCAAATTTTCCTCTAACGCGTGGCAAGCCATGGCGTCGATGTATCGAGTTCATGGAGTATGGATTGGAAGATTTCTAAATGATGGTATGGGTCCCGGGTCCCATTATACTTTTTGATCTTGAGGGACTTGGCTTCTGGTGGGCGATTCTCGGCCTGTATGTGGGTGCTTCTCGGACTGTATGCGGGCACTTCTCGGCCACTGAGGAAACATCACTGTGAGGTTGTTCATGTAGCCGACACAAGAATGCAATCCACTATGAAATCAAGTCTTTACAATACACAAGTAGTGGTATTCAACACAACCACTTTACAAGCAAAATAGCTAACTTGTTTACAACTTGAAAGACCTATTCTACACAAGAATGAATCAATCTATTATTGTAACCGAGACTTGAAAGTCGTTCCTTTTCTGTTTGAATCAAGGCCTCACTGATCTCAAGTATGATGTATGGGATGAATGCAGTAAGAAAGCAAAGTAAATAAACAATCAAAGAGTGTTTTCAAAGACAATAGTTTGTGAGGACTATGCAACACACAAGATGACCATTTAGACACCAAAAACACTGACTTACTGAATCCAGTTTCAAAGCCTTTTATAGGGGAACATGACTCCCCCTCAATCAAATCACCTTAACCACAGAATAGGAGAAACATAGAAAGTAGGGCTGGATTCAGTACTAAACCGAGGCCATTTCTCGTCAACCGCCTGCCAAACCGACCTTCGTTGGTAGCCAATTTTTCAAACCGTTACCGTCCAATATAATCGGTATACTGACTAGTCAGTAACTGAGATTTCAGTTTGCTATTGGTCGGCAACCGCAATGAAACCCAGAGAAGAAATCTGATGAAAAAACAAAGATGATCGATCAGTTTGCAGACACCCAATTGTTGTGGGAGTGATAAATTGATTGGTGTTTTGTAAAGAATAGAAATTTGCATGACCCAATTTGTCTTCTGTGGATTAACAACTCAGAATTTGACTTCTTGGATTTTGATTATTAGGAAATTTGGAGTTTCAACAGTTCACTTGATAAAGAGAAGAAAGAAGACGGAAAAGCAGACGAAGAGAGAAAAAGACGAAATGGAAGAGAGAAGAAAGAAGACGAAGAGAGAAAAAGAAGAAATGGATGAGAGAAGAAAGAAGACGAAGAGGGAAGAAGAAGAAAGAGGAGGATAGTATTTTGGCATTCTGCAAGCTGTGTTTGATGAAAGAGGGAGGAAGAAAGAATATTGAGTTTCTCGAATTGGGGGAAAACAATGACTGAAGACATTTTGTTTTAATTCGATAGTAACCAAGTAGTAATAAATATAAAATTTGAACATATTATATTGAGAGCACAAGCTGCTTTGGTGGTCGGGAGCAGGGGTGGTGTGTAAGAGGTTTAAGGTTCGAACCTTACCCTCTCACGAGTTTTCATCCATTTTGACATATAAACTTGGTATATATACGTATACAGTTAGTACTCTATACCGATGGTATGCGGATATCCATACCGTAGCCGAGCCGAAGAGTCAACTTGGTACGGCTTGTTGGTATACACATACCTTCTAGGCACAAGTATCGGAAGTACAAGGCTCGCACCGAGATAAGCTCTCAACCGAGGGTCCCGATACCCCTCGGGACGATATGGGGATTCCAAGCATCCCACACCGAAAGAAACGGGACCAATCTCCCACAAATCTGCTACATTAAGCTCATCTCCAACAACCTAAAGAGGTAACTGTTTACTATCGCTTTCCATTATCATTATCTTATTTGATATTGACTTAGGCATCGGAGTGTTGAAGGCCAGAACACCCGGTCTTCCCTCTGACCTTTGTCCGTTTTACAGATAAGTGAGACCGATAGCGATAGTAGCATACTGATATAACCAGTGTTCAGCGGGACGAGACCACCCTTGAGACCACTGAAACATTTGGCGTTAGAAGGACTCCCCTCGCTCCTTGTTGGCAGGACAACACATCGATAGCTACCCGCAATCCCGATACCAGCAGCAAGGATCCGCCTATTGAGACAACTACCCATGAGGTCCAGCGTACCCTCCAGTTTCAGAGCCCAAGTACCGAGACTGGATCAGTCGTGACCACCTACCCAACCACAACGCTACAGATAGCAATGCGCGACCTCATGGAGACACGTGCATAGGTCGAGGCTGAGCACGCAGCGGCCATGGCTGCCCGTTGGGAGGTCGAAAACATAACCAACCAGAATCGCACCCTATGAGAAGCACTCCAGCGGCGAGTCACGCATGACGACGTCTTAGACAGGGCCCACCAGCAGGAGACCCCGATACCAACCATTAGCGTGTCCCCACACCGGGATCGACCCTCACTGTAGACCCCACCACTGGCCTCGCTGGCACCTTCATCCCTACAAACCTCCTGTCGGGAAGGCTCGCTGGCCCCAAGCCAATACCGCCCGCATACAGGCCGAGAAGAGCCCACCAGAAGCCAAGCCCCTCAAGATCAAAAAGTATAATGGGACCCGGGACCTATACCATCATTTAGAAGTCTTCCAATCCATCTCTATGGAACTCGATACACCAACGCCATGGCCTGCCATGCGTTTGAGGAAACTTTGACGGACGAGGCCCTACGTTGGTTCCTCAACCTACCTACCAACTCCATTGATAGTTTCTAAGAACTAGGAGACAAGTTCTTGCGACGATTAATCTTGTGCGGCGGTGGATATCGCACAACTCTAGACCTATTTCGACTCAAGCAACGATCGAATGAGCGACTGCGAGACTTTGTTGGCTGATGGCAGAAGCAGGCCACCTAATACCGCTCCCCAGACCCGGTCCTGGCGGCGTCAGCATTTAAACAGGCACTCCAGCCTAGATACTTCTTGTTATAGATCAACACCAATCCCCCTGTAATACACTATGAGAATGGAACTGAATACCTCTATATTACCTCTAATTAATGTGGAAGGGAACACATTTTAGAGAAACTAGTGAGTCAATCTAGTGGACTGTACCTCATTACTATTCGGATCATTGAATCCTATGCTGTCACTAATAATGAAATGTGGGACACTGACTCTGTAGATACCTCTACTAGTGACACTAGTTTGCTATCTCATCAAGCATAAGTAACACCCTCTTTGGGACACCCACAATCCATGGTGAGGCCCAACCGCTACTTGCATCTTGTAGCCCAATGTTCAAGCTACGCTACGGTATTCGGAAGTCGCAAATCCGTCGCCGGGAAGCCACCTTTCCGGCCTTGCAAAAGTTGCCTTCACAAACATGCTTTCTAGACTAGAATAGTGATTTTAGTCATCCCACATCTAAAAAAATGTAAAGGAGAAGCATTCCTTCACCTATAAAAGGAATGCCTCCTCCCACTTAAACACCATCCCCATTACATCTTTTGTAATCCCCTTGGGCCACAAGGCTCAACACACTAGTGTAACATTCAAGTGGACGTAGTTTCCCGCTAAGGCGGGAGACGAACCACTATACATCTCATGTCACTCTCTCTCTCTCTCTCTCTCTCTCTCTCTCTCTCTCTAAAGCTAACTAGAGATCCCACAGATCACTAACGTTAACATTGGCGTCGTCTGTGGGAAGCCAACACAAAGGCTTCGTCACCTACCACAAGCTTTGACCCGAAAGAGTCGAGTCAACGCTCGTTCAACACCAAAATAGGGCTGGTCAACGCCCAACTCAAAGGTCAACGCTGACCTACACAAAAAAAAATAATAATAAATTCTGGTGCCAATCTTCTCTGGACACCTAGAAATCTTTTCTGGACACCTCCTATCCTTCTTGATGTGTTGAACGGCACCGGGTTCTCCTCTGAGAACCGTCTTCTCCACTGAGCTAATTGCCAGAAGCCCAAAACCAACAGTCCCCAAGCCGACACCGCCAGAGCATGCAGGCCCTGTGACCGCTAGGCACCACCGCCAACTCAAGGTGTCGCTAACCTCAACTGCTCCGCCAGAGAACCATCAGCGGCACTTCTTCCGCTAATCTCTGTCGGCCACTGGTTTCTGTTTCGATCGATCATCAATGGTAGCCACGAACCGCTGACCAGCAAGCCTCTGCTGAACTCCAAATCTCTGCTGAGAACCAAGTTCACTTGCCGGCAAAACCCCGCTGAACAACTTCTCCCTCGACCAGCAAACCTCCGCTAGCAACAGCTCCGCTGTCAAGGGTTCCGACAAGCCTCCGCTCAGTAAAGCTAGCGGCACCATCAGACCGCTGATGATCAGGCTCCGCCAACCATCACCTCTAGCACAGCTCCGCTCCGCCGAGATTCTCCGCTGGCCCAAACCCCGCTCCGCCTATCCGCCGAGTTTCACAGCTCCGCTCCGCCGAGTTTCCTCCACAAGCCAGCTCCGCCGGCAAAGCTCCGCCGGGCTCTGTTCCGCTGACCCGAGCTTCTGCCACTAGCCAACCTCAGCGGCCCCACCGGCGGAACCGCTAGCCTCAAACCAGAGGAACCGGCCTCCTCCGCCAGCTGTTAGGCTATCCTCCTCTGCGGGGCATCACCGCTCTCCATGGCTGAATATAGCTCCTCTGATCGCTAGCCATCCTCTGCCGGAAAATCACCCGCTGGCCACAACTCACCCAAGACTAACGCTCCACTTGCTCATTGCCGCCAAGCACCATCCACTAACAATCTTGACGCACTGCCGGTGTAGTCATCTCGGAAAACCGCCAGAAGTTCTTGGCCACACACCAACATCTTCTCTTCACACCCAGAAATTCTACCTGCACACCCAAAACTCTTGGACACTGAGCTTGACGCACGCGAGAAGCTTACACGCCGACTGTGCAGCGTTCACCATGTCTTCTCTCTACGCACGAGCACAATGCCCGCCGTTGCCGACATCGTTCGTCTCTAGGCTCTCACGAAAACTTCAACAGAAGCCATCAATTGCCAGTAATCAACCATGCATCGGCTTCATCCGTGATGACTGGGTTGGGCTCATCTTCTTCTTCCACCGCCTACTTTGAATTTCTCTGGTTTGAAGTTTTGAACGCTTGCCTACTTCGAAGTGTTGAAGTTTTGCAGCAAGGACAACCATAAGATAAGTCTTGCTATCCTTTCCTGTGCTACACACGTGCCTTTGCAGAGGCATGGCTTATAATTTAAACGCTACTAATAGCTATACCACTATCTGTCTGGCTCACAAGTACCCTCTTTTAATGCATTGCACACTTGCAACGAGCCTTACCGCTCAAAACACGTCCATTTGTTTGCTTGTGTACACCTACAGCACACGTCACTTATTTGAACATGGGCTGCTTTTGTACAAGTACCCAGCTGCCACCTGCTAGGAATCTTGCCTCTTGCCATATTTACATATAATTAAAGAGACATATACATATATATATGGGCTGTTCCAGACACCACGTGTCCAACTACCTTTAGGCAGTGACCTGCTAGGCATGTGTTCTCTACTTCTTTCATATCATCATGTATATCTTTCACTTATATACATGATACATCGTTTCAAGATCAAGGCCACCGCATCAACAACATGGTCAAATGATATATCTTTCACTCATGTATATCTTTCAATTATATACATGATATAATTATTTATGCAAGCACATATATAACTAGTGCCATTTGGCTAGTGGTCATTACAATGTTCCAATTATCATTGCACATAATGAGTTCGGTCGAACACAAATTCAAAATAGACATATATACATGTTATTTGTCATCAACCACCACTTGCTTATACACTTTGTTTACAATTTTGTCAAAGTCCATATGCAAATCATTGTTGTTGATTTTACAAATCCACATATTAATCATCTATTTTATTTCAAGGAAATACAACTATTTCTATGGGGCATTCAACCTCAACTGCGAGTTGACGTGCATTATCGGAACACTTTATCCGCCAATACAATGGAGCGTCATGCTCAGACAACTCCGCTAGCCTCCAAATCGGCATAAGATAAGCAATTATACCTTCTCTTTTACGCTCTTGCGATTAGAGCTAGTGCCATACACATGCCATGCTTTAACTACTTCTAAGCATGCCTACAATATATCACACTTGATATATCTTTACATGCTTCTATAACTTTTAAGCATGCCTACAACATTTCGTAGATTTGGCAACACTTTCTAGGTCTCACATGCTAGATATGTCATGCTTCACATACCGATCTCAATGATCCTTTACCATATCTACAAAAATGCAAAAAATGATATTAGCATCCACATTACTAGTACATGCTATACACATATGCCATGCTCCTATTTAATTGCAACCCAATTAAATAAGTATGGGACACTCAAACAAAATATTATAACTCGCTCTATTTGTTTGTCATGTTTCATACAAGTACAAACTTTACGAGTCTATGGTTACCACCAAGCGGTAAGGCAGCGACTCATAATGACAATGACCGCTACGCGGCATTGCAGTCAAGTTTCTCCTCCAAGAAATAGTAAAAGGACTAGTTAATACAGCCCACGGCAGCTATTGATCCGGCAGTTAACCCCGATGCTTGGGTACCAAAGATTGGGCTCGCTACCCAACACCCTCTGCTCCGTGCAGCTCCCCCTCAACAAACAATTTACCGACCATCCGGAGGTTCATCATGGCTGGGAAGTAGGGGACTCCCTGGCGGGACTAGCAGGGGCCCACCAAAAGGGCAAAAGCGTTCGTATCAACCCGCAAGAACACCCTCCTTGACTGGGGACTTCGGGGACTTGTACATACAGCCCAGCATAATTAGCAACGGTCACGCTCATGCCTCAGGGCATCACCCTCGAGCTACCCGTTAAAGCCTCAGCGGCATCCTCGAGCTCTCACACTCTCGCCGCAGCGGTACCGCCGAGCTGTCGCGCTCTCGGCTCAGCGGCATCCACGACCTCTCACGCTCTCGCCTCAACGGCACCGCCGAGCTGTCATGCTCTCACCTCAGCGGCATCCTCGAGCTCTCACGCTCTCGCCGCAGCGGTACCGCCGAGCTGTCGTGCTCTCGGCTCAACGGCATCCTCGAGCTCTCACGCTCTTGCCGCAGCGGTACCGCCGAGCTGTCGCGATCTCGGCTCAGCGGCATCCACGAGCTCTCACGCTCTCGCCTCAGCGGCACCGCCGAGCTGTCATGCTCTCACCTCAGCGGCATCCTCGAGCTCTCACGCTCTCGCCACAGCGGTACCGTCGAGCCGTTTTGCTCTCGGCTCAGCTGCATCCACGAGCTCTCACGCTCTCGCTGTAGCGGTACCACCAAGCTGTCGCTCTCTCGGCTCAATGGCATCCACGAGCTCTCACGCTCTAGCCTCAGCGGCACCGCCGAGCTGTCATGCTCTCGCCTCAGCGGCATCCTCGAGCTCTCACGCTCTCGCCTCAGCGGTACCACGGAGCTGTCGTGCTCTCGGCTCAGCGGTATCCACGAGCTCTCACGCTCTCGCCTCAGCGGCACAGCCGAGCTGTCAGGCTCTCGCCTCAGCGGCATCCTCCAGCTCTCTCGCTCTCGCCTCAGTGGCACTGCCTAACTGTCATGCTCTCGCCCTAGCGGCATCCTCGAGCTGCCGAGCTCATGCCTTCACGGCACCCCCGAGCTTCCGCTCATGCCTTCGCGGCACCCCCAAGCTTCCTGCTCACGCCTTCGCGACATCCACGAACTTTCCGCTCATGCCTTCGCAGCACCCCCGAGCTTCCGCTCATGCCTTCGCGGCACCCCCGAGCTTCCCGCTCACGCCTTCGCGGCATCCCTGAGCTTCCGCGCTCATGCCTTCGCGGCACCACGAGCTTCCACTCATGCCTTCGCGGCACCCTTGAACTTCCCGCTCATGCCTTCCCGGCAACCCTGGAGCTTCCCTCTCATGCCTTCCCTGCAACCCACGAGCTTCCCACTCGTGCCTTCCCAGGCAACCCACTAGCTTCCGCTCATGCCTTCCCAGGAAACCCACGAGCTTCCGCTCATGCCTTCCCAGGAAACCCACGAGCTTCCGCTCATGCCTTCCCAGGCAACCCACGAGCTTCCGCTCATGCCTTCCCAGGCAACCCACGAGCTTCCGCTCATGCCTTCCCGGCAACCCTTGAGCCTCCGCTCATGCCTTCCCGGCAACCCTGGAGCTTCCCGCTCATGCCTTCCCGGCAACCCTTGAGCCTCCGCTCATGCCTTCCCGGCAACCCTGGAGCTTCCCGCTCATGTCTTCCCGGCAACCCTTGAGCCTCCCGTTCATGCCTTCCCGGCAACCCACGAGCTTCCCGCTCATGCCTTCCCGACAACCCTTGAGCTTCCCGCTCATGCCTTCCCGGCAACCCTTGAGCTTCCCGCTCATGCCTTCCTGGTAACCCTGGAGCTTCCCGCTCATGCCTTCCCGGCAACCCACGAGCTTCCCGCTCATGCCTTCCCGGCAACCCACGAGCTTCCCGCTCATGCCTTCCCGGCAACCCACGAGCTTCCCGCTCATGCCTTCCCGGCAACCCACGAGCTTCCCGCTCATGCCTTCCCAAGAAACCCACGAGCTTCCACTCATGCCTTCCCTGTAACCCTGAGTTTCCCGCTCACAAGCTTTCCGCTCATGCTTTCCCGGTAGTCCTTGAGCTTTACACTCATGTCTACCCGACACACCACACGTTAATGGAACATTGAATTCTTCTACCATTGGTCGCTTGCGAAAAATTGAATTCTTTTCGCGTTCCATTAATACGAGACAACCAAACAAACACAAGCGTTCACGTATTCATCATTCACGAATTACAAACGTTTACCTTCGCAGCGCTCATGCAACTTACATTTATCATATGCAATCCATATGCTCACACGACCATACGCGTTCTCGAGTTTGTACGTCATAATCGATCGTACTCGGCACCATTCGCGTGTATACATCAACATGTATCACGGACCCCATACGTTCATATATGCCAACGCATATCAATGCAACTCACATTTATTGCCCAATGCAACGAGCATTCTACATATGCCTGTTTTTTGTCTTTGTTGTGCAGGTTAACGAGTCCCTTCCTGCTTACGGAGTTCGGGGACTTGTAGGGGCTCCGTCCCGCCCGGTTACTTATGCTTGATGACTTCATGATATAACTCCCCAACCAAGAAGCTCTTCTTACTTGGGGACTTCGGGGACTTGTAGATACCTCTACTAGTGACACTAGTTTGCTATCTCACCAAGCATAAGTAACACCCTCTTTGGGACACCCACAAGCCATGGTGAGGCCCAACCGCTACTTGCATCTTGTAGCCCTATGTTCAAGCTACGCTACGGTATCTGGAAGTCACAAATCCGTTGCCGGGAAGCCACCTTTCCGGCCTTGCAAAAGTTACCTTCACAAACATGCTTTCTAGACTAGAATAGTGATTTTAGTCATCCCACATCTAAGAAAATGTAAAGGAGAACCATTCCTTTACCTATAAAAGGAATGCCTCCTCCCACTTAAACATCATCCCCATTACATCTTTTGTAATCCCCTTAGGCCGCAAGGCTCAACACACTAGTGTAACATTCAAGTTGACGTAGTTTCCCGCTAAGGTGGGAGACGAACCACTATACATCTCATGTCACTCACACTCTCTCTCTCTTTCTAAAGCTAACTAGAGATCCCACGGAACACTAACGTTAACAGACTCATACAGGCTTTGGCATGACTGCCTAGGGCATCCTGGTTGTGACATGATGATTCTTATTTTAAAGAACTCACACGGACATCCCTTATTTAGAGTGAAAAATAAAATGGGAGAAAAATCCACCACACTGCAAGGTGTCGGTCGTAGTACTGCTCAAATGCATCCATTGCCTTCTGAAGTACCAGAAGCACTGCCTCTCTCCCATTATGCCTCATCGACTATTTCAAAGGCACATCACTCGTTTTGCAAAGTCTGCTCTTTTGCAAAAACAGGATCGAGACCTTCTTATGCTAAAGATACAAAACAAAACATTCTATTCTTAAAAACGATACAAGGAGATATATGTGGACCTATCCATCCAGAATGCAGACTATTCAAGTACTTTATGGTTCTGGTGGTTGTTTAGACATGCTGGTCACATGTTGCTTTATTGTCCACAAGAAATGCTGCATTTGCAAAACTCCTATCACAGATTATACGTTTAACAGCTCACCACCCTGATCACTCTGTCAAGTCTATAAGGCTTGATAATGCTGGAGAGTTTACATCAAAAGCATTTGATGACTATTGGGATTGATGTGAAGCATCTTGTACCCTATGTGCATACACAAAAATTAACAGGACCCGCCCCCTGCAGGGCCTACCTTAGAAGGAATTTTACCAAGAATTTGGAAGAACTTCCCCCGAAAGTGGACTACCCACAACCTGTAAAACACACAAAACACTTCAACCAAACCAACCTTATACTCCTGGAGCCACCCTGCTCCCCATTACCATCAACTCCACTTTCACAAAACACAAAACTCAACTTAACAATACTAATCTCAAAGGTTATCAGAGCAATACTAATACGCAACGATATAAAAAGAAGAGTAAAGGATCAAGGTAGGCCTCATCATGGGCCGAGCTAGGGCCAGCCCTACCCTAAATTTTAGGGCTTAGGGTAGGGCCGAGCCGGGCTTTGACCAAGTCAACAAAATTTAGGGCCGGGCCAGCCCTTTTAGATAGGATCGGGCCAGGCTTTACTTAAAATAAACTCAATCTGGAAAAAAAAAAAAAAACAGTTCTTCAATATATGCAATTAAATAGAAGTCCTTTAAAACTAAAGTAAGTAGTCTGAAGTCTAATGATATCAATTACATCAAGTGAAACTGAAACTTTCAATCACTTCTTCAAAAACAATGAGAAGAACAAAGATATAAATAGCAGTCTGCTGATATCAATTACTTCTTTAAAAACAAAAAATTACAAAATAAATCATTCTTGTGGAGTTGAAGATTCCTGCAATTATGTCAATCGACTTCCACTATGTCTATTGTACTCAAAATTTCCTGCAATTATGAATAAAGATTTCTAATTGATCAGTACTCATTCAATTTATATGAGAATATGCAAGTATATGATCTTAAGTATATGATATCATATCAGTTCATGGTGCATCAGCATCCATGGTATGAGTTGCCACCTTTCCTGCGATAATAGTTGGATCTGTTTCAAGTATCATCCTGCAGTACAAGTTAACTACATGAGATATATAATCAGACACTCATTGACAGAACTAAGACCAAGAACAAGCCAAGCCCACTTCACTTTGCCATACTCATCCCTTGCACATATAAGTTTGTACCAAGATGGACTCTACATACTTCATGTGTACAAATATCGTTTTAATATTCATATAAGTTTGGCACCAAGATGGAATCTTTTATAATATACATTCTGCAACCAACAAATATAGGCATTCAAGCATTCAACTTTTCATTAGGAAGATGAGGGGCCACTGAAATTACATGGATAAATGGTTTTCCCATTTCATCAAATAAATTACAATGTAGGGTAAAAAGAGAACCAGAAAAAGTGAATACGAAGCTGTTCAGGCTCACAAAGACAACTCTTCACCATCATTGTAATTTGGGAATGTGACACATTTGAAAACCTTACACTTTGAACACAGCACATACCCAATCTGCACCAAAAAATTCCAACCATAAAAATAAAATCTTTCACTTCAATCTGTTTTGGGTGTGCGTAAAAATGGAAAATTGAAAATCACACTTACGGCTCTAGAAGTTGGGCATCGCCGATAGATCCTATTAGAGTCAGATTTCACATTGGTTTTCTGGCCTTTACAGAAATCACAGAGTAACCACCCTTTGCCATTGCAAGGCTCGCACAAAATTGATGCAGAAGAAGAATCGACCTAACTGGACCAGTGTCAGTCAGATTTTAAACAACATGTCGTTATGGGAAGCCTTAATAATAATGGCCAACACTGATTGAAGCTCAGGAATGGAAAAATGAATGGGAAATCAAAGTACCTCTAGCCTAATCGATCCACTCAATTCACACCATCATGAGTTCTATTCAAACGGCATCAAGGAAGAACTGTGACTCTGTGAGAGAGAGAGAGAGAGAGAGAGAGAGAGAGAGAGAGAGATTCAAACCCAGAAGAACAGAACAAACAAAAATAGAGATCGAGGTCCTCACCTTCTGCGTCAGCGGTGGATGCATAACGAAGACTGGAAACAAAGTCCACACCGTCTGCGCTGACGTCACCTACTCCACAAGCTCGCATCGCCGACTCCGTCTACTCCTCGATCTGCAGTCCGACTCTATCTAAGGTGGAACATGTCTCGATCTGAGGTCCGACTCGTCGCAAGCCTACCTGAACAAGTCTCGATCTGAGCCTCTAAGGTCTGACTCGTCGCAAGCCTATCGGAATAAGTCTCCATCTGCCGCGGAGAAGCTAGGTTTGCTGGTCTGGACTCTAAAGGAGTAGTCGCAAGTCTCTACTGGTCCAAAACCGCCAGATGTGGTGGCTGGCGGCGGAGAAGTTTGAGAGAGACTCTGTGAGAGAGAGGCGGCCATGTTTGAGTCTTTGAGAGTTTGAGAGAATGAGAGAGAGTGTGAGAGACTCGATTAGGCCGATACTGGGATAGGTTTGGCATTTGCTACAGTGGCTAATTGAGTTGGACTTCGATGTACCTTCGGCGTTTGGGCCTTAAACAGCCAAAATGGCAGAATCGATTTAGGAGACCCAGATTGACAGATTCAAATACTTCATGTCTTCCCAAAACTTCTATAGTTTTTGTACACATGTAATATTGTAATAGAAAATAATAAAAATATAATATTAATTTTTAGGGCCAGGTTAGGGTCGGGCTTTTAGGGTTGGGTCGGGCCGTAGGGTAGGATCGGGCTTCATTTGTATGACCCATACCCTACCCTATTTTAGAAAGGGTCGGGCTGGGCTTAGGGAGAGCTTTGGGCCCAAGGGCCATATGATGAGACCTAGATCAAGGGATCCTACATTGCGGAAGTAGTGACAATTATGCCTCAAATGCCATGTAAGCCCGACCTCCACTAATTCGCCTGCAAAAGTACTATTTAGGCTATCACGCATACGTGTTCCTTCGTCGAGCTATGTATATCGCCCTCAACAATTAAGGAGAAGTATATCGCCCTCAACAATTAAGGAGAAGTTTGAACCCGATTTGTGAATAGTGACCCCAAATTTGAAACCGTCGATTCTTCCTCCACGCTTCAAATCGCTGCAAAATACTTGGGGAGCATCATCTACGTCTCAAGGCGCTTCCAAAGGGCTAAGGTTTGTCATCTGTGGCGGCCGGAATGGGGAGAAACCGGCGTTGACCTCAATCTACTATCGTGACAGTCCTATTCTTCTCGTTCCTGCACCTTCCATAGTTCAAATTAAGCTACCAAATGAACCCAGAAATGATGAGAAGGAAGAGAGCTTTCCAACGACATCTTATACGTCAAAATCGGTCGCTGGATGAAGGAGTTATGGCCGGAAGATGGTGAAGAGGTCGGAGAGGAAGAGAGTCTCGGGGAGAGAGGAGCGAGAGCTCGGTAAGTTTCCGAAAATGGAAACTTACCACAGTAACTCGGCTATTTATAGACAAATTATCATAAACAAAAACTTCCATTTTTCGCTTATAACTTTCGCATACGAACTCCGATTTTTACGTATCACACATGCACGCGCTCGGTTTAACGTCCTCTACAACTTTCATGAAGAACATTTTCTCAAATTTTGATCTGAATGGGCCACTAAAAGTACTGAAACGACAGTAAAAGTGAAAGTAAAGGTCGTTTACCGTCCAAATGGCTAGTAAACCGGTGAATTCAGGTTCGGGATGTTACAATCTCCCCTCATAAAAATTTCGTCCTCGAAATTTCATACTGCTGAAGAGTACACACCAACCCGAAGTACACATTTATGAAGAAAGATAACACATCAATCTCACAACAGTGGGGATGGTAAGACACAGGAAAGATGTGCCAAATTGCTCAAAACATGTAGAAATTAGCCAACTCTTCTTACTTAACTTAAGGCCAATACTGATAAACGACAATTTTCCTTACCAAAAAGAGGATTATATAGCCACAAATCCGCTCCTGTATCGACACTTGACTTATATAAGATTTTAGCTACAACAAGGATCCCTATGACTTTCCTGTGCTAACCAAAATTGTACCAAAAACTTTTCCAAATCTTCTCACTGAGAATTAATCCAATAACATAACTCAACCATAGTACCTCAACAATTAGTACTTATATATCTGTTAAACCCTTGATAGAACATAAGCCCAATTAATTTATTCCAACTCAATGCCTACTTCCTGTTCAATCGTTAGACAAGTGGTGACCGGATTTCACTCGTACCAACAACTTCCTATACATTTCCAATTAAGGGTCACCAGGGTGGCAAAACTCGCTCAATTCTTCCAAAGAAATCCATTACATATATTCGATTCAAGCAATAACCAATTCCCCGAGGTAGCTAACACAATTCACAAGATCTTTCCTGGACAATCCTTAATATAAATCAAAGGACACCCGTCCAACATCTGGTATCACACAAAGCGATATCCAGATCCGAACGTGGTCCCACCACAATAGTGATCCAATTTCCTCAAAGTAATCATCACTGAAGTATGTCACTTAAAAACAGGCTACAATACCTTCCAGCCAAAATAACAAGAGTCCTGGTCAAGCCTTGACTTAAAATATTTCTGGAGCCAACTGAAAACTTATTTCCTTAAATTTATTCCACCTACTACTAATATCATATCAGAACCCATCTGTCAGGCAAAACTTCCACCAAGAGCCTATCACAATTCAACCTTCAAGGCTCCGCGATTCAAAACTCGAATCAGATTCCGTATCATATAGTAATTCCGTTCGAACTTCTATGGACACCCATTTGCATAATATCACATACGAAGAGTTGATTCCAACTCTCCCAATTATTTACCGACCAAAGTCGTAACTCTATTATAAAACCTTAAGCATTCTTCCGATTTCTCGAACTTCAAGCACATATCAACTTCAAAAGCCCACTCTTGTTCATCTCCCTACTCGTTACCATCCAAGACTCAGGAAGACAAAACTATAAGTTGTGGTATCTGAAATCAATTTCTTTTATTCTAAGCAAAACTATGCTCATACACTCTGGTTAGGTCAACGACCCAAACCTACAATTTTTAAAAATCTCATTCTACTTACAATTCTCATTTACTGTTATCACTTCCCACTTAACAACATCAGTGACTATAACCACTTGAAAACACAGCCACTAGCCATTACAACCCAAAATATTTCTTCAATTTTCCCTGTTGTCTACCGAAGGGTGATGCGTACATGACGCCGACATAAGGTGTCCAGTTGGGATACATTTCAATCTGGATTCTCTATAAATGATTTCCAACAATGAGATTCACAAAGAATCTCCATCGAATTCTAGTAATATTTCACATGCCGCTTACAGGGCCGATTGTGTCAAGTAACACATTCCCCAAACTAGGTTCAAAGTCATAACCATCATTATTACTAATTCTAATTCCAACAACAATCCTGATTCTGAAATAGTTATAATACTCAGAGACAGCCCAAAACAATGGTCGCTCATCTCTAACAATCAAGCACAAAATCAAACTCCGATCTCGCGCCATAAACCATGCCCCATGAAACTTGTTGGCATCGAGGAAGAAATACCCACAACATTTCCTCGAATCATATTTCATAGCACAACTCGAATCTGTAGAGTAGTCTTACTCTACCATTACCAGGGAAAGGTGCATGACATGTAGGCAATCTGATACGCAGTGGAATCCCTATGAGGTGGGTGTACAGGAGGCATAGAACCTAAAGGAAAACCAACTAGACATGTACCGCACACACTTGATGAGTACAACAGCACCGAAGAGTACACGATGGGAAACTGCTGCAGTCGGGCCATCACTCGTGAGGCACTGAGTAACATCAAGCATATATAGTAACAAGATAGGAACAAGTCTACAGAATCTGACAACCTAATGCTCTGATACCAAATTGACAGGACCCGCCCCGAGTTTCACCTGAAACCCGAAGAGGTCCTGTAGGCCTACCTTAGAAGGAATTCTACCAAGAATTTGGAAGAACTTCCCCCGAAAGTGGACTACCCATAACCTGTAAAACACACAAAACACTTCAAGCAAACCAACCTTATACTCCTCGAGCCACCCTGCTCCCCATTACCATCAACTCCACTTTCACAAAACACAAAACTCTTCTTAACAATACTAATCTCAAAGGTTATCAGAGCAATACTAATACGCAACGATATAAAAAGAAGAGTAAAGGATCAAGGGATCCTACATTACGGAAGTAGTGACACTTATGCCTCAAATGCCATGTACGCCCGACCTCCACTAATTCGCCTGCAAAAGTAGTACTTATGCGATCACGCATACGAGTTCCTTCGTCGAGCTATGTACATTGACCTCAACAATTAAGGAGAAGTTTGAACCCGATTTGTGAATAGTGACCCCAAAATTGAAACCGTCGATTCTTCCTCCACGCTTCAAATCACTGCAAAATACTTGGGGTGCATCATCTATGTCTCAAGGCGCTTCCAAAAGACTAAGGTTTGTCGTCTGTGGTGGCTGGAATGGGGAGAAACCGGCGTTGACCTCAATCTGCTACAGTGACCGTCCTCTTCTTCTCATTTCTGCACCTTCCACAGTTCAAATTAAGCTACCAAACGAACCTAGAAATGAAGAGAAGGAAGAGAGCTTTCCAACGACATCTTATACGTCAAAATCCATAGCTGGATGAAGGAGTTATGGCCGGAAGATGGTGAAGAGGTCGGAGAAGAAGAGAGAATCGGGGAGAGAGGAGAGAGAGCTCGGTAAGTTTCCGAAAATGGAAACTTAGCATAGTAACTCGGCTATTTATAGACAAATTATCATAAACAGTAATTTCCATTTTTCGCTTATAACTTTCGCATAAGAACTCCGATTTTTACTTACCACATATGCACGCGCTCGGTTTAACGTCTTCTACAACTTTCATGAAGAAAATTTTCTCAAATTTTGACCTGAACGAAAAGTCAACTTTTTAGGGCCACTAAAAGTACTGAAACGACAGTAAAACTGAAAGTAAAGGTCGTTTACCGTCCAAATGACTAGTAAATCGGTGAATTCAGGTTTGGGATGTTATAAAAATGGTCTCGCAGAAGCCACCATCAAAAGGCTACAGATGGTGGCTAGGGCAGTGGTTATGCGCACCAACATGCCTATATCTGCCTGGGGTTAGGCTATATTGCACTGCTTTACTTATTCGTTTCAGACCTACTGCTAGCCAACTATTTTATGTGTACCAGTTGGTAACTGGATATGAGCTTGACATTTCACACTTACGCATATTTGGTTGGGCATATATGTGCCTATTGAACCCCCACAACGCACCAAAATGGGTCCTCAGAGACGATTAGGTGTTTATGTTGGATACAAATCTCTAACGATTATCCGCTATTTGGAACCCTTGACAGGCAATCTCTTTACCTCTAGATTTGCGGATTGTCACTTTGATGAAACAATATTCCCATCGTTAGGGGGAGATAGGAAAAAGAATTTTCAAGGGAATGACAGGAATTGTCGTGATTTGTCCCCACTCTGTCTCATTTTGATCCCCACACTTCATAATGTGAAAGTGAAGTGAAAAGAATAATCGATCTTCAAAATGTAGCAGATTCGATGCCTGATGCGTTTACTGATATCGTAAAAGTGATGAGATAACATATACCAACTACAAATGTGCTTGCAAGGTTAGAAGTCCCCAACAAGGGGGACATCGCCGCAGATAGAGAAGCTGCAACCACACTTAGTTGAGGTCGTGGCTCCCCAAAGGAAGAGGGGGAGGCCACTTGGTTCGATTGACACTCACCTAAGGAAGAAGAGGGTAAGTAAGGCACAAACCGATCCATTAATCATCAATGTAGAGAATCCCTCTCATGAGATTGTCTCTGATTATAGTTATGTTCATGAATCAATACTAGAGGATGCTCCGATGTTTGAAATGATTTCAGAGAACAAAGAAATCTCAATGGATTATGAGAGTACATATGAGTTGATAGAAAGATCTTCCATACACATTGATGATGTATTTGCATACACTGTTGCTCAAGAAATCATAGAGCACGATGATATCGAACCACGCTCTGTTGCAGAATGTCAACAAAGAGCAGATTGGCCTAAATGAATAAAAACAATCCAGGTAGAACTAGATTCTTTGGCAAAGAGACAGGTATTTGGTTTGGTAGTGCTAACCCTACCAAGTGTAAAGCCTGTAGGACATAAATGGGTCTTTGTCAGAAAGCGTAATGAGAAGAATGAAGTCCTGAGGTACAAGGCTCGTCTTTTGGAGCAAGGTTTCTCACAACGCCCTGGAATTGACTACGAGGAGACATACTCTCCTGTAATGGACGTTATAACGTTCCGCTACTTAGTTAGCTTGGTGGTTTCCAAAGGACTGGAAATGCAACTCATGGATGTAGTTACTGCATATCTCTATGGGGATTTTGATTCAGAGATATATATGAAAGTGTCTGATGGCCTTACATTACCCAAGTCAAGTGACTCTAAACCACGGAGTGCGTTTGCAATTAGGTTGAAACTCTCACTTTACGGATTGAAACAACATATCCGGGCGGATGTGGTATACCATCTAAGTGACTACTTGATTGGGAAGTAATATAAGAACGATGAATGATGCCCCTGTGTATTCATAAAGAAAACAAGTTCTGGATTTGCAATTGTAGCTGTATATGTCGATGATATGAACATAACAGGTGCTCTTTATGAAATAAGAGAAACCGCCAGCTGCTTGAAATCCTAAGTTGAGATGAAGGATCTTGGGAAAACTCGATGATCTGTCTAGGCCTTGAACTAGAACACCGAGTTTGTGGAATACTAATCCATCAGTCTGCGTATGTCCAAAAGATGCTCAGGCGATTTAATATAGACAAAGCGCATCCTGCTAGCACTCCCATGATCGGTCGAAGTTTGAATGCAAGGAAATATCCATTTCGTCCAAAGAAAGAAGACAAAGAGGTGTTGGGAGCTGAAATTCCCTATTTAAGTGCAATAAGCGCATTATTGTACTTAGCCCAATGTACTCGACCAGACATTGCATTCTCAGTGAACTTGTTAGTTAGATTTAGCTTTGCGCCAACGCAACGTCACTTGAATGGTATCAAGAACATTTTCTGATATCTAAAAGGAACCATTGACTTGAGACTGTTCTTTCCCTACAGATAGACAAGAGGGACAGCAGATGGAACTACAATCCCTAAAGGAAATGTTGATGGCGAAAGCGCCACTCAATACACCTAAATGCCAAATGACGTTTTGGTTGGTTTTGCTGATGCTGGGTACTTTTCTGACCCACATAAAAGTCGATCCCAAACTGGTTATGTATTTACCATTGGGAACACAGCGATATATTGGAGATCAACCAAGCAAACTCTTGTGGCTACCTCCTCAAACCACTCAGAGATCATCGCTCTACATGAGGCGGTTCGTGAGTGTATATAGTTAAGAGCTATCATTACACATATTAGAGAGACTAGTGGTTTGAGTTCTACCACTGAATAGCCTACTTGCATTTATGAAGATAATGCAGCTTGCATCAAATAGATGAAGCTAGGATATATCAACGGTGATAATACAAAACACATATCGCCAAAGTTTTTCTACAATCAGTAACAACAGGCTCTCCTTAAGATTCAAGTGAATCAAGTAAGGTTTGAGGACAATGTGGCAGATTTGTTCACCAAATCATTGCCTAAGGCCACATTTGAGAAGCATGTGAAAAAAATAGGAATACGAAGACTTGCCAAGCTCCCTTGATTAATGTATGTATCAGGGGGAGGTGTAGACGTCAGGGGGAGTCTAACACACACATGTCATCCTCAAATGTAGAAGGTGCGTTGTGCTCTTTTCCTTCGACCAAGGTATATTATTTGTCCTACATGATTTTTATTGTTATTTGGCAAGATTTTTAGTGAGACAACAACTCATGCACCACTTCGTCTTTGACTTGGCACAAAGGGGAGTGTTAAAGGAAAAGCACATTATGTGCCTTCGTAAAAAAAACTGACGAAAGAGGGAATCAAGGAATTGCAATCACATCACAATCAGCATTTACTATCATTATTGTAATTGATGTTAATTGATGTTTCCATTGTAATTCTATCCTTATATAAAGGAGCTATGAAATGAGTAGACCAATTCAAATTCCATTTTACTTTTACACAATTAAACTTTTATTACCCCCAATAAAAATTTATTGGGTTTTACTGGGGGTAATAAAAGTCTCCGGCGACCTCTCTGGTGAGTTATAAGATCTTTGACGACTTTTTTGAGGACCTTCGATGACCAATGACTAGTGACCAGTGGCCGGAGTCAGACGTTCGATTTTATTGCCCCTCAATAAAAATTTATTGGATTTTATTGGGGGGATACTAAAAGTTTTCGGCAACCTCTTTGGGAACCTCCGGATCGGTGATTGGAGTCCGGCGTCTGGTTTTATTGCCCCTAATAATACCTAATAAAACTTTTTATTGCCTCCAATAAAAATTTATTAGGTTTTATTAAGTGGTAATAAAAGTCTCCGGCGACCTTTATGGGAACCTCTGATTGCGGACCAAATTCTAGCTCCAAGCAAAGTCTCTAATAACTTTTTAATTATTCAGAAGACAAACTTGTATTTTTTTACTTTTCAATTAGGTAAGTGGACACACAAATCTTTTAGTAGAGTAAGTGAATATTTATTGGGCCCAAATTTGATAAATGGTCAAGTGCCCTTTGTAACATCAGACTGATCATTTATTTTATTTTTTTTGTTTTAAATCATTTTGGTATTTAGTGTGAAAGGTACCCAATTTAACACCTATTTTTCCAAAAAAAGTCTGATGTGAGATTTATAATCAGTACCATCAACGACCGAATGTATGAAGACCCAAAAGAAAAGAAAATATTTCCTTGAGTCAACATTCCCCGCAAAAGTGATTCAACCTTTACCTCTTTCTTCCATTCTTTCTTGCTTCCGCTTCCCTATACATATTACCATATACCGACCACTTAGGCACTCACCCACCCACCCCCACGCGCACTACTGGCAGTACCGTGTGCGGAGCTTTTAAATCACTTCACAATGTATTTAAATCACTTCACAAGTTTACATTGGTACAGTTTCTCTCCGCAGGTCAGATGAAGGGTCAAAGTTCATGTCTCCTGTGATACTATAGTCTATACATGGCACCATTAGTGGATGTACATGGTCTGAAAAGTTAATGACCTAAAACCCTAAATACTATTATATCCCACAACAGTATATAAAATATCCCATCACAGGTCAGCCAAACGTAATCATCACTCAGTAGAGTTATGAAATTGATCGTCGAAAACTTTCAAACCTCAGAAACTCCCGGAACGAAAGCAATATATGATCGAATGCTGATGTTGCCAATACGTTTACATCTTATATGGATCCCACAGGATATGTAGCTTGACAAATTGAAGTGTTGTATGTGCACGCATTTATGTTCAACCAAATCTATAGGAATTGATAGATAGCTTAGTAATTAGTATTGAATTGCTTTGTCGATGTCCAGGAAGATGCGTCAAATTGCAGGCAAGAACATATAAGCCGCCCATGTGTCCTCGATCGCGAGTCGTGATTCAAGGTAGAGATTAATGCATGGACCAACTGTCGATGGAACTTCTATGATGCCAATGTTATATATTCGTCACTTCTGAGATATATGAACGTCTAGTATTGTTATCTCTCTATTTTTCATTTTTTTGGTTTTCTTAATGGGAAATAAAATTTGATTTTTTTTTTTTTTTTTTTTAAAAAGGAGGTACTGGGAAGGACCACAAGGAGGCACGCAATGGCCTTTTTTACCCGAAGTCCAGCACAGTGCCGCGCCAAAGACGCAGCGACACCCCCCTCCGCGCCAAATTTGATTTCTAATAAGGCCTACTCAGCCGATCATATTAAAAATTAGGCTCGCAGAAAAGGGAAGAAAAAAAAGAGACCAAATAAATGTATTTTTTTATATAGAATATCTCAAAACAGCAATTGCATCATGTACGAACTTGGCCTATCTAAAAATATGACAAAACTATATTTATTATTAGAGGGATGTCTTGATATCTCAAACAAGTAACTTGATATGCTATAGAACGGGTTTTGGCCCTTGTGTTGTCTGGTTTGCTTCAACAAATTGCTCATTTTCCAAAGGAAAAAAAAAAAAAAAAAAAGAGCATTGTTTATTCTATCAATTAGCAGTTTTAAATCATTGTCCTCTTAAACATTTGATCTCGATAGTGTGGAACTGATAATAAGCCTTCATGAAGAGCCATTGCCACTGCTATCAAAACATCTGTCTTGCCAAAATTGGTACATACATGTATGTCATACACATTTACAAAATGTGACAATAAATTTATTATTGATGTGGTAACATGAGTCATTTTTTTTGTAACTTTATTTACAATCTTATTACAAGTTTGTAAAAAAAATTATTGTAAATGTTGTAACTTACTTTAATTAAACATAAATAGTATAAAACGAATGTGATAATTTTGTTGTTATTATAGCAAGGGTGGTTCTAATTGGACCTCCAAATTTGATATTTGGACCTCTAATTTTTTTCAGTTATTAATTAACTTTGTCAACTTATATGAAAAGACAAATAAGGACAAAGAGAGAAAATTGAAAAATTAAGTAAGTAAATAAATAAATACTCTTCTTACCTCCTCCAACCAAATACAAAATTCAATTTAATTTTTTTTTCCTGATATTTCCTTATATTGCCTATATAGTTTTATAATTTACTTAAAATAATGAAGTAAAAATAATAATTTCTATACATGGCCTATCATTT
The DNA here is from genome assembly GCF_002994745.2 of Rosa chinensis. Classification (NCBI taxonomy): domain Eukaryota; kingdom Viridiplantae; phylum Streptophyta; class Magnoliopsida; order Rosales; family Rosaceae; genus Rosa; species Rosa chinensis. The sequence goes on along the minus strand of NC_037092.1, from coordinate 78,028,421 downwards.
ATTACAAAGGTAAATTCAAAACAATCTGATTTGAAATTTTCTTAAACTAAATTAATTGAATATTATGATATAGTTATTACTCGATCTTCCAACCCAATACCCTTGAAATCATTCTTTTAGCAAATTCAAAGGGGTTCCAACAACATATCAAGATCGAGAACCAACAATCTGATTAATTTTGGTGGAGGAGAGACCTACTCATAAGAGAGCAATGTCATATGATTTTGATTCATTTTTCTTCTCGTGGTTCAAGATAGAGATAAAAGTAGAATAACAGATTGTTGTATCTAATGTTCAAGGGCATTTTGGTAAAAATAAGGAGATCTACTTAGTTTTTCAAGTATTTTAAAAAGTAAATTAGAGGTGTACTAAGAATGAGAAGTCTAAATAGCAAATTTGGAGGTCCAACTAGAACCACCCTTATAGCAAATTTGATTCAATTAAAAGTTATAAAAAAAAAAAAAACAATATTTAGTCATAAGTTTAACTTTAAAGGTGACATCGGAAATTGACTTTTCAATTCTTTTGGAAGAAGGTAATTTTGTGTAACTCTTGTTGTTTGTTTGTTTCAGTTTTGAGTAAGTATCAGCAAATGTGAACGCATAATTTGGTAGAAACAAAGTTCCGTGCATCTTTCTTCCTTGGATGGTTGGATATGGTGTGTGCATTTCCGGTGGTACCCAAACTATATTTCCCCTCACTGAATTTGTTAGACCCTAAACCCTAGTGTATACATGTCTGCAATATGGGCAGCAATTGCAAAAGTTTGTTTTTCATTGGCATGCATAGCATCTTGTTGGGGGAAAATCGTGAAGAGCAAGCATTCATTTTTAGACTAAATTCAGTTTAGTCCCTCAAATTTTAGGACTAAAATCAGTTTGGTTTGTCTTTTTTTTTTTTTAATCACGTTGGTCCCTGCACTTCTAATTTCCATTATCCGAATTCAAATTTTAAAATTTGCTCAAATCATGACGTCACAGACTGATGTGGGACTGACATGATGCTCACTTTTCAGAATTTAAACCCCTAAGAAGGGCAAAATGGACATTTCTAATTTAATAAGATTTCTAATTTTTTTTAATTGTTTCCCTATATTTTCTCTCTTTTCTTCTCTCTCTCTCTCTCAACGATTCATCCTCTTCAGCTACTTGTTCCACTTTTCTGCACACCAAAATCAAAGTCAAAATTTCAATTGCAACAACTCCACTGCTGAAGAAAATGATGAAATCGAATTAGCACTACTCTGAACAAAACCCTAACCTTTTCCAGAGATTGCGTTAGGAGTTGGTGTCGTTAGAGCGCCAGAGGCGGTCCATATCGGCGCAAAGAGATTGAATTTGAGACAGGTCATTGCTGATGGACATGGAAAGGTCCGGGGAGTCGATGCCGCTTGAGTACCCCAAATCCAGCAACACTAGTGTTCAAGATCCCATCTTTACCCCTGTAACAGTCAATCCCACTCTCAATCACAGAGAAATACAACCCAACAACCCCTATAGTGTTTGAGTACTTCCAACCCACCTCGCCTCCGGAACTCAAAGCCCTGCTCATTATGACCTTCCGAGGCTTGCAGGCACCGGCGGCCTTGAGTCCCTGAATAGTGCTATGGACGAGTCCGACGGTCTCGCTAGAGAAGTAGCAAATGTCGGTGCAGTTCACGAGGTTGTTTCTAAAGGGATGGTAGGGTTTTGAAGCTCTTTCGAGATAGAGGTGCTCTGGTGAGGTTGGGAGGTGACGACGGTGATGGGTTTGGTTGAATCAGCCATGATTGAGTTGCAGAGGGAAGGGAATGTGGGTTTCGAGAGAGCGTGAAAATTAGTATTTTGGAGAATATAGGTCTTCTTGGATGAGAGAGAGAGAGAGAGAGAGAGAGAGAGAGAGAGAGAGAGAGAGAGAGAGAGAGAGAGAGAGAGAGAGAGAGAGAGAGAGAGAGAGAGAGAGGGTTCTGGGTTTATAACACGAGATTTGTGTGAGTTTTGGTGTGAATTTTTTTATCTTTGGTGTGCATTTCAGGTTTTTTTTTTCTCTTTCTTTTTCTGTTCTGGTGTGAATTTTTGGGGGAGAAGACAAGGGAGAAAATATGGAGAAACAATTAAAAAAAAATTAAAATTTTATTAAATTAGAAATATCCATTTTGCCCTTCTTGGGGGTTTACATTATGAAAAGTGGGCCCTCATGTCGGTGCCCCATCAGCTTGTGATGTCATGATTTGAGCAAATTTTAAAATTTAGACCCGGGTGATGAAAATTAAAAGTGTATGGACCAACATGATTAAAAAAAAAAAAAGGAGGGACCAAACTGATTTTAGCCCTAAAGTTTGAGGGACTAAACTAAATTTAGTTCTTCCTTTTTTATGTTTCGTTTGTGTTACAATATTTAAATTGGGTCTAATTATTAGTCCAAGAATTGTGAAAGATTTCAAAGAAAATAAGCACCAATTTATATATATGGCATGTCTTGAAGATCAAAAATGTCACATTGTTATATTCTTAAGAATACCTTTATGAGAGAATTTTTAGGACTTCTTCTTCTATAAATAAGAGGCTTAGGTCCTTGTTAATTACCACCACGAGTTATAAGCATGAGAAGAAATTTAATTTATATTTCTCTTTTAGTCAAATCTGGTTGTAGACTTATCATTGGTAGTAAAGGAATTATTATTTCTAAAGATTTTATTCAAATTGATTTTGGTGTTATTATGAATGATTGCTTACAATTAAATTGTTCACAAAGTCAACAAGAAAATTCACTTGTTGAAAACAATAACACATCAAGCAACACTTCAACAGGTGGTAAAAGAACTGAGTGTAATGATAAGTCTCCATATTTATGGCATAGAGTCCACATTTCAAAAGAGAGATTGAAAATTCTGTTGAAAAACAATATTCTAAATGAACTTGATTTTTTGATTTGGAAGATTGTGTTGAATGTGTAAGGGAAAAGTAACTAACTTAAGGGAAAAATAACCAACTTAAGGACAAAGACTGCACACATAAGCCAAACTCTTTTAGAACTCATACACACTGACATTTTTGTCCATTTAGAACTCAAACCATATGTGGCAATGTGTATTTCATCACTTGCATAGATGACTTTTCTAGATATTGGCCCTCTTTCAAGGTTTATGGGCAGTTGTATTGACCCTTTTTTAAGAAAAGAATAAATTAATTTCAACGACATTTAATTTGCATCATCGTCTAGTATATGGTACTACCAGCAACTTGTTCTGCTGATTTTATATGCATATGCACCATCTTTAATTCAAAGAGCTAACTTGAACATACATGTGAGCAATCTAAATCCAACGACATTTGCTTTTGAACAGTCGCAGAATCCATCATATATGCACCTCATTTTCAGTTCAGAGAGATGACTTGAACATATATATGAGTAATCTAAATCCAACGACATTTGCCTTTAAACAGTCGCAGAATCATCGTATATGCTTCCTCTACCTTTTCATGTTCTATTTCTAATTAAAACCAAAGGTTACTTTCATTAACCATATATTAAGTCCTATCTATCCATGCCAATTATATAACTCTACCTTTAAACAGTCGCAGAATCATCATATATGCTTCCTCTAACTTTTCTTGTTCTATTTCTAATTAAAACCAAAGGTTACTTTCATTAACCATATATTAAGTCCTATCTACCCATACCAAGTATATAACTCTCTATCTCTGCCACCACCTCTTGACCATTGAATACTCTCCAAAACTTGCATGTCTATGCAAGATTAAAACTAAATCCGACTACCAAGGACTTAATATAGTTAAATAAAATCAATTTTCAATTATGAATAAAAAATTAAAATTAAAATTTTAAAATCGTGCATAATTGTGGATAGCCTGAGCACGGCTCATTTAATGACCTAGCATGTGGCCTGTTTAATGGCTCGGTATAAGCACGGCCCGACATGATATGGGCTTAGGGTCGGGTGGGGCTTAACGTTCAAGTAATTAAATGGACCAGTATGAGCCTGAACGCGATAATAAATGGGCCGGTTCGAGCACGGCATGAATCATGAATAGGCCCACATAAAATGGGTAGGGCCGGCCCGTTTGCCACCTCTACTTGAGGTACGAATTGGAGTAAAGAGTTTTGTAGGTACCAAAAAATATATTTCGCAATAGTTCAAGTACCATTAGAGTTTTTACTCTAGAACAAATATCAAAGACGAAGTAATAAAGTAATTAGGCTTCATAACCAAAATTAATTGGTAATAGATGAAGTTGACATCCATTACCAACATAGTAACCCAAATAAAGAAATTAAATAGAGATCGAACATATGATCATTAAAAAAAAAAGTAAAAAAAAAAAAAAATCATCATGTGAATGAACGATATCGTATCATATATTAAAAACTTTGTGAGAATACAGAGTGATAAAAGAACTCTTCTAGTTATAAGCAATACTGTAAATACTGTCTTTTTTACTACAACTACCTTGTGCCTCACGAAGTTAGATCAACTATCCACTGGGAAGGGATTCTAAAAACCAGCATGCACTTGCACCATCAGGACTGAATAGATGGATAACATCGAGTGGGTTTTTTGGTTATTAAAAAAAAAAAAAGTTGACTACAAATTTCAAGAGTTGAGATCACCTAATATGTGTTGGGTCACTTGCACTGCCGGTTCATAGAAAATTTTTCGTCAATACTGATCACATGGTCATCCCCTTAACATTAATTCTTTACTCTATAGGTCTACAGCTATATATAAACTTTTCTGAAAAATAAAAATATAAAATACTTAACTCGCCCTCTATGATCTTTTGGAGTAGAACTTTCTTGTTCTTGCATACAGCGTTAAAGCTAGGACAGTCCCTAACGTACACAGACTACCCCAGATAATGAAGGTGCTTCTGTAACAAGCCATTCCCAAGCAGCTACCATCTTCATCTCCTTCCTTGCGATAAAGAAGAGCAGATGAGTAGCCAAAAAGAAACGACCCAACTGAGATATTCGCAACCACCACATTGTGATTTATTGAGAATTTCTTGGTCCCGAATAGTTCTGTGGTTATGGACACTGCAATAGAAGTAATTGCTCCAGTGCACACTCCTATAATGGCTGTACTGATGATAAGAGAGACGTTAGCTGGGTTGAGAAGCAAAAAAAAAACTCCTGCCATTGGTGCTGCTAATGCCATTAGGAATGCAGGCCTTGAAATCATATACTCGCTTCTGAAAAACGAGAAAGGAGAAAATATTAGTAATTGGCTTCAAAAATATTTCTACCAAGCACATTCCACTCTAATATGACAATATACTTTTCAAAATGTAATTTAAAAAAATTACTGAAAACTGGGGACTGGAGTAGTTACCTTGAGAAGAAATAGTCCAGAAGTGAAGGCATGAGACGGCCAAAGAACCCGAAGGAAGAAGATAAAGAAACCAGAGAAGAAGTCTTAGATGAGCCTCTTGACTCCGCTATCTGTCCCAAGGTGTTCAAGAACACAAGCCCAATTGTTGCACTGAAAAAATACACTAGGAAATATAACCAGAAATCTATCCTTTGCACCATCAACTTCACTCCAATCTCCTCTCTAACACCAATCCCATGATTAACCTGTACCTCACCAACCTCATCATGAACCTGCACTGTACTATGTTCCTCTTCTTCTTCCTGTTTAACTACACCACTTTCTATGCTCTCAAGGCCATTCTGATCATCTATGCTGACATTGTACACTCTGTTCTCTCTGTCTAGGCTCCATCTTCTTGATATTTTTTCTCTGATTTTTACTACAATTGGGATTACCAAGGGGATCAGTAGGAACACTCCGGTACCTATCATTCTGTCTAAGCCGATCATTGATCCTAAACTGGTGATGACGGCATAGATTCCGGTGGCAATGGTTATCACAAACATCAAATTGAACCCCACTGCCATGTTTCTCGGCTCCCCTGTTCCCACATCAATGTTTCTCACCAATGGTGCCACTACAACACAGACTAGTAAAGGCAGGAGAGAGTTTAGAAGAAGATAGGCCTGTGCTCTTTTATGAGGTGAAGAAGGAAAAGCAGTACTAACAATATCTGTGTAGATTTTTGCACTCAATCCTTGATAACTTGTTGTTAGTCCCACAGCAACCTGTTGGTGAAACGGAAAGTTTCGAATACTAACAACATAGCAAACGGTGTTGATCCAACAGACGCTATTTCCGGCCACCATGGTGAGCAAGAATATTTGCCAATATGCTGGAGATGAGATTTTGTCTGTTACGAATAGAAATTGGACGCCGTAGCCAATCAACCCGAGAAGTGAGCCGATCATGAGGACTCGCCAAAGGGGAAGGTAAATAGCAGCAATGCCGGAAAACCAACCAAAGAGCTTCCCTGCGTCGGAGGCAAAGACGAGATTGTTGATTTGTAGTTGGGACAAGGATAGAGTGTTCTTGAGTTGGGATGAGTAAGCAGGGAAGGTGGTGTTTGTTCCATTTATGGACTGAAGCCATATGATGGCCACTAGGCTTAACCATTGGAAAGCATTTGATGAGGAAGACATGGCAAAGTAGGAGCCAAGATTGGTTTGTCCGAATATGCAATGAAAAGTTTGGTATATTTATAAGGTTAACCTGTGTGTTAAGAGGTGAGTAGTGTTGTGTGAAAAGAGTGCAAGAGTTTTTTTTTTTTTTTTTAAATAAAAATAAAAAGTGGTGCAACAGTAATGCTGGCGAAGCAGAATGATACGATCACCACACACGATAATGTCCATTAATTAATCCATTCGAGTTAAAGTGACAGGTAACTAAGCTAGTTGTCGAGAAAGATAATCCAACGGTTAGATTAATCTCAATGGAGGTAAAACCGCGTACTGTTTAGGAAAAATCATGTTTTGATACATAGTTGCAATTCCGATTCTAATTCGAATTAAAGGACAATTCCTTCAAGTTTCTCCTTGTTATGGGTCATGTTCCTCTTTGTCATTGAGTTCCTTTTATGACAATCGGTAAGTTAAACCAAACTGATTGAATTTCTTCTTCTTCAATTCCATTGGTTTCATATTTATTAATATCATGACTCTTCTATACCATCTGCACTTAGATTCATCAATATTGTTATTTCCTAATGTTGGGTGCATTATAGAATCTTATTTTCTTTCCAATTCTTTGTCAAAGTTCATCGCTGTTGAACTCGACCCGTGTAAAATAATCTGGAAAAATATTGCCTATTATTGTTTGTTCTTTACTTTAACCTAGTCCTAGTTGACAATAGACATCCAAAAGATTGTTTCAAGACTGATTTCATGTCATTTGGACTTGAAATACATGTTTGGTGAGATTTTGAAGTAAACCCATGTTGCTGGAATTTTGAAGAAAACTGCACAGTTCAATCTGTTTTCATCCATCTTTCCCATACTTCTCGAACTCCAATTTGCTTGAAATTTTAGTATGTGGTACCTTCAACCTTGAATCTGGAAAGTTTCAAGTTCATCGCTCTTTAAAAATTCATTTTTACAAATTTTCTAAACTTGAGTCGTCCTGCTGCTTTTACATTCTTCTTATGTTTCTACTTTGATCATCATTAATCCGTTGATTAAATTTCCAGAGGTCAGACCTATTTGACTTGTCATATGGAAACCTCCAAGTTCAGAATATAGCTGCTACTACTTTGAAAGTGGTTGTGAAGTTGGAGATACATAATAAAGACCGGTGAAGTTGGAGAGGCATAATAAAGACCGGTGAAGTTTTTTTTTTTTGGATCAAATAAGAACTTTATTAATAATGAACTGCTTACAACGAGTTTTAGGCGACATCTCTTATACAGAAATGACCACTAGACTTCACACTGGAACTCTATAATGACTGACTCCAAACTTGCACAACAACTGTGTGGCAAAGACAACAAGCGCAGGAGCAGTGAATCCTTGACATCTCACCTCTTGTCCCGCCAGTAAGAACTCTAAAGCTAGACAGCTCACTTGTGTCAACACTAAGGCTTAGTTTGGGATTGCTGTGCTGTGAGGGGAAGCACTTTCGAACTTGCTGTGAGAGGAAACACTTCCGAACTTGCTGTAAGGAGAAGCAGCTGAGGTGTTTGGTAAACTATTTTTAAAAGTGCTGTGAGGTCCAAAAGCAATTTCTAGGTGTTTGGTAAGTTGCAAGGCAAAAGTGCTTTGGCTGGGTATAATTACCAAAATGGTCATACATGCTAAGATATGCTACTAAAATACATCATTTTATTTTTTGATTATGTAACCATACTAAATAAAAAAATTTCTCATGTATTATTCTTGTACCCTTGGTTGGACCCAATAAAAGATTTACTTTAAACCCTTCAATATGCATATTATGTTTTACTAGATAAGTTGGGTTTTGGGTTTTTTCACTGTTCTCTCTGGTGCTACTATATATTTTTTCTAAAAATATTATGCATTTTAGAAATGTTCCTATTGTCCATTACAAAAAGAAAATGACATGTTCTTATGGAAGTTTTATGTGGGATATTCGGAGCAATTTCATCCCTCAGAGTAAGATGAACAATCTGAGAGAGTACAAAATTATTTTGTGGTAGTGTAGACGAACCTTTTAATTAGTTGTCATTGGTAAGTTCAAGCTAAATTCAACTTCTAGTTGTCTTAAAAGAAAAAGACGTGCAAACACAAAAGACCACTATTGTTCGCACTCGCGGCAACTTCCGTTCATGGCTTCATGCTCATCCAAGCTGATCCACCAAAAAATAGAGAATCTTGTTAGAGTTGCTCTAAGCTTTTGCAATTCTGGGCAGACAACACCAAGTTCCGAAACAACTATCAAATACAAAGTGCGCCAAACAATTGGATCAGTTTCTCGCCAAGTTCCGAAAACAACTGATCATTTACAAACTACCAAACTTGGATCACTTACCAAGTTCCAAAACAAATGCTACCAAACAATTGGATCATTTTACACTTTCAAACCACTTGGATCAATTAACAAGTTCAAAAAACAACTGATGAGTTACAAACTACCAAACTTGGATCACTTACCAAGTTCCAAAAACAACTGATTAGTTACAAACTACCAAACAATTGCATCATTTACAGAGTTTCAAACACTTGGATCAGTTACCAAGTTCCGATACAAATGATTTGTTATAAAGTGAACAAAAGCCCAATGCTTTGAAATATCTGAAATTACACCAAAAATGCTTCATCTTAGCAGGGGACTCAGTTACTTCTCTGCTGGAGCTCTCTTCCTCTTTGCAGGGGACTTGGTCTTCATCTTTATCGCAGTTGTGAGATGAATGAACTAGTTTACAGTTCATAGCTGCACAAAAGATGGCTGTGTTGGCTTGGGTGGTGATGCATAAAATGGTTGGGATGCAGAGGCTTGCATTGGTTGAACTTCATGTGTGGTTTTTGCCTTCTTGGGTGCTCCTATTATCCTATATAGATAGCGAATCTGTGGCTTAATAAGGGGTATAGACAGAGTTATCTAGGACAGAAAAATACCATTTTTGGATTCATCAATTTAAGTCACTACTAATAACAGTTAATAGAATTATTTAAGTCACTACTAATTTCATATGTTCTGCAAGAGTTCGAGTATGCAATTGATCGATTTTCAAGCTTAGATACTAGCTTGTCTGATGAGCTTTAGTTCAAGTTTATATCATTTTTCGCGATAATAACTTAAAATAGAATAAAAGAGATCAGGAATTAGCATTGTTGGTTTTAGTTATCAGTAAACTCAGAAGGACTGCAATGGAAACTTGGAAATTAGCAGGAAAGTTTGGTGATTAGTTAACTGTTTGGCCTTTCGTTGCGCAGATCAGAAAAGAGATGTGAGGTATAAAATAGCTTTTCTGGAGGGTTAGTGCTTTCAATCATCTATAAGGACAAGGACAACGCACCAAATACCACTCAAGGAACACCGGTGGAGAATAAAGAGAAGCATACATATTCAAAACAACCATCTTTTTTTAAATTTCTTTTCTATAAAGTGGTAAGTTTCTAACATTCATAGTTTCAAACTTTCAATTGAAGAATCAGTGAGTATTGTCATACCGAGCTTGAGCCTTGAAGAATCAGCGACTGACTGAGAGAGAAGAGTCGAACCCAAAATCTGCTTTGTTGCTTGACGGCTTCAGGAAGAGACTGAAGAGTCGAAGAGAGCAAACTGCAAACCAAGAGTGAAAAGTGAAAACCCAGAAATTCGTGAGAAAGAGAAACTGAGATTCATGAGAAATTCGACTCGCTTGCTCAGTCGATGTGTGACCGTGCTGGAGCCTGGAGAGGGAGAGAGCCAGAGAGGACAGAGGAGAGCCAGAGAGGACAATGGCGATGGCGACTTCGTCGTTTTGAAATTTGAACCCAGACTGAAGAGAGGCGATGGCGATGGCGTGAAGATGGATTCCGTTTGATTCTATCTTCAGAGGAAGGAAGCTAGCCGGCGAGAATCCACGAATTGAAGAAGAGGAAGGAGGAAATGTGGAATGATAATGATAATGACGACAAAGAGAGTGACTGCCTCGCGATGGAGAAAACCCTATCTTTTGTTTCGATGTAATTTTCAGAAAAGGAGGAGGACAGAATTGGCAGGAAGGTAAAATTTCATTAAGTTATGCACTGTTCTTCCTCCGTGTTTTCCCAAAGCAATTCCTAAAAGCTACAAATTGTAGCTTCTCAATTTCAGCTTTACGGAGAAGCCATTTCAACTAAAAGCTGCTTTCAGATATTTTACCAAACACCATGCTCTTGGTCCAAAAGCAGAAGCAGCCCCAGAAGCACCTTAGGAAGCAATGCCAAACTAAGCCTAACTCACTAACCAGAGTCCTCCTGACCAGCTTTGATCGGTGAAGTTGGAGAGCCATAATAAAGACCGGTGAAGTGAATTAATAATTTCCGCAATTTGGTAATAGGATGACGAAACATGGAATTTGGTTCCACAAACCAAAGGCAGAGGTATTGCTTGACCTGGAATAACATTCAAAGTACTTTGATTTAAGGTAGGGAGTGTCACGCCCCAAAAATTGGAGGTGAAAACTATACTTCTCTTAATTCAAAATGATATAAAGAAAAGCATCCAAATAACTTTAATTAATTTGAAAATAAAATCTTAAATTAAAAAAAAGTAACGGAAGCTCAACTCTAAAGTTTAGAACAATCTTAAACAAGAAACTAAAACTTTTATTCTAGGGGACGCCAACACAACCACTAGCTGCCACCAAGTCTTCTAAGCATTCAATTCCTCTTTAGTACCTGAAACCATAACAAATTACTAATGAGATATAAACTCAGTAAGTAACTATAACACATCACGTATAACAAATAGGAAGACATTCCACACTTATATACTATATAGTAAAATGCATAGTACATGGAGTGCACTCAAAACAAGTCAAACTGAACTTTCTAGGTCCCTCTAGACACACCATACCAGTGAGACCCAAATTTATCAGAGGTGGGAGACAGACGTCACCCGTCGGTGATGAACCCACTATGTGGGCCATATAACAGACAATGCAGAACCTACAAAGACAAAACAGTGCATAAATTGCACTTACAGAACAGATTTCTCCCCAGACAGTCTACTAGTATTGATATGCCAAGAGAGTACCTAGCAGAAATCTCTTTCAAAACTTATCAAATTTTACATGATACATACATACTACTACAAGCCAAAGCACTCATAACGGAAACAAAAATAGTGCACTCAAAATCATAAACGTATAATATATAATATAGTAACGTATCATCAATAATATATTTATCATGGTTCCAGAGCAAATAAAAGTTACTTACCTTAACTAACCAAGCTATACAATGTACAGCGTCCTAATTTGCGGTTTCTCGGCCTAAAGCAAACAAAAACTCAAAATGAGACACGAACTAGAACCTTATAACCTGCGGTAAAAACAATCTGGCAGGGCCTATGTCCTAAGGAAAAATCTCACTTACTACAGTCGTTAATAAAATCCCTTGAAAATTTACAACATTAAAATAGACATGCTCAAGTATCTACTATAAAAATTTCAAGTCAAAAGAATACTAAAAACTTATCCAAATAATTTTCTAAAACCGACATCTGTTGCTGCCAGGAAACGAAACCTTCACCAACAATGACTCTTCCAAAAATTCCACAGGATTCAATAGGAATTAAAACTTGTTGAAATTTGGTAAGTCTATTTAAGGATCAATATTTAGTATAAGATAAAAATTTGGGGCGAAATCAGTTTTTCTAGAACCCCAAAAGCTGTCTTCAAAATAGAACCCAAAATAAGCCTCTTGACCTAAACAGCTAGGTTCAGATGGTTAACGAATTTTATAAAAATAATTATGAATGATAAATTCACTACAATTTTACCCCAGAAAATAGACATAAATAGAAATGTTTCAAAAAAATTTTATGGCTAAAACAAAGCATTTGTCTCTTCAAACAATAACTGTAACACGTTCCTAACTTCTGTCAGCAGAAAACCTGTTTCCTCTCTGTCAACTTTGAAAAAACACCATAAATTCGATTCTTAATGTTTTTCTGTGAAATCAATGCCAAAATAACCCTTGATAAGTCTAATTTCAAGTAATGAAAGAACCATAATCGTTTAAGTAAAAGTACCTAATCGAAATTGAAACAAAAAAACACCTGATCTCAGACCTGACACTGTGGTCAGCGCAGCCTAACCTTTTTTCTCCTTTCTCTATCCTTGCACACGGATGTTTTTCTCTCTTCTTTTTCTATCTTAAACACATCTAAAAGACTTTTCTTCTCTCTCAAAACTCATAGGTTCAATTAACTTATTAGAAAATATCTGATAAGTTTCAGACTTCTAAGTAAACACAACCTCTTTGTAACAGCTAGTTTAAAATTCCTATTTTCCTTTTTACTAAAATAACTAATTAACCTTAAAACTAACTGTACAAAATAAATAAATAAATAAATAATGTCTCATAAAAATATAATATGATCCAACAACAAAATAGTTCACAATACCAAAATAAATAAGGCCTGCAAACAACAAGGTCACAAAACAAACCAAGTAAATTGTTGGATATCACAAGGAGACTTCACCCTAGTTAGTGCTCTTTTGTTTTATACATTCTTTTTATCTTTGAGGTGGTTTTTAAGATTAACACTTGAGCTAATGAGATGACTTGAGAGTAAGTGGGGCATAGCGACTTCCTTGGGTTTTGATCATTTAAACCTCCGGAGGATCTGTACGGACTAGATAGTGTCTTTGGGGTGGGACACTAGTTCTAGGTGGTATGGTGTATATGTAAATGGACACTCTCACTACTCTTCACTTGTTGTTGAAGATTTAAATCTTCGGTGAGGATGTAGTTGGCTAGTATTAAACCGATCATCAGGTTTGATTTTACTAGAGTACTCATTCAATTTCATATGGTTTTACAATGGGAGACCTTTTATTTATTTTATTATATTTTACTCAATTGGCTCTAATTATTATTTGGATTTCAAACCTAGTTAGGGTTGATGTTTGAGCAGCAAGAACGAGAGCTCTCCCCTACTATAGTTGGTCTTGTAGGTATTGTGCACAAGGATTTCGGAGGATTTTGGGATTGATCTGGGTGCTACATTTTTACTTTAACCATTCGATATAATTGCCTTCACATTTTATTCACCTCTACTTGATTGTCATTGTTTGATTAAGGTGAATGTTAACTTGTATTTGTTAATCATTGTTTAGCTTCTTAAATTTGTAATCAAATGGTCTGAACCAAAATAGAATTTATTTTCAATGTTATAATTTGATGATTTAGTTTTGTTTCACTTATGTAGTTATGTGTGCAAAGCAGTCGTGACATTGTTTTAGTTATACTTTCTGTTGATCACCTCACTTTAAACTTTATGCTTTCCACCAACTCTTACCATTTTAAAATGTTCGATTTTTAAATAAATTGCCTTATGTCTCATGAGTTAAGTTCATCTTATCTTGTGCTTTTAAAGGTTCGTAGCACTGTAACGTAACCAATTTGGAGAGGTGCAAATTGGGGGGGTTATAAGAAATACTATGGATATTAAGAACCAAAAATAATCATTTTAATCATTCCATTACGAGTAACTCTTTCTTCTTAAGAAGCTTGTAGAGAATGTAGATTTTAAAGCCACTACCAGGTTAATTCCGAGTTAGGGAAAGATAGCCTAATAAGCCTACTACCAACCTACTTTGGTGGATATTGGCACGGCCATGTATGAAGACATTTTTCTTTAGGATTATTTGTGGTATGGTTTCTTGCCAATTGCAACAACAATATCAACCTAAAAAGTAGATATCAATCATGTGCCATATCCTCAAATAGGAGATCAATCTCCATTTGAACACTTGCATGGTTCTCCTCCTTATTCTACTTCTCTTAGTCTTTGGGTCTGCTTGCTTTGTCCTTCTCCAACCTCATGAATGTACAAAATTAGAACTTGGAGCCCGTCTTTGTTGTTTTCTTAGATATGGGATTGATCATAAAGGCTACACTTGTTGGGATCCTTCCTCTAATCGTCTTCATGTCTCTCATCATGCTGTCTTTTGGGAACATAAAATGTTCTCCTCATTGTCGTTGTTCCACGTACGTACCCTCTTCCACTACTTCATCATTTTTTACTAATTGTTCGGTTGACTTGTTTCCTAGTGATGTCACTACAGGTTCTTCCATTGATGTCCCTTTCGCTGGTTATCTGATCTTATTGCCTTGCCTTAAGGTTTTGCTTCATTTGGTGATCCTCACATTGCCTCTGACTCTTATTTGGCTTCTTCTTCTACTGATTCATCTATTAATGATTCTTTTGAGTCATCTGTTGATGATTCTTCTTGTTCCTCCTCTTCTAAGGATCATTCATCTCCTTGTCATTCTACTTAGGTAGACAACCATCCACTATTCTTGAGGGTTTTCATTATTATTCGGCTATTCTTCCCTTATATGAGCCGCAGTCCTACCTGAAGCTTGTTCTAATCCTGTTTGGTAGCAAGTAATGACAGAAGAATTACAGACCTTAGACAAAACTCACACATGAGATTTGGTTGATCTTCCGCTTGGCAAGTTTGTGGTAACCCAAGAGGGGGGGGTCCCATAGCGCCGTGACCCCGAGCCAATGAGAAACCGGCATGTCACGAATGACATCCCGATGACTCATCAACCCGAAACCGCAAGGCCTTTTGTATTTAGTTTGTTGGTTTACAAAACACTTTCTTGGACAAATCATTCTAGCAACCAAACAACACCTTTTCAAAAGGGGAATTTGAAATGGGCTAAGAGTTTTGGGCTTGCCATAGGAGCCCAATTCAGAAAATGACAAATCACTAAGTAAATACAAGTATGAGAGACGCGCCCTAGGGTTGCGGGTCTCCCGAGATTTTGTAAACAAGTAGGAAATAAATAAACAAGTAAATTAGTGAGAAAGTTAGTAAACAAGTTACTTCAAAATCCGGTCAAGGACCAAAACCATTAATTGATAAAGTCAAAGAGAAATGCGCCAAGCCGAGCCATGTACCTCCTCCGTATGCTCCCCAACCACATACTCGAAACCTGCATACTGTTGTAGGGGTGAGCTTTCTTCCTCACATGCCCAGTAGGGGCCAACCTAACCATGCTAGGTTTGAAAGATTATTGTTTGAAAATATTTACTACATAATATTGTGCACGTTTATCGAAAATACTTTTAAAATAGGCAACCACAAACAGTGATCTCTTTTATAAAACATATGCAGTATGTTTCACACAACTTGGAGCTCCGAGATACTTACCTGCCGGTTAAAATAAAATTAATCGGTGACTGACCTGGTTTGTCATCCTTCGAGAACCGGCCAACTACTCTGTAGTCTTTGTGACTACAAGTAGCGAAAGTGTCCATTTCCTGGCCCTGAGTCTCCTATGACTGGTTTACTGTCTGTACTCACTCTTCCTCGACAAACATAGGAGCACGGCCCCCTCCGGAGGTTCACGGTTATTGACACCGTGGGATCCCTAGGAATCTACACGTCTAGGTCCCATTCACTCTCAGGTCACAAGTACAAACATACAATGGGGTACAGTATCTCAACATACAAGTCTAGCCTCGGCTTTCGTAATCAACAAGTATCAGTGATGAAAACACAGGTATCACGAGGCATCGACTAATGAACAACCAAAAACGTATTTACAGGTAACATATTATTTTACTAGTGCATTCCACACATAGAAAAGCCTCTAACAAGGAAGGGACAGCTCACCCTACCTGGAATTGGAGTGCTTGCCCAAACTTAGCTTCGCTTCTGACCCTCGATACTTCTTCCAATTACATGTGTATACGCTCGAGTCCTTTATAATAAAATTAAACCAATAACTAACTTGACGTTATTAACTTAATCAATCGAGCACCAAGGCATTCACTTAATTTCCTTAAAGTCTAGTGAATTATCCTTTAATATAAAAATCTACTATCCATTCCCAAATAATCCGAATGACATTGCATTTGAACCATTTGGGATATGGTGATTATACTTAGCACATTGACTTCACTTCTTTACCCTTTTTACTTTAGAAAAACAAATCACAATTTCCATTCCCAAACAATTCACTTAACATAGTAAGCTCATTCGGGATATGGTGATCATACTTCTTTCCTTAATGTAATTCGGGTCAACCGAGTTGACATTTTTACTTAATCTTTAAAACTTAAGTAAACAAATAGTGGTTATCATTCCCGAACAATTTCGTTTCTTAATTTCATTTCGGGATATGATAGCTTTAGAGTACGTTAATCGAGATTTTGACTTATTTCAATTATCAACTTCTCTACATAACTAAACCAAATCAATCATCTTTTGCCCACCTTGCAATATGATATTTCCAGATAACAGATTCACCACTTTAATTAATACAGCCAAGCTTCTCAATACACAAGCAATTTCATACTCAAATCATTACTATGTCAACTTCCCAACAAAACTAACAACTCTCAGAAACACTAATCATTCCAGTATTGCAAACCAAAGTTCAATTCGTGTATTCAATGAAACCACAACTTCAACATATACAATCAGATCACGACAATACATGTTCAAGATACCCAAGACCCTTACCATCATTCTTTTCCAACTTAGAAGTCAAATTGTCAAAGCTGCACCTTACCTCCACTAATCCTCCAGATTCCCTAGTACGCAAAATAGGATCAAAATTAATCTTCAACCAATTTCTTATCCCACACAGAATCTGCACATGGTCCTTACCTCTTCCTATTTCAATTGAAACTGACCCATCATTCTCCTCCTTCTCTGAAACTCCAAAACGCAGATTCCACGAACCTCATACCCCAAAATTAAACAATAGGTTATTAGGGTTCACCCTACTCAAACTAGAAGCTGTAGCTAAAGAGAGTCACGAAATTACCTAACTGAGAAGTCCTGAAGATCCCGCGACCGTGAGTGGCGGAGCTACGGTGGCCCACGCGCCTGTGGCGGCAGGTGAAGCGCATGCAGTGGCTCTAGTCGGAACTAGAGGTCGGGGTCCTAGGGCTTTGATAGACCGTGAAGCCCTGATTCCATCCTTGGAGGCGTCGTAGCTCAATTTTGATTGGAGGAGACAAATCGATCTTAGTAGAAGCTAAGACTCCGGCACAAGACATGTACGGCGCTCTCCGGCATCGGCAGTCAACATGGATTCAAGGTTTAGACGTCCGGTGAGTTCTGAGTCGAGAAGTGATGGCGGTGTGGCGAGCTGATGGCTGGAAACCAAGGAAAGCCAACGTGCAGTG
The DNA here is from genome assembly GCF_002994745.2 of Rosa chinensis. Taxonomy (NCBI): domain Eukaryota; kingdom Viridiplantae; phylum Streptophyta; class Magnoliopsida; order Rosales; family Rosaceae; genus Rosa; species Rosa chinensis. Next base: position 78,010,744 of record NC_037092.1, on the reverse strand, counting down.
GCGTCGCAGCTTTGAGTAACCTATGCGGAGGCTGGAGGCGATGCATGTGGACGGTAAGGCTCGGGTTTGGGTGTTGCGTCAACTGGTGAAGGCGGTGTGAGGAGATGGTGGCCGGAGCTGAAGTCTCCGGTGGTGGCAGAGAGAAGGAGAGCGGAAGAGAGAGGTCGGGGTCAATGCACGGTTTCGATTTGCCGTGGGTTTGGGTCGCAGCTTGGTGCAGCATTGATGGGTGGTACGTGGCAGTTTTGCGAGGTGGTGGCCAGAGATGGGGGTTTTCTGACGTTGTCAGTGGGAGGACGAGAGAGAGAGAGATTGTGGAGAGAGAGAGGGGATGCGGCCGAGAGGGAGAGAAGAGAGAGTTTAGGGTTTTCTCAATGGTTCCCCTTTTCTATTTATACTAAAGAGTGTGAAACGACGATTTTACCTCTGCAACAAATTACGGAATTCTCCAAGTTGATCACTTCCGGGTTTTGGGCTCGTAGCTTTTTCTTTCATTCGTTCTTCATCAGAAACTTCCTAAATTATTTTCTCGACTTCGTCCTAGGCCCAAAACTCGATTTCGTAAAAATTAAAAATTAAAATCGTCACTACAAGTCTACAACTCAATTCATCTTCCTTTCAAATTTGCTTCGACGATCTTTTTGCTTCAATGAGCTTTAGTAACCTTCTAGGCCCAAATGAAAGAATCTTGGCCCAACCTTAAATTATAAGGCCCAATGGGTGGCTCGACACCAAAACAATCTCCGAAATCGATTTCTTCACGTAAATCACCTTGCGAAAATCTTATTGGCAAAAATTACCTTCTAAAAATTAAACAAAATTTTTTGGGGGCTCACAAAGTCTGTTGTGGGTTGTAAATGGATATACAAAATTAAGACTTGCTTTGATGGCTCTACTTGCCTTTTCCCACCATTCCATAAGGCAACTTATTCACACTGCCCACTGGGCAGCCTCTCTTCCCCTTAGGTTGTTCAATATTTCTAGAAGGGCCCTCCATCAATCCCATAGTCACTTCATCAAGATTTTTCTTTTCAACAGCTAAACTCAATCGCTTTTTTTTTTTTTGGAGAAATTGTTACCTCCTCACCTTCTTTTAGGAGTCTTTGCCTTATGATTGGTGCCGTATTATTTCGTGGCTCCTCCAATTCTCGAATCTACATGTGCCTTCGGTCTCGACGCATAGCCATCACTGATGGAGAGAGGAAGGCTTCTAGAATACTGCACGGGATTTCAGCCTTTAGCACTACGGTTTGGTTATTTGCCAAACCCCGATTGACATTGGATCTTGTTCCTTTAGTCCCACACAACATAGCGAGTGCAATGGGCTATGCTATTGCTTCCACTAGGTTCTCACTATCCTTTATCAATTTTGGCTATGAGCATGAAAGGGCTACATGGGTGACAAATCCTCAATGACTAAATAACTTGTCATACCTAAACTGGACCAAGACGTAGTCTTCCACCCAGAAACGGCATTTGAAAAGCAGTGGCTTCACATAATCAATCTCTGCTCTTGTATGCAGAACCCTAGTGCGAAATGTTGGCCGGTCATACCCTTTGAATTCCCCCAACGTGCTACCAATTAGTCGCATGATGGGTTCTGATCGAAATGTTAGAGGCACACCGTGCAGCGCTATCCAGTAAGACGATGACTTTAAAGGCATCGCCGCTACCTGATTGATGACATCTTAGTCTGTCAATGCAATTGGGGCTCTGTGGAAACCCAATGGTCCTCCTTTTTAGACCCTAGCTTTATCAGTCGAATCTATAAAGAAGAAGAGAACTCGATCGTCTTCACCAACCTCTTTAACCTGAAGAGTACCATTAACTCTCCTTGTATATCTAAAAATTCCTAGAAATAAACGACGAGAATACTCCCTCGTCGTGAGAAGTCTGCCGACCAAGAAGATTTTAGGTTGTCGCAAACCCTTGGACGGACTCATGTCCATCGGTTTCTTCCCTTCTGCTATGGAAAGGGAGGTGGCGAAGCATGCAGCCATGGACTCAATTGAAGCCACTGTTGTGGGCAGGAAGGCCACGCAGACGAAAACCCTAACCTTAGAAACATGGAGAGAGCCACTGTGACTTGACTTTTTTTAAAGATCTATTTTATTGGAAGTTTAGGATTGTGTTTCTAGTAAAATTTTAAAATAAAAAAGTTAATATGTGGTGTATTAAGTAGGAAATGTGAATCTAGTATTTTGCAATGTGTGAATAAGATAATTTGATTTAAGTCCAAAACTCACACCCCATTTTGGTGATGTAGTCCGCATGAATTTTTTTTGTTAATCGCGGTTATATGACTCAGTTGCCACATTAGATTTATTTTCTTTTCTATCTTGCTGATTGAACACTTAATTTTTTTATTCCTAATATACCCTTATTTAATATTTTTTGCACAGAAAATGGTAAAAATCAATATGTTAATTGAAATCCTAAATCAATATATACCCTTATTTAATATCCTTATATTATTAGTTTCTTATACACACACACACACACATTAAGACATTATTCTTTGTTGATCTTGCCTATTACGTATTGCCTCATTCTCTTCTCATTCTTCTTCTTTCTCTCATCTCTTATCAATCTTGTCTCGTCTTTCTTATCACATTTCTTATCATAATCATTGAGGTAAATATTATTATTTCAAATTTTATAATGACAGAGGTAAATGCTACATGTACTTTTTCATTTTATATTCTATAACATATGCATTGTTCAAGTAAAACCCTAATTTGTGTTTGGCCCAAACTCTAGGTTACTTGACCTAGTGGTAATAGGGTTTAATTAGAAGAATCTAGAGATTATGTTTCCTTGTATGATTCAGACTCTATGCCATGTAATCCTCTATATAAAGAGGTCCCTATCATCAATGAGAATACACAGCAATTTACTCTCAATTCCGTTTCCCTAAAACACGTTATCAGCATGAATCCCTAATCATGAAACAAATAGCCAAACACTGATTCAAGATGCTAAAAACCTTGAATCCGAATACAAAACCTTGAAACCTTTTCTGCCTCCACCTCACACCTTGAAGAACTCGATCCTAGGAGTCCGAAAACAGCGGCCCCACCACAAGAACCGGCCAGAAACCTACCGAACTGGCCACCAGAATCTCCATACAACTCGCAGCAAATATTCCACCGGTTCACCATCTTCCGGACCTCCAATTTACACCAAATTTTGATAGTAGAAACCTCTCAAGCCAAAGATTCAGGAATCGGAAGAAAAAGCACAAAAACAAGCCTAAAAGTGGGTGAACCGGCCGACTAAATCTTCTACAGAAAACAGGCAGAAAAGAGAAGAAAAGAAAGAAAAAAAAAAGAGGAAAAGAAGGAAGCCCAAAAGCCCTAAAGCCCAGTGGCCCATTGACAAGGCCCACCGCCACCTCAGCTTCCAGGACCCACTGCCGCGTCAGCATCAGGACCCCACTGCCACTTCAACATGAACCCCATTGCCATGTCAGTGACGGTCAACGCCGGTTGACGAATTCTAGTCAACTTTCCTGCGACTTTTCTGATGACCGTAAAGATCGACCACTTACGTCATTGTTTAGATCTAATCCAATATCCCTTGGAATCGAATTTCTTGGAAGCGATTATGCTCGGAAATTCCTAATTTCTTGGAAGCGATTACGCTCAGAAATTTTATATATTTTCGTGGTAGCCTATTGCGCTCCTAAACTAACCCTAATTTCTTGTTCTCTTTCAAGATGAGTAACCTGAACAAATTGGACTTTGCTCCATTGGGAACAACTGGCTCTGGATATCACAGGTGGGTTCGTGATGTCCGCCAGCATCTCAAGGCCGATGGAATCCTGGATATGATTCTCGAGCCTAGCCAGGACGTGTTAACTGTTGAGCAAGCTCAAGCTTTAGAAGCAAATAGAGCAGCCTTAGAGGAAAATAAGGAGAAAGCTATCATCCTAATGACTCATCATATGGATGATTCGCTCCAGTACGAGTGTATGAATGAAGAAGACCCCAGAAGGCTATGGATCTCACTCAAACAATGGTTTGGCAACGTCCGTGACTCCCTGCTTCTTGACCTAGAAGTGAGATGGCATAGCCTCCGCTTCTGTGATTTCAAGTCAGTTCTTGACTACAACTTGGAAGCACTTTGCATTAAATCCTTAATGGAATTCTGTGATAAAGAGATCACAGATGCGATATTGATTGAGAAGACTCTCTCTACCTTCCCCGTCTCTGCATTGATGGTTGCTAAGAACTATCGAATTGATGTTACTGCAAGATGGATCATAAGGTTTCATGAGCTCATTGAAGCTATGAATGTCGCTGAAAAGCATGACAACTTCCTTGTGAAGAACTATAATTCGAGACCCGTGGGAACAGAGCATATTCCGGAATCCAATTATAGTCGTGCCCCAAAGAGCAGGCGCCAAGAGCGAAACCCTAATCTGAGGGATACATTTGGACGTTTTGGTCCATATAATCGCTCTACTTGGGAAGGTAACCTCCAAAATAGGCGAACACGGAACCTAAGAGGTCAACGTGGAAAGAGAGAGGGAGGCAACGCCTCTGGCCATGTTGGTGGCGCCACCAACACTAAGAGCCATCTAAATGATGCTTTCAAAGCACCTCAATCAATGGAGTTTGAGCAAAGAGATGTATGTTCTCGATGTGGAGTATCTGATTATTGGGCACACATTTGTAGAGCTCGTGAAGAACTAGTCACCGCCTACAAAGCATATTGTGAAGCAAGAGAAGCTCACTATGTGGAACAAGAAGATTAAGAAGATGATCTAGAGTGAAGGGTTGAAGACTACAAATCTGGTTTAGATCAACTGATCGTCAATTCTGTTTAAGTCTTCATTTTTCAAAGAGATGTAATAGGTAATTTCCATATATTTTGTAGTAAATGCCAATGGCTTAGTCTTTCTTCAAAGTAGGCTCATCCAAAGTAAGTGTGGTGTCTAGGAAGGTTATGAGATTAGTGGTACTTAAGCGAGCCTTGCTCCACCGACATCTCTTTACTCACCTGGTCACATTTATTTTGGAATTACTGAAATAAGTTAGACGACTACCATTGTTTTGCATTAGCTAGCATTTTGGATTAGATTTTCTTTGGTTAAAGAGACAATGATGTAATTTCGTTGGCTTATGAATAAAATTTCGAGTTCTTTTCATTATGACTCAATTTTTTTTCTGAGCATATTACTTTTGTGACTACGAAGGCTGGGTCATCAATATTAATTCAAGGACATGGAATAGCCCAAGTTCCCCCTGCCAAATGGCACCTTGATTACTGTCACAGAAACTCTCTATGATCTTAGGGCACATCGTACCCTATGAATAGCCAACGGATTCCATGCGAAAACACATATAGAGAACGGAAATAAGTTCCTTTACAATACCTCTAATGATTGCGAACAAAGGTGCATCTTAGAGAAGTTTATGTGTCTTTCTAGTGGACTCTCACTATGCCAAAAAATGCTTCAGACGACAGATAATATCTGTCATCTGATGAAGTAAAAATCTGTTGTCTAGGTGGCTGCCATCTCTAAGCCATTCAGACGACAGATATTCTCCGTCGTTGATAATGCACTCAGACGACAGATTCAGTTTAAGGTACTGTCGTCTGAAGTACCTAATATTGAAGAATCGGAGTCTATCTGTCGTCTGAAACACCATACCACTACATATTAATGTTGTTGGAAATTCACTTCATCAACAGATTCAAAAAATAACTGTCGATGTAGTTAATGTAAGATGACGGAGTTTTTGTTGTTTCTGTCGTTTGATTGAACCAATATTAAGCTTAGTTGATGCTTCTGTTGTCTGATTTGAAGAACAATGACAGTTATATGTTGACTGATTTCGTATGCAACAACATTTATACCGTGAGTTATGTTGTGTGAGATTTGTTTGGACTACAGATAATTGTGATTCTTGTGGTTAGATTTAGTTTCCAACTACAGTTTTAGTTTTTTTATGTTGTTTGAATGTCACTTAGAGTATAGTCTTACTCAAATTTCTGTTGTCTGAAGTAGTATTCAATCTCATTTTTCTATTGTTTGAACGTGGTAGAAACAACCTATCAACACCTACTTCTGTTGTCTGAGAGCCATTTGAACTCTACTTTTCTGTTGTTTGAACGTGGTAGAAACAACATATCAATCACCTACTTCTGTTGTCTAAGAGCTCTTTGAACTCTACTTTTTTGTTGTTTGAATTTGGTAGAAACAACATATCAACCACCTATTTCTGTTGTCTGAGAGCTCTTTGAACTCTACTTTTCTATTGTTTGAACTGGGTAGAAACAACAGATGATCATTCGTTTCTGTTGTTTCTATTTTCTTGATACAACATAAATTGTACTGCATTTTCTTGATACAACATAAACCTGCATATATCTGTTGCCTTTCAACCATTTCAACATCAGTCATTTACAATCATCAAAATCATAAAATTGGACTAAAATCAGCATTGAAAATGATGGCTACGTTTCATTAATTGCATCAACATCATCCAAAATACAATCCATAGTTCCAACTCTAAACCTAGCCAACAGTTACATTATGATCGAGAGAACCAAAAAACCATTTTATCTCGATCATTTACCTAGTGCACCAAGTCAAAAACCTATAAGGTAAAGAAAGAGTAGCTAGACAGAGCAACTGCATGCATAATTTAAGTTCATCAACACTTTCCATCAGTTATATATAAATGCACAAAAGCAGTTCCAAGTGCTACTCATCTACCTTAAACAGAACCAAAGTTAGAACTGTATAACATGATTTGCCCATTCAGCTCGAACCACATCATGATGCTTATTCTTCTTTTGAGCATTCTTTTGCAATTTCCTTTAGGCCTTGTTAGTTTGTTCATCAAAGATCGACTTCTTCATTGTTGAAACCATCTGTACATTCACAAAATGGAAAGAAACAACGAATGACTTTTATGAAATATATAACAAAAAAGGCCAACTCAGTTATAGGAAAAAGGAAACAAAACAAGAGTTAATCACCACGAACATTGAGTAGCAAATAGAGCGTCATCGTAGTCCAAAACATGAAGAAAGAAAAGGTTGGCAATAGCACATGATTCACACAACCACCTTAAAGTCATCTTCTAATGATCTTTTGATATATTTTTGAAAATTAAATTTGCTTCCAGGTGCTAAATGAACCTATAATTTGCTTCCAGGTGCTAAATTAAACTTGCTTCCAGGTGCTAAATGAACCTACAGCAGCTCTACATGTGCTATTAAACGAGTGCTCTGCTACCAATTGAAATGGCTCCCAAGCTACATTCAAACATGAATAAAAAGAAACCCAGTTCCTTATCATTTTCCTACTGTCAATTTAACATTGAATGTGAGAAAACTGTCACTTACACAGAATAGAAGTGAAATCTAGAACTTGAAATCGAGCAAGCTATTTAAGCTAGTTATAATCTACAGTTTCTGGATCAGCATAACCAATATATCACAACTACAAGTATTTCAGATATAGAAGCTAACACAACTGGAAAGTAAAGAATTGCATCAAGAAATGTGCAAGTGAAACTTCCAAAGCTTATTCATGAAACCATGCTACTTTGTGAAACATAATACCTTTATGGAATCAAACATTCTTGAGCTGAACTCCTGTGCTGCTCTCATTGAATTTACGTAATCACCCTGAAGAACAAAAAACAAAATACATCATACTTGTTTGTTAAGTGGCGTGTGATAGGTCGAAACTCGAACACTCTTATAATGCCATTTCCATAACCTGAAAACAGAATACAACATTTTTTTGACTACTAAATCAAGAGATTTCAGCCTCAAGCACTTTTCATCACATCAAATGGACAATAAATTCTTCTTCTCTCACACACTATCATATGTATTAACCACCCAGAACCCAATTTTGAAGACAAATTGACTAACCAACCAGAACCCAGTTTTTACTTTCTTTTTTTTGTACAATCCAAAACTGAAAGACTTGAATGAATTTCATATATGACAACAAACAATTCACTATAAACAAACTCTCACATCAACAGAAACTTACAACTTTATCAGTCACCATTACTTTAGAATTCAAAATGACTATAACAGAGATCGTACAAATAGTGTTGTTAAATAAAAGGAAAGAAACAGACGAAGGAGAACAAATATACGCAACTGTTGAATGAAGGTGTTAATTTGAACTACATAATAACTAAAGATGAAGACTTTATATATAAATTGTTCATGTATAAAGAGGAAAGTAAACTGCTGACCAAGAAAAACGATTGTTCTATAATTTTTTATATTCACGTATCAAAGACAAATAGGAATATTTTTCATGAGTATTCAGAAGTTATCATGATTAGTTTACAAAAATAGGAACTGGATAATATGAAGATAAAGACAATTGATATAGAAGTTAGTAATTGATTGGAAATGACGAAAATTGACAGCTATACCTTGAAATAGCAGCAGTGACTTATCCAGATATGAAATCGGGGAACAAATAGAATCTGCATAAGAGAAACTGAGAAAGTTTGATGTTAGATAGAAAGTGCTATGTAAAAATTGACACAAAAGTAAACTAAAGAGCTTTTCATTAAAGATTGAAAAATCTTTTACCTGTTTTCCACAGAAGTTTGTACTGTCAACTGAGGAACAGATTCTAACTGTGGGAGCTGTTGAGAAGTAAGAAGCAAATGTTATCATGAAGACAACAATTAGATTCGGACTGTTTTCCTTAAACAAAGAAACAAATAAAAAGACTTCTGATACCTCTTACCATAAAACACAGAAAAAACACACGTAAAACATAGAAACCCAAATAAATAAAAACTTATCCATATCAACAAAGTGGGTAGCATAGGATATGAAACAAGAAGATTCATTCACATGAACAATAAGCATAAGAAACAAAAGAGACATGTACACATTTAAACGCAGCCTGAGGAATGCAGACATTATTAAGTTATCAAATTTATCCATTTGTCCATTACAGCAAGCTTCGACTAATTAAAAGTAAAGCTTCATCAGAATAATTCTCAATCAAAATCACAACTAGCAAAGCTGCAAAAGTAAAGCTCACCCAGTGTAGTAATGCTTGGGAACGTAGACATCTCGAACAAGCCCAAATCTCTCGCGTCAACTACAATTATGAGAATAATGCCGATACAATTATCAAAATAGCAAAATTTAAATATTTAATGAAGTATTTACCTTTATTTTTTTTTCATCGTTTCTCAATGAAATTGTGGGCTTGTGGCCTCTGCTTCTGAGAGCTTCTCCTCACTAACCTCACCTCACTAACCTCAGTGAGACAGTGACCGAGTTACAAACTGCAAGTCTGCAATTCAAGAAGAAGTTATCTTAATTAAATCATTAAAATGGAAATCAACTAAGCAAGTTATCAAACAGTCAGTGTCAAACACTCTCAAACCCATTTGTAATCCACCCCTGAGTCAAAACTCAAAAGGAAATTGAAGTATTGAACCCATTTCAAGTTTTCAACCATTTCAATTTTCAACAAATTGACCATACAGTCCATCCGTCCATACCATTACCTTAGTTCAAAACCAACAAGAATACAAGATCAAATCAAAAGCCATAAATGACAAATCGAACACAATTTACATATCACGAAAAATCAGAATCAGAAGCTCAGATTAATAAGAAGTCAAGAAGAAGAGAAGAAGAGGAGCTGAGGAGGAGTGGACTGTCCAGGAGGAGAAGAAGACGGAGAAGGAGAGAGAGATACCTGGAGGCTGGAGGGCTGGAGGCGGAGATCGGAGACGCTGGATCGGGAGTGTGGAGTTCCGCGGAGCTCCGGCTTTGGGTGGAGAATGGTCGGATTCAGTGAATTAGAGAAAAGAGATGAGAGAAGAGGTGCATCGAAGTCAAACTGGATGAGAGAAGTGCTGCTCCGACATTGGGTGGATAACGGTCAGAGCCGGAGAAGGAGGATGGGAGCCGTCGGGTGCTGGTCGGAGGAGGAGGATGAGGATGATGAAGAGGAGGTCGGCTGTAGTGTGGTTAGGGTTGAGAAAGAAAATTTCTCTTTTTTTGACTAAGTGTTGAGAAAACTCGGGTATAGGCATCTGCTAGTTCACATTAAGTTTTTTTTTTGGCAAATAGTTCACATTAAGTTTTAGTACGTTCAACCAAAAAAAAAAATTTCCGGATAAACTTTTTCATTTACTCAAACAACAGAATCTGTTGTCTAAACTTTCTAAATTATAACAAACTTAAAAAAGTTGAATTGGTGTTGATTTTGATACCATTTAGACGACATAAATAGTTAAATCTGTTGTCTGAAGACGTTCAAAAAAATCAGACAACAGAAAAAACGTCTTCTGTCGTCTGAGGGGTATGGTATGAAGCATTTTTTGACATAGTGTCTATGTCACTATTCGAGCTATTAAATCCAATAAAGTTATGAGAGAAGATCTCTTGGATTTAGACACATATTGGCTTTATCACGACAGAATAGGTCATCCTAGTCATGATATGATGATCCATCTACTAAAGACTTCACATGGACATCCTTTCTGTCGAGCGACATGAAGCATGAATCAAAAGTTGATTTCTGGATTAAGTGTAACCGACGCTGCTGCCTAGGGCACCGCCTCCGTCCACCACCAGCCTAGGGCTAGCGCAGTCCCTATCCATAACGCCATGGAAGGCGTCCATCATGGTGATGGCGCCCCAGGTGATGCTCCAATCACCAACTTACTTCAAAATAGCGTTTTACACGCTCAGGCTTAACCAAAATTCTCATTGGTTGCTTCTAAAGCTTCTCGCTCGTTTTACGAAGCCTGTTGCTTAGGGAAATTAGGACTGAGACCATCCTATACAAAGGATATGAAAATACTCATTATGTTCTTACATAGAATCCGTGGGGATTCTATGGACTACTTCAACCAACTTGCAGACACTTAAATATTTCATGATGTTGGTTGACATGCAAACACACTGGTCACGTGTTGTGCCATTGTCCACCTATAAATGCTGCTTATGCTCCACTCCTAGCACATATCATATGACATTAGGCTCACTCCCCAGATCATCCTATTCTGTCAATTGGATTTGACTATGCTAGAGAGTTTACATCGAAAGACTTTCGATGGATATTGAAATGGGATTGATGTTGGACATCATATTCCCATGTACACACCCAAATGGTCTTATAGAAACAACTACGATGGTAGTCCGGACATTGGTAATGCGCACCAATCTCCTTATATCTGCTTGGGGTGATGCAATATCGCATGTAACTATGCTAATTCATCTACGACCCACCGGCGACTCAATGTACCTCTGCGTTACAGCTAGTGACTGGGTACAAGTATCGTACTTACACATATTTGAGTGAGCCATTTATGTGCCAATTACGCTGCCATAGCGCTCTATGATGGGTCCTTACAGACGAATGGGCAACTACGTTAGATTTGAGACTCCAACAATAGTCCACCACTTAATGCCCTTGCAAGGCGATCTCATTACCGCTAGATTTGAGGGTTGTCACTTTGATGAGACAGTCTTTCCATCGTTAGGGGAAGATAAGAACACGAATGTTCAGCAGGAACGACAGGAATTATTGTGGCCTATCCCCACTATGTCTCATCTCGATCCCTGTTAAAGTGACGTGATCACACAAATATGCTGCAAACATGCCTGCAAGGAAGTACGTCCCTACGAGAGGACGTAGCGCCACCCTACACGGAGGTAGGCATGACGGCAATGCCAAAAAAAGTGGCACTCTGGCGTTATTGGCCATGGCCCCAGCTAGGATGCGTGGGAGGCCTGTGGGTTCGAAGGACACTGGCACATTCCAATCCTTTGATCATCAAGACTCAAAATCCGTCTAATGAGAATCTTCCGGGTTAGGGTAATCATTGGAGGACGCCTCAACATTAGAACCTATTCTTGAGAATATAGAGCTCTATAAAAATTACACTAGTGTACATGAGACGTGAAATAGAAACTCCATCATAATTGATGACGTAATCGCGTTTTCCATTACGCATGAGTTTGTTTGAGTCTGATGATATCAAACCATGCTCCGTTGATGAATGAATGCCAACGTAGAGAAATTTGGCCTAAATGGAAAGATGCGATCCAGGTTAAGATGGATTCTCTAACGAACATGAAGGTTTTCTAGCTAGTGATGCCAACACCTCCTAACATAAAATCTATTAACTAATAGGTCTTCGTTAGAAAGCTTGATGAGAAAAAGAGATGGCAATCTCGCCTTATGGTGCAAGGCTTCTCACAAAACGCCCTGGAATCGACTACGATGAGACATAGTCTCTCGTAATGGATGTCATTGCACTCCACTACCCTGTCAGTTTGGTAGTTTCCGAATAACTGAACATGCAGCTTACAAATGTGGTCACTACGTATCTATATAGGGATCTAGATACGGAATATACATGAAGGTTCATGGTGAACTTCATTTACCCAAGTCAAGTAGCTCTAGACCACAGAGCGCGTTTACAAAGAGGTTGAAATTAACGCTCGCTAAAATGACTACTTGATTGGGAATGGATATGCCCACGCGTTTCCATAACAAGTTTCGGATTCCATCGAGGTTTATGTTGGACATGATCTTCATTAGAAGCCCTTAAAGAGTTAAGGGAAACCGCTGAACACTTCAAATCCGTGTTTGAGATGGAGGATTTTGAGAGAACATGATTATGTCTCGATTTGGAACTTGAGCATCGTGTTGATAGATGCTTAGGCATTTTGACAAGGTCAAACCTTCAAGTACCCCCATGATCGTCCTTAGTCTTGATCCTGAAAATGATCCTCTTCGTCTGAAGGAAGATGACGAAGATGTGTTAGAGGTAGAAGTGCCTTACTTGAGTACAATAGGAGCATTATTGTACATAGCTCAATGCACATGACCAGACATCTCATTTGCAGTGAACTTGTTAGCTAAGGTATAGCTCTGCGCCAACGTGACACTTATTTTGATTGGTGTAAAAGACATCTTTCAGTACTTGAGATGTACGATTGATATGGAGTTGTTCTATCCCTACAGAGAGATGATGGATTCGGACCCATCACACACCAGAAACTCCTGCAACGCTGGCCTGCATTATCTATCCCCACCCTAAAAAAACATAATTGATTTGGAAGGTTTTGCTAATATTGGGTATCTCTCTGACCCATACAAAGGTCATTCCCAAACTAGTTAAGTGTTCACCATGGGAAAAGACCGTGATATCTTAGAGGTCTACAGAACAGACCTTAGTCGCTATATCTTCGAACCATACAGAGATTATTGCTCTTCATGAAGTGGTTCGTGAATGTTTATGGATTGGATCCATAATTACGCATGTTCGAACAATTGTGGTTTGAAGTCTACCACAAGATGAGCCTACGAGCATTTAGGATAATGCTGTTCGTTTTGAACAAATTAAGCAAGGCTACATCAAAGGGACAACACCAAGCATAATCAGCAACAACAGACTCTCCTCAAATACCAAAGTGAACTAGGTTCGATCTGAGGACAATGTGGCAGACTTGTTTACTAAGTCATTGCCCAAATCCACGTTCGAGAAACATGTGGGAAGAATTGGCTTGCGGAAATTATCTGAACTCTCATGATCGTAGTCATCAGGGGGAGACGCAGACATCAGGGGGAGATGTCTATATGTTCACCCCAAAATGTGAAGAGTGTGTTGTGCTCTTTTTCCCCTTCGACCGAGGTTATTTTAAATTATTCTTATTGATCCGGTATAAAATCATGGAATTCATATGACATTGAATACTATATTTATTGTAAATCATCCTAAAATTATTCTAATTTAAAAGATGTCTTCTATAAGTTAAGAATCTTTTCTAAAGCAATTTTTTGATCATGTTTTTCTTCAACACCAAAGCTTCTCTGGTTATGGCTCTTGTTTGTAATGTCAAGTTTTATATGAACTTGGTTCTCTTTCTTTAACATTAAGCTTTCTTGGTCAAGGTATTTTCGTATCGGCCCTATAGGATTATGGTTCTTTTCATGTAAATCATTCCATGGATGGTAGCTATTCTTCTTCTTCTTCTTCTTCATTTTTTTTTTTGTACATTTCTTTCTTAACTTACCTTTAACCTAGAAAGGAACATGTGTGTGTGTGTGTATTTTGTTGGTTGATCAACCACTATTGTAACCTTATTCTAAGGTAAATATTATGCAATTTTTTGTGGTAGATGTATTAAGAGCTCAAAAGTTCATCATTTCAGTATACCTCATATATAGGTACTTCTTCTTCTTCTTCTCCTTCTTCTACTAAATCATCTCTTTTTTCCTCTCCTTCTTCCATGCATATCTTCTTTCCAACACACAATTCTCTTTTTTTTTTTTTCTCTTGAATCTATATTTTTTATCTGGCTTCTTCCTTCTTAGTTCATTTTTTCAGGTCTTATCAACGTGACTTCTTCAATCCTCAGTTACCTTTGTTATGAACTTGATAAGAAGTTTTTGCTTACCTTTGATATAGAATCAATTATGGTGTTATAGGTAACATTTATCCTAGAATTTGATTAGATATTTTTGTTTCTCATTTACATGCCTTATGTATAGGTAAAAATTCACAAGTTTAAAAATATTCAAGTTTCTCAATATCTCCCACTTTCTGCTTCGTATGTCTAGGTAGGTCAGATCTCATACAACTTTAAATACCTACTATAGAGATACAATTGAAGCAATAATGTTTGAATTTTGTTCTGATGTTTTTCATCCTATAGTATAGGTATATAAGTATTCTATATTTCTATACCTACATCTTAGGTATATTAATATCATAGGAATGTATTTAGTGTATATCTGAAAATTATTGATTGATGAATTGTAGATTATGGAATTTGAATTTGAAATTTAACATTGAGCTAAAATTGTGATTCAATTAGTGAATTTTGAATTATTTACCTTATTTGGTTCTAAGGGTAAAATGGACTATTAAAAAAAGCAAATGGACTGCAATTAACAAGAAAATATGCGCTGACTACATCCAACTTTTATATAACAAAAAGGACTTGGATCAAAATACCTCAAAATATTTTATCTCCCCCAAATCATGCTTCATAGAGCTCTTGAAATTCTCAATCATACTCACATTATTTCCTGTAAAAATTAGATCGTCAACATAAAAACTTACAATCAAAATTTTACCTCCTCCCTCAATCTTCACAAAGAGTGTATGCTTATAACTACATCTCTCGAAGCCTTCCTTGAAGAAATATCCTTCAATCTTGCTATAACATGCTCTTGATGCCTGCTTCAATCCATACAACGCTTTCTTGAGCTTGTAGACTTTATTTTCTTCACCTTCATTTACATAACCTAGAGGCTGATCAATGTAAACTGCCACACTCAACTCTCCGTGCAAGAAAGCACTCTTGACATCAAATTGGAACACAGTCCACCCTCTCTGAGCCGCCAAAGCTAATACCATCCGAATTGTATCCCAATGAGCCACTGGAGCAAACACCTCATTATAATCTATTCCACACTCTTGAGCATAGCCTTTGGCCACCAAACGTGCTTTACATTTATCAATCTCTCCATTTTCATTCATTTTGGTCTTATATACCCATTTCACACCAATATTCTTAGCTCCCACAGGTAGATCAACCAGCTCCCACGTCTCATTCTTTTCTATTGACTCAATTTCCAAATCCATTACACTCCTCCATTTACCACTTCTTGCATCCTCCTCATAACGCGTAGGATCTTCATAGGAGATGAACATGGCCAAATTATACAAGTTTTCTTCATCAGAGAGTCCCTCCCCACTTTCGTAGTCTTGCATCCAAACTGGAACCCTCCGAGTTCTTCCTTCACGTACCATTTCTTCTGTTGAGTTTGGTGTGCTATTTTCAAGTGAGCTGCTACTGCTTGATACCTCTTCACTTTGGTCTTCATCTGCCCCACTCTCACTTCCAGATGCATCACTGGTTTCTTCTTCTTCATTGTCTCCCCACTCAAGCACATCAAGTATGATTTCTTCATCACTTCTTCCCCAATTCCAGCTCTCATTTTCTTCGAACACCACATCCCTACTGGTCACAACTCTCTTGGTTATGGGATCAAAAATTTTGTAGGCTTTTGACTCTTCGCTCACTCCAAGCAACACAGCCTTGTAACTCTTATCATCAAGCATCTGGGACATGTACATGACCTATACAGCCAAAAACCCTAAAATAATCAACATTTGGCTTAACACCACTCCAGCTCTCTATCGGGGTTTTGTCTTTCACAGCCAAGGTGGGACTTGTATTGAGAACATGAACTAGCCATCTAACTGCATCCGGCCAGAAAGTCTTTGGCATATTCTTCTCTGTGAGTAAGCATCGTACCATATTCATGATAGTACGATCTTACGCTCTGCTACTCCATTCTGCTGGGGTGTGTAAGCAGCAGTAAGCTGCCTCTTGATTCCTTGAGCTTTACATAAGTCGTTAAACTCTCTTGAGGTGAACTTACCACCTCTATCTGTTCTTAGGCAATAAATATACAACCCTAGCTCCTTTTCCACAAGACTTTTAAAAACTTTGAATGTTGAAAAGGCCTCACACTTCTCAGGAAGAAAGTACACCCATATTCTTCTACTATAGTCATCAATAAAACTCAAGATTTACCTTTTCTCACTATTTGAAATTGGAGTTATGGGACTACATATATTGGCATGTATGAGCTGAAGTCTCTCCGATGCTCTCCACTGGCTTTTTCTTGGTATTGCATCACGATGTTGTTTTCCCACCATGCAGCTAGTACACCCTTTGCTCATGGACTTGAACTGAGATAGCCCCCTCACCAGTTTCTTGTATTGCAAGGTTTGAAGGTTTTTGTGACTTAGGTGGCCGAACCTTCGATACCATAGTTCTGTGATATCTTAAGTAGTTGCCTTGAGACAAGTTGATGGTTGGGATGTCACAATTACGAGCAGTACAAATATTCGGTTGGCTTCATCTGTGTTTGCATAATAAGTCCCCTTCTCTTGTGATAAACCTTTCATGCTCCATCTTGAATTAAAATGGTCAGGCCCTTCTCTTGTAGCTGGCCTATACTAAACAGGTTATTCTTCAAATCAGGAATGTAATAAACATCAGACACTACCTGCTTTACTCCTCCAATTTGCAACTTGATACTTCCTTTACCAGTTATGGCCATCCTCATGTTATTCCCTAGCTTCACCGAGTGTCTATATTCCTTATCCCACTGTGTGAACCACTGCTTGTTCCCCGTCATGTGATTACTACAGCCTGAGTTGAGAAACCACACACCTTCTTGACTTGAGTTATTGAGCTCCACATAGGACATCAGAAGTAGCTCTTCCTCTTCGTCCAATTCAGCGTAGTTGGCTGTTTTCTCCCATCTGGGACACTCGTACTAAAAATGCCCTAGCTGATGGCATTTATAGCATTCAATGGTTGCCTTGTTGAAAGCTCTACCTCTGCCTCTGCCTCTTTCTCGCACCATTCCTCTTCCTTCTCCTCTCATTCCACTTCTATCTTTAGCTGTAACTTTCAACACTTGCTCCTCATCATTGTGACTCCGCATCCGCTGCTCATGTACAAGTAGGCTACTCTGAAGCTCATCTATTGTAAGAGTGTTAAGATCATTTGATTCCTCCACCGAGCAGACTATATAATCAAACTTTGAAGTCATAGACCTTAAAATCTTTTCTATGATCACAACTTGCTCCATCTTCTCCCCATGAGCCTTCATTTTATTAGCAATTGTAAGTGTGCGAGCGAAGTAATTATCTACCTTTTCTCCTTCTCTCATCTGGAGCACTTCGAATTCTTTCCTCAAAGCCTAGAGTTGTGCCCTTTTTACTCTCGTGCTCTCTGAGTACTTTTGTTTCATAGAATCCCAGATGTTCTTGGTGGTGTCTTTGTTGAGTATCGTCTCCATAATGGTACGATGCATTATCTGCATAACCTTAAGGTCTTTCAACCTTTGTTCCTCCATCGTCTTTTTCTGAGTTTCCCTTAGCACCACACCTTCTTCTACCACCATGATTCCTCCATCAACTAAGCTCCAGTATTCCTTCGATCGAAGGAAGTAGTTCTCCATTAACATCGACCAGTGATCATAATGGCCATCAAACTTGGGAATGGCTAGCTGAACAAAGCTGCCCTCTGAAGCCATTCCTCACTCACTCCCTTTCGTGTTTTCTCTATTTCTCTAACCTTCTCTCTACTCTTTTTCTCTCATGATCAGGAGCTCTAATACCAGAATGTTGAAAACCAAATCACACATAATAGAATTCTTAAGTATGGTGAATGATTCTCTATTATTGAATGAACGTAAATTGGCTTATAAAGCCATTACAAGTATAGGAAGCAACAATGCAGCCCATTTCTCAACATCCCTGAGATCGTGGTAGAGTAACTAAGGAATAGGTAAACGCTAACAAACCCTAACAACATTAAACAGACTTCCCCTAATAAATAGGAGTTTATTTTGACTTAAACAAATAAACCCTAACAACTTGACTTAAATAAGCACCCTTAACGATCATTCAACCAAATCCTAACATTTTCATGATTCTTTTCATCTTGCTATGGCACAATGACAGCCTGCTTGTCTCTCTAAGCATTTTCAGGATTGTAAAATTCTTTGTGGATATCCCGGAACGATAGTTTGCAGAAATTTTAGGTGATATCCTTGAATTAGAAATAGAACTCGTGGATTTGTTGTTGGTGGTGGACAACTAATATGCCTTGCATTAGTTGCTTCTGTTGTGTTTCTTGTTTTCATGTTTGTTTCCCATATTGTAATCTGAATTTTATGTATCACAGGCTTCAGTCTCTCATGCACAATGGATGCACAAATAAGCACATCCTTGCTTAAATCATCCAACTGGCCTCATACTTTCTTCGAATTCTCACTTCTTTGGTGCACGCCTTTCTTTGAACATGAAGTAGTCTTCCTCGGTTAAGTTCCGGAAGCTGCTGTAACCAACTTATTGTTGGAATTTAATTAGAATATTTCAAAATACCCGCAATTTTTGAAACCTCCTTTGAACCGTTATTTGTATATAGTAATAGTCATTAATTCTTTTTCTGTCATTAACTCTCTTTGATTGTGATTATTTCCAATTTTATCGGATGTCCCCGAAGGGACTTTGATTGTGATTATTTCAAAGATTTCATTAGTTTGGATTATTCATTTGGTTAACTCTGTAATTATATTGGTTCATTCTTTATTTGATACCTTTAGTTTTGATTTTTCCTAATCAATGTCATTATATTCATTTCTGTTACATAAGTTACAAATCTTAATTGCTATTGGTAAATTGTTATTGCAGTAATCATCCTTGCCCTATATAATCTCTAAATCAAAAAATACAACAAAAAATTCAATCTCCTTTGTTTCCTTTCCGAGCTCAAATGTATTCATGTGCTTCCTTTAATTTATCTGTTCCACAAAAAGAAAGTTGCAAGCTGTTCAATACAATCAGAGTATTATGAGTGTACGCCTACAAGGATCGAGGTTGTTATACCCTGGGGCATAGGGCCCCACAAACCTGCTACACCGAGATATTGTCTCCTAGGGGCAAAATTTACTCTTAAGGGCAGTGTTTACACACCTCAACCTTAAACTCCTTTTGAAGTAATCATTGGATGGCAGCTCGTAAATCTAAAAGAGAAGTGTTGATCTTCTATTTTCAACTTATTATGACATTAATGTGATTATATTTATTTACTAATAAAATATTATATTTGTGAAATTTTGTAAGAAACGAAATCTGATGACGAAAATAACATCCATCAACCAAATTTTCCAACAATCTTAAGAATAGATCTGTTGGTGGATGTTTCATTATGAAGATTACATTTTCAAAATTCATTTGCTCTTTATTAATAGTAGCAAATTGGTAAGTGTACTACTTGACAAATAATTATATGTGATGGAACTTCTAGAGATAAGTCATTTCTCTTAAGCACTTTATTGGTTTATATTTTCAACGTGCATATTATGGTTTTGAAGAGTTTCAAAAGTATTATTGAGTTTTGAAATTCTTTTCACCTAAATCTAAAACAATCACTCTTTGTTTATTGTTGCATTATATTGGAAAATTATGTTCTAAACTTTTACCATGACAATTATTCTTTGCATTTAGTTTGCATGGTTGTCAATTTTGATTGCTAATGATTTTTCAATTGGCATTTAAATGTTGATACTATAATGTGCAATTTTTCAGCTTATAATGCATGGAGTAGTAATGGTTTACATTATGTGCTACCATTAATTTTAGTTTTATTTGCATTAAATTTGATTTTGTTTGTTATATTTTGGAAGAAAAAAAAAAGGATATCATGAAATGTTGCCTTCAGATTATTGTTTCTTCGGAAATAATAAAGTTGTTGCCTCTCAATATTCCCATTGCCTCTTGATTAAGATGATGTCTCAGTTGCCTGAAAAAAAAAAGTGTTATCATGAATAACACATTGAGAAATTATTTTGTCAATTTACATTGACGGTTGCCTTTGGTAATTTGATGCTTCAGAATATTAAGATGTCCCTACAGTTGATGCCTTTAAAAAATGTTGCCTTAAAATTTAGCTACAAGTAATAAGGTTTGCCTCAATATTTAAATGGTAATGAACATGGTTGCCTTGAGAATTTGGTTACCAAGAAAATAGTTGCCTGATTCTATATTATCGGTACTTTCGGATATAATGCAGAGACAATAAGTCTCTAAACATGGTTCCGTAGCCATATTTGCTCAAATGAATAGCTCCATATGCTGCCTTAAGGTTTTGGGTTGCCTTTGAATTTTTGTTGCCTTTCAGTCAATGTTGCTTCAAAACAAATAAATATATGTAGTTTTTATTCATTGATGCCTCGATACTGTCCCTTATGCTGATGCCTTGAAAAACTATATACTATGCCAAAAATCTTATCAGACGACGGTAGAAAACTGTTGTGGGATATGGAGAGCCACCATTGTAGACCGAGCCGTTGTCTGATGAAAATTCAGACAACGGTGGAACACAGTTGTCTGAGAAACATACAGACAATAGGTATGTGTTAAACATGTTGTGTGATACTCGTCAGATGCCAGGTGCACCTGCCCTATAGTTGCGGTGCTGCCTTCAGACAACAGTGCTAGTTTTGAAGTTATTGTATGTTGAGCTTCTCGGACAATAGACTTTTATTTTGTGTGTTGTCTGACTGATATTCAAACTTCAGTTCTTGGACTATAACTGTTGTCTGATTAACTCTGGGACGACAGAGTTTAATTGCTTCTGTTGTGTGAGTATAGATAGAAGACAGTGATTTGTTAAAAACCGATGTATGATATGAATGATTGCAGTGTGAGTTGTCCCTATTTTTGGTCATTCAAACAACGGACAATTATCATTGTATCTATTTTGTTGTCTAATTATTTTGAACATATCCCATTCCTGAATTAAATTGTGCATTTGATCCATTTACATACCAAATATAAACATTGCAAACCATTAAATATAAACATTGCAAACCACTAATCATTGAACTCAACATTTTAAACAAGAGAAGCATTCTAGTGCATGCCCACACTACTACAAAAAGGTCATCACGGTGGATTTGTGTTGTGTGATGACCAAGCTCACCGTGGTCTAAGTGAGTGTTGTGTGATTGAAACATCAGACAACGGTGATTTCACCGTTGTGTGATAGTACTTTGCTCAACAGAATACTAGTTTCCGTTGTGTGAATTCTGCGCAGACATGTGCCTGGCATGGGATGCGCGGGGATGCCGCGGCACAGTCAGACAACAGAAAAGGAAATTTGCCGTTGTTTGAGATTCATAACACACAACAGATATAACTCATTCTTTGTTGTCTGAGATTCATAACACACAACAGATATAACTCATTCTTTGTTGTCTGAGACTAATAACACACAACGGATATAACTCATTATTTGTTGTTTGAGACTAATAACAGACAACGGATATAACTTAATATTTGTTGTATGAGGTAAGTAACACACAACTGAAGTAAAATTATCTCCCTTGTCTGTTGATTACTCAGACAACAGTGATCATTTTATTTCTGTTGTGTGTTATGAATCTCACACAACAGAATTTTGTTTTCTTTTGTTGTTGGTTGTTAGTTCACAAAACAACAAGGTTATCCGTTGTGTGAATATTGTAATCAAATTGGGTACCAACCAGTGACTGTTGTAGGAGAAGCCTCAATTTTGAACTCTTTTATCATCATACAACACATGGTTTTGTACTGTGTTGTATGACTGAATATTAGATACTAATTAACACATAAACAGTACTCTAATCCATATCATTCAATCACCATTTTTCAAACATCCATACATTCAAAATAGATAATGTACCAAACAAGAAATCAGTCCTAGCTACCTATACATGAAACAAAAGCTGATATAATATCTTTTCGCTTGAACTAAGTTTCCTTTTGAAGAAGAACAAGGGTAGTCATAAGAGACTTGGCATTTGGCCTCTCATGAGGTTCATACTGCAAACACCATGACGCTAACCGTACCAGCTCAATTCCTGGGATCACTCTTTCTGCCAGAGAAAAGATATTAACATTCATGTCAACTAAAAAGTTTCACCTCGATCAAGAAATATGTTCAAAACTCATCCATACAAATTGTACATAATTGTAGCACATCTGCAAGTGCATAATTGTACACACTTCCAAATAGGAGATGATTTACTTACATAAATGAATGAAGTTAAAATATGGGACTTACATGGTAAGCTGTCACAACGCCAGTAGAGTCACCTCCAACCAACTTGAGCTTCATGCTAAACCAACCAAATCAATACATCTGTTTCATTTGAATCTTGTACCCTGTCAATAACAGCTACTTGATTTAGCAATGAACCTGGAAACTAATCTTTGAAATGATTGATATTCAAAGTTTCAATCATTTTTACCTGCATTATTGTCAAGGGAGGGGTACCAGATCTGCCCATCTGCAGAGGTTTTGAAATGGTCCTCGGACCACATTATGTTGAAATTATGGAGGGTGAGAACTAGTCTAAGATTGGGAGCTTCTTTCAGCTGTTACAGATGAAGAACAATAAGCAGCAACCATGAAAACTGCAATGTAAACAAGAATAGCAGTCATCGGAGAAGTTGCTCTTCTTTCCATTTTGGAGGGAGAGAATTAGTCTGAGGTTGCAGTCCTGTAATGGCTCAGCAAAGTGGCAAAAGAAAGAGCTACGACGGCATTGTCTTTTTGACTGCAACAGAATAGACCAATAGTTAACCACACAGTTAACACATTTATTAAAAATGTATTTGGGACAAGGCAGAATTGTTGAGGAATTATATAACTAGAAGGACAGCAGAATGAAAAGGCAGGTCACAACACATATCACGAGTAAATTGGTAACTTTCGAGTTGTGTTAGGCTTCACCCTACTCCATAGTTAGCTTCATGGTTGATGTTTGGGTTGGGCTAATTTTCATATACCATAAACGTGATCCAACAAAACCCCGCAAAACATGACCTGTTGCAAGGTCTAGTTTAAGTGGACCCTGACACTAAATATGAAGCTTATAATGCAGGGCACTACCTGACAATAGCGTACAATGTCATAAAGGTTCTGCAGTCCGGAGTTTTCATAGAAGACCATTGAACTCTGCTCAAAGGAAGGTCATACATATACATTACGCAGTGTTTTAGGAATTATAAATGAAAAGGTGCAAATGGTAGAAATAGCACCTGCCTAGGCATGTCAGCAGGTCTAAAGTAAAGTAGGCATTGAGAAGGGAGTCCATCTCGACCAGCACGACCACTTTCCTGCAGCAAAGAAGGTTACAAAACGGATAAAGTTCAAAAAGTATGTAAGCTTAGCTGGAACGGTAGAAAACCTGGTAGTATGTTTCCATTGATTTACTCACAATGTGATGGATGACAAACCTGACTATAAGCAATAGCCAAAATATTAGATAATTAAAAACAAAACTGTCAGGAATGTCCTGTGAGGGACTTTCCAGGTTATATAAAAGTATTCAGACAGTTTATTACAGTATGTAGAGTGTATATAAATGGACAAAAGATAACAGTAGTTTGGAATATTCTAGCCAATTAGTGTCCCAACAGGAAGTATGGCGACAATTATATTGTTAAAAGTATCAAGTCCTGACATACTCTCAAACTAGCAAAGTATACTTAGAGACAAACTCAAATACATGGTGGACGATGTCAAATACTAACCATCAGGTTTGTTGATTCCCATACCAAATGCTACCTGGAATGCATATGTAACCTTGCGTTAAGAAAGATAGATTTCCAAAGAAAGATAACTTTCTTTAAGAAAAGGGTCAGTCCAAGCAAACATACAATGCCAACGATGACCTGTAGTTTGCTCTTGCTCCACATGTTCATCAATAAAAAGGGATCGACAAATTAAAACAACATAGAGTACGCACTACTGCACAATAATGCATGATCTGATTATTCGACAACAGTCACAGCACTCAATAGAATTAGATAACTCCAAGAAAAGTCAGAGGTATCTAAACTTCCAAGAAGATTATACTAGTTCCTAAGAATAGACATCAAAGGGTGATAATTGCGTTTAAATAGGTTGCCTTGAACAATCAGAGCTGGGCATACAATTACTGCCAAGAACTTCTGTCAAATAGTAATCAAAATTGTAACCGTTTTATAAAAAATCAAAACTTAGATTAACAACTTTAAACTTAACTATAAAATCATTGGCATAGAAACCTGCCCCCACAGAATTCAAAAAGGCTTCCATTAGAAATGAATAAAAAGGTAAAATGTACCTTCGACTGAAATTGAAACATAAAGGCAGAAACACCTTAACTTAAACACAAGCAAATCCTAAAGGATTAAAGAACATTTAAAAAGCCAGTTAACAACCAACCCATCTCAGCTGCACACTTACCATCTCACGGACACCGTTTCATCAACTAATAGAACAATGAGAACCAAACAACAAATAACCCAAACCAAAAGAATTCCATAGTAAAATCGAAAAAAGATATAACAAAGCAAAATTCCAATTACAAAGTCACTCACAGTAGCAAGGAAGTCCAACATTAAGATGGAAAACTAACTCAATTATTTGAAAGGTAACCTCACATTTGGAACAACATGCTATTGATAAAGAATGAACAACAAGAACATAAAATCAAGAACAGAAACACAAATTCAGAAAATAGAAGCCACTCAACTAAAGCAAGACAACCGAAACTCAGTTTCAGTTTCAAGAGCAGAAAAATCAGACTCTCATTCCTATTCGTTCCTCCTCCTCCTTCTTCTTCTAACACTCAATCGAAACTCATACAATTCTATAGCTTCACTGTCCTCTAATCTAGAAATACCCAATCGCAGCCTTTGAGAAAACCCCAAACTCTCAAATTCTCTCTTCTCAATCCCTCTCCGTCTCCTCCTTTCTACTTCTCATTCTTCTTTCTTTTTCAACTAGTCGCTTTCCCCTCCCCTCTCTTTTGTTTCTTCTTCCTCTTTTCATCTCCCTCTTCTCCTTTTCCTTTTCCCGTTCTCTTCCTCTTCTTTTTGGTTTCCATCCCCCACCCCCTACCGTCAGCAACCAAAACCCACTCCTTCCTCTCTCTTAACCATTACATAAATAAATAAAAAGTAACAATAGATAAAAACAAATATCATATCATATCTATTTATATATATATATATATATAACAGAAAATTAGCAGGGCAAATACTAGATTAGCTACACCAACAGACTACCCAGCTAGACAACCCTACTGGGAAAAGATGCAATTTGTTTGCACCGGATATGGCAGCTCCAAAATCTATAGTACAATACCAAATTAGTGTGTGAATGTGCATGTGGATGTGTGGGAGAGAGAGCAAGAGAGATACCCTGGAGATACAGCACCATGCCCAGGCTCATTTGCTGATATATTAGTCAAGTCTGAACTGCCAGTTTCCCTAACAAAAACGATTAAATAGATAAAAAGTAGCATGTTCAATGCATTCAGCGATCAAAAACTTTGGTATGCAAATTTATGTATCTCAACATAACTGTTCTAACTCAGTCTTACTAGCAATCTAGCTCATCGAATCCATATTGAAACGAACATGTTTAGCATTCCGTAATTTAAAACGCAACAACTCCATAACAGAACCAAAATAAGATACAAGATGGGCCCGAATTTACCTTGTTGCCTTGGGTGTGGAAGACTCCTCCAATTTCAACAAAACTTGAGCGTTGAGATTCTTCACTAGGGTGTCCAAGTTCTTAAACTGTGATGAGTAATTGCTGCCCTCATTTTCTTGCACATAATCACCAACACTGCAAAATTGTTTAAAGAAAAAACCCAAAACCCAATTAACAACCAAGAATTCAAAGACTACCCAATTCCAAAACAAACACAGAATCAAAGCAAAAACCTACTTAAATTCACAGTGAACGTTATGAGACGCCCCATCAGCCAAAGCATCTACACTTAATGTTCCATCAATCACAAGACACTTCACCTAAACCTTCTTCGAACCCTTTTCCGGGTTCAAATACACGAACGCATACTCGTTCTCGAACTCGTTCCATTTCTCAATACCCACTTCCTCTACAAAACCCCCAAATACACAATTTATTTAGGGTTTGGGGTTTTTAGGACAGAGCAGGGTTTAGTACAATTCAAAAGGGTGAGTGACGTACCTGGCCGTTAGATTCAGCAGGGTGAGCGGCGAAGCCAAGAATGAGAGTGAAAGGAAGAGGGAAGAAGAAAAGCTGGGAAGCAATGTCTGCAGACGACGGGGGTCTTCTATTTCAAGATAGGACCCAAACGACGCCGCTTTTGGAGTACCGGAACACCAAGTCACTGAGCCAGAGGTACCAATCGAGGCGGAGAAAAACCAAAACTAGCTAGGACGAGGCTCAGGCTGTTGAGGATGGTGATGGCGTGGGAGAAGAGGCTGAGAGGATGAGAATAAGGAGCGGAGTACAAAGCTTGAAATTGAATGCATTCGCCGGAAAAAGGTTCAAAAGGGAGATGGGTTTTTTGTCCAGCTTTGTTTGGAATTTTCAATCTATGAAGAAGAGGACTGAGATCGAGATGAGTTTGTAAGAGAGATGGGTTTCTAGGTTTAAGAGACTGAGATTTCGTTTAGGGTTGAGAGAGAGCTAAGCATCGAGCGTCAAGTGTCGAGAGGAAGGCTTTCTTTTTCTTCCTTTCTTTTGGACACGATGGCAATTAAACCTAGCTAAAAAATTTCAAAGTTATTCACACAACACAAACCTTACTAACTGTCATCTGAGTGCAGCACTAAAAATCAAAATGTGAAATCATGGAGGGAAACATGGCGCCTACATCATTTGGGCTCAAAATGTTGCTGCTCAGTTCCAAGTTCACACAACAGAAAATCTTAAATCTGTTGTACAATTTCTATAGCTTGCACTAGGCCTATCTAGGGGAAGACATTCAAGCAAGCTTCCTCAAACTTTGATGCTTAGTTTTTCAATCACACAACGGAAATAGTAAAACCCGTTGTCCTAGTAGCCCAAATTTCAATGTTTCAAGAGCCAACCAAGACTCAAAAGTGGAGGGAAATCTGTCGCTAAAGTTTTTAAGACTCAGACGACAGACATTACTTCATTTCCGTTGTGCCATGTAGTTCTGATAAAAAAGTTAGGATTAATTTCAGTTTACCCCCCTGAGGTTTGGGGGTGTCATCATTTCACCCCTGTACTTTCAATTTTGAATTTTTACCCCCTAAACTTTCCAATTTCAATCAGCCGTGTCCAATTTATACTATTCCGTCCAAATTGGACGTTACGTTTGACTTTTGAGGGCTAAAATGGTCATTTCAACATAAAAAATTTAAAAAAATAATTTTTTTTATTTTTTTCTGTTTTTTAGTTTTTTTCGGTTTCTTCGCTTTTTTAATTTTTTTTTGTTTCTTCATTTTTTTTTTTTTTTCTGTTTCTTCGTTTTTCTTATTTATTTATTATTTATTATATTTTATTTTGTCTTCAACCTATACACCACAAGTTATAATAGGTTTATAAAAACAAAAAAATACTCGAGGTAGTTGAAAGCCGCTCGCTGGTCTACGATATTTGTGACATATCTCCGATAAAGTGAAGAATTTAGGATATATCCCCAATAAAGTAAAAAAATATCTGTAAAAAATAATTTTACACTTTATCTGTAAATAAATATCTGTAAAAAATGATTTTACACAGATATTTCTTCACTTTATTGGGGATATACAGATATTTATAGATAAAGTGTAAAATCATTTTTTACAGATATTTGTTCACTTTATTGGGGATATATCATAAAATTCTTCAATTTATTGGACATATATCACAAATATCGTAGACCAAAAATGATTTTACATAGATATTTCTTCACTTTATTGGGGATATACTGATATTTATTTACAGATAAAGTGTAAAATTATTTTTTACAAATATTTCTTCATTTTATTGGGGATATATCCTAAAATTCTTCACTTTATCATAGATATATCACAAATATCATAGACCAGCGAGCGGCTTTCAACCACGTAGAGTATTTTTTTTGTTTTTATAAACCTATTATAACATGTGGTATATAGGTTGAAGACAAAATAAATTTAAAAAAAAAAATGAAGAAACAGAAAAAAAATAAAAATAAAAAAATAAATTATTTTTTTTATTTTTTTGAAATTTTTTATTTTGAAATGACCATTTTAGCCCACAAAAGTCAAACTTAATGTCCAATTTGGATGGAATAGTAGAAATTGGACACGGTTGATTGAAATTGGAAAGTTTAGGGGGTAAAAATTCAAAATTGAAAGTACAGGGGGTGAAATGATGACACCCTCAAACCTCAGGGGGGTAAACTAAAATTAATCCAAAAAGTTATCACTTAGTTGACAGTCACACAACAGAATATAAATAAAATCGGTGTATGATAGAGCTTATTTAAACACACAATAGATGATTTCTATTCCGTTGTGTGATTAGTGTTGTGTGATTAACTTTTTGTAGTAGTGCCATCTACTTGGGACATCAAAAAGTTGATACATATATATATATATATATATATATCTATTGTTCCAAAACATTAACACATGGTGCATGACAATGTTCCAGCAGAGAAGCACAAAAAAAAGTTGCTTTCCTTGGCAAAAATGGACCAGCAACAAGCACGCTACTTCATGGCTCATGCACATATACGTTGACAACAAACTTCTCCCACTCATTTAGCACTTGATCATTATCTGCTTGAGTGTATTGGCTGCTGCCTCTCCTCTCCCATTGAAATTGATTTGTTATATCAAAGGGATTACTTAATCATTTTGGTGAATGAGGCATGAACATAATAACAAACTTATGAGAAATTGAGTCAAATGACTATTTATAGCTATGTTGATACCTTGGAAGGAAATAATGACATGCCTTTGTCCTCAATGATATCTCTCATGTAGTGCATGATAAAGTACCTGCACTCCTTATTGCTAGGTTGAGAAGGAATGCCCTAAACACAAGCAAATGAATCAATGAGCTAGAACTGAATATATATAATAAAAGAACTGAATATTTTCTACCTCCGGTACACTGCAATGCAAGTTCTAGTTACTTCCCTCATGCTTGCAAGTTCCAGTGGTGAAAGACTCACCCATATAATGCCTGCAAATAAGAAAGAAAAAAACTATTAGATTGACAGGGCTTATATTCTAAGGCATGGTAATGATCCTAATTAAAGAGACATAACCAAAACCTTCTCTATTATATCTTTTAAACACACACAACCTAGCTTTGTTATATCATATTTAAAGTGTTATAACAAGACATTCAACTCCAGACTTAAAATTACAACCTAGCTCATACGTGTAAGGAAACGGAAGAAACAATCATCATATAAGCATACTTGAGAAACACCATATGTGTACCAGTACGTGGTCAAATGTGTTGGTGACCTGACCAAGCAAAGGTGAGAAAGTTAAACAAAGTCTAAACATCTATTATGACTTGAGAACATAGGAACACGAAAATGACAGACAAAAGAGAGCAATGAACAAATACTAGTAAGAACATATAAATACGTTAGTCTATAACAAAAATTATTAAATTCATAGATTACTGTATATAGAACATGATCTCTTGCATCATATAATGGACTTATGGTGCAGCTATACATTCATACAAAAATAAGTATATGTGCTTTAAGCTTTCTGAGAAGTGGTGTTACAATTGGAGAATTCAAAAACAGAGGTATGAAAAATGTACCATATGTGAATTCCTCAGCACATATTGAGTAATTAATTAGCACAAGTCTCCCAGATCTGTTAATATCATTCATAATATGTTTAACAAAGAGCTGTGGATACGGGCATCCCTAGAGCAAGGATTAAGATAATATTCACAGAAGATGCAAAACTGATACACGACCTTTGCTTAATGCAAGGGCATGACTGCCAAAAATCAATAACATTACGGAAAATCATAAAATTTCTTAGAACTGATCATTCTATATGCTAACTTCACTAACTATGTGAATTCCTCTATTTTTTAGATAAGAGACCCCACAGACCTATGACCATATTTATTCTTCGGCAATATGCCCCTTGATATATAAGCTTAGTACATGTATCACAAGATAAGAGTGAGTAAGCAGTGATGTCCTAGGACAAAAGGTTTATGGAAAAGTTTAGACAAAAACTAACATACACCCTAACAACTTCCTGTTTTATATCTATGGGGTTGTTCATCTCTATGACTAAAGTCTGGTAGCTCAATAAACATTCCACAAATGCTAAAAATTAAAAAGTAAGTAAGTGTCCAACCGATCTATTATTTGTAGTTATAAATTCATAATATGGGTTAATCAAGAGCTGTGGATTATGACAGTTAAAGTTTCTATTAGAATCAGCATCCATATTGAGTCATACACTAACCATAACAGATAAAGGGATTTAACTGAATTCCAACTTCTTCTTTACCTAAATAAAATTATCATTGTTGCCATCGAAAATTGAAGAACCAAAATCTGGAGGAAATGCTAATTGCTTATAATTGAGAATCACTAGGAGTTGTAACTATAAATAGACATGAGAGAGAGTTCATTATTAAAGGAATAAGAATGGTACCCTTTCCAATATCCACCATCAGTGCCCATCCTGGGTCCCTAAAGACTTGATTCCAATAAGGTACTTCTACTGGCACCTACCCCATTGAAAAAATAAAACAGATTATTAAGCATCCAGGATGTAACAATTATGATGATAACTTTCATCATGTGCAGCAAACAAACTCTATTGTAAATCTAAGAGTGAAAGAGAAGAACACCCTTAGAGTCACATAAGCCAGCCTCATTGACCAGTTCGCATTACAATTAATGTACTTCAATTACATTGCTCATGTCCCTGGCAAAGTGTTGGTGAGTAATTAAATTCATTATGACAGACACAAACATTAACTATCTAATAAAATTAGTACATCTAGCACAACTTCAAGGCAAGACACCAACATTCTTTTGGTGAATTAATGATGATAGGCTCAAAAATTTTAGAATTGTTTTGGCAGAGTCATTTTTTTTTTGTTTCTAGATTTCTTTGCAACTATGTACAAATGCTAGTAAATCAAAAGAACAATTTAGTTACAACTGCTAGTAAATCAAAAGATTTCTTAACATAAGCCACAATTTAGTTACTCTTCAGGAAGGATACCTTTTAAAGCATAATCGTTATCCATATAGTTTTCTGTATCATATTTAGTTCTCTTGTTCCGTTGAACTTCACTTCCATACCTGACATAGGATAAAGTCCCCCAGACCCCTTATCTATAAAGCATCTCAATATGACAGTATGATTGACATGTATGCGTGCTATACTATGGATGATCATAACTTTCATATTTGCATCTCCGTGGCAGTTGAAGGTTCTCTGTGTTCTCATTTGATTCCATGGGACTGCAAATAACATGCAATCATCATCATTGTTAGTATGAATAAAAATTGAAATTGGATAAAGTTGGGATTGTGACATGCCTATCATTGGAATATAAAACTCTACAAAAGTAAAACCAGAGCAAACAAATTGATAAAAGCTTTACTTGTATAAGATTCCATGACCATGGCTAAAGGCACCACCTTTGCTTAGTTGGTACATTAGACTCTGCATCATCACAAACCACCATATATGTTTATGAATACTTCAAGGTATTAGCAAGT
This sequence comes from Rosa chinensis, assembly GCF_002994745.2. Lineage (NCBI taxonomy): Eukaryota > Viridiplantae > Streptophyta > Magnoliopsida > Rosales > Rosaceae > Rosa > Rosa chinensis. Next base: position 77,978,631 of record NC_037092.1, on the reverse strand, counting down.
ATTGACTTGTTTAACATATCAAACATGCTCAGTTTAACATATCTGGAAATAAAAGAAGCATTTCTTCATATCAAGTTTAGCATGACCATTTTCGAGAGCTTCTTTCAAAAGTGGCAAGCCTTATTGCCTTCTATTCAGCATGTCAAACCTCTTTCTTTGCAAATCAGAGGAACAACAATGAAGCTATATGGCACATACTTGATCCCTTTCTGCTAATCTCAACAATAACAAATATGAAGCCACTGTCAACATAAAATCGAGTCAAATTAATCCAATATTTACTATATTCTTCAGTGACACCATGATCAAAATATATGTCTCATTTCAATTTTTAGAGTAAGCATGAAAAGGAATAGATTAAAAAATTGCGTATCTCAAATCTTTATTCCTCCCCATATGCAACTAATCAAGGTAAGTTGCTTTCAGTTAAACAGTTTTTGATCATTCCTTTTCATGAATTCCAAACAACCCAATCGAAAGGTAAGCAATTTATATTCAAAACTTGACACATCAAATAAAAGAACTAGAGCATATTCAACAAGTAAGACCCATTTCAAGTTTGAATTAGAGAAAATAGCTAATGAATATTAATCGCATGAATTCAAGGAATTATATGTAAAAACCAAAATATTCAAAGGAAATTCAAATTTAAGAGTGAGAATGAGAGCTTATAGAGATGACTAAAGCAAGTAGCTGAGGCCAGAAGGCAATCCACAAGCTCTTACCAGACTCCATCACATTCAGAAGCAAACAATCCATATAAGGAAACCAACAACAATTAATTGATGAACCAAAAAGAGAAAACGAAGCTTATCCTGTTGGTGAAAGTGTGGTGGTGCCTCTAGGGCATCTTGATACCATTCATGTGGCCTTGGGGGACTGGTTGTCATTTTTAGATGAAGCTTCAAAGCCTCCTCGTAAGCCTTCTTGACCTCCTCTATCATCTTCTTCTCTCATAGAACTCCTAATCTCCTTGGTGTCTGTTAGGGTTCATGGACATCCTAATCTCCATCCGCTTGAAGAATGTAATGTCGAGGAGCTGGGTGCCGGGGACTATGTGTTAATGATGAATTATAGGAATAAAGCAGAGAACTGTGATTGGGATTTGAGGTAAAAACCAATCAGATAAAAGACCGCCCTCACAATCAGAGGCTAGAGGATTTGGATGTTGATCTTCTTCTGCTGTTGTTCCAAGTAACCTCGTTGTTGCTGTTGTTGGGTCTTCTTCTTCCTCCATATTTATCGATTAATGTACCAGAGAAACCCCCGACCTTTTGCTCCTCCATCCTTCAAATCCCCAAATTGAAACCCTAATTGAGTAGTTTGAGCCCTAGGATTTATCAAGTGTTTTGAAAAGAAGATGGGTTTGGAGAAGAAGATGGGTTTGATTCAATGTGCTTTGAGAAGAAGAAGATGAGTTTTGATGTTTTTCTCGGAGACCAGCTAGGTGTTGAAAACGGCTAAGTGGGAGATAATGTGCATTAAGTTTGTTGAAGCGGTAGACAAAAGAGCATAAAGTTTAGTTTTTTTACTTTGTATAATCAATTCAAACAACACATAAATGAAATTTTGGTTGTCTAATAGTCTACACTTGAAACTTCAACTTAGGGACCCAGCAAGCAAATCTCCCGCCTAGTACGAAACACAAACTCATTTCTCCCGCCTAAGATTGCCATCTCACATTCACACAACAAAAACAAGTCATTCTGTTGTAGGAGCTTACAATCATGTACCACCATTTCACCCAAAAATTAGCCGTTTTGGGGCTGCTCACTCACATTTTGGAGAACATCTGATTTTCTTCCAAACTTGCACAATGGAAACAAGAAAATGTGTTGTATGTTATTTTGAAACTTACTCTCATACAACATATACAACTATACTGTTGTACAAGGTGAGTCAAAATTTCGACCCGAATTTGAGCAAGGTGTGGGGGAAATTTTTTTCATTCAGACAACAGACAAATTCTTATAACTGTTGTACAATAATCTTGGACCCAAAAAAAATTGATTTATGACCTCCTTATACAACTAAATCTCATTAAACCTGTTGTGTGAAGCAGTTTCAGTGATCACACGACGGAATTTTTTTTTTCGTTGTCTAAAAGTGTAGTGTGATAAGGATTTTGGTATAGTGTATCTCATTGATTGCTGCCTTCGGTTTATGCATTGAAAAAATGAACATTCAATGTACCTCCATGATCAAATTTAATTTTGATCAAGAATTAAGAGACATTTGATGGCTACAAATATGGGGTGACTAAAGTATGCAAAGTCACGAAATAGGATACACAATGTTGCATATTAAATTCTCAAGTCCTTGATCGACGAAGATTCGTTGCGTAAATATATATGGCTTGATATTATCTTGCCTATATTTATGAGCCTGAGGCTAATTCAGACAGACTCAAAAATGTAGGGGTCAAGGAAAAACAAGAAAATAGGCACATATTTATGTGAGATTGGTTAACTAAAAATCCATCGGGGATTATTTACTGTTGAGATTATTCAATAAGCTTTGTAGGTCAAAGTTAATTTTGGCCAATACTCTGACAAAATCACTAGACCAAATTAGCCAAAAGCTAGTGGTTAATACATCGAGTGGGATGGGGCTTATGCCTATAGACAAAGATCAAGAGTGATGGTAACCCAACCTATGTGATTGGAGATCCCATGAAGTAGGTTTATATAGGTAAGAACAAGTCACTTGTTGGTCAGTGGTGCACTATCAAATAAAGCTATTGATGGTCCTTCCTTATGGTGTAAATAAATAGTGCTTGAACTGCAATGTGTAAGGTTGAACAAATGTTCTTAATGAGTTCCATAGCCCAAACATTTGGGTGGTGTGTTTGTTTGCTGTACACACTTGATGGATTCACCTATATGGATGTGGAAGTGGGGCCACTTCCTATGAGAGCAAGACATACTCTAGAGAATTCATGAATATCCAGGTAGGGCACATGGCCAATTTGCACCACCTCACTTTGAACAGCTTGATCCGAGAGTTAATGAGGATGGTTAATTGTCTGATTCATGATAAAATTGTAAGGAACATTGAAGAAGATGATGAAAAACTTAGAAAAGAGAGAGAGCTTCATTTATTGATGCAGAAAAAATACAACCTTGCACACGATATATCAAACTTGTTTTTCTACTTTATACTTCTATATTTACTTAATACAAGTAACTTTCCTTTTTTACCCTTAACATCCCCCCTCAAGCTAATGGTAGGAAACTAACATCAGATAGCAATAGTAATAAAATGTTGTGATTATAATAGAAGTGAAGATTCTTGCTTCAGTTAGGAGGAATGAGTGGTATTAACTGAGAAGCATTGTCATGTGGCCAACGTAGACATATATTTGGTTGAGAAGATAAGGTAGCAGCCTTAGCTTGAAGTTTTGAAGAAGATGGCAATTGAAAATCATAGTGATGCCTATGAAAACAATTTGCAGCACTGTGACCCCTCTTGAAGCAAATCTGACATTGTAAAGGAAAACCAATAGCAACAACTTGCCTAAGAGCAAATCTTTGGGGACAAGTTCTATCAATATGACCAAATTGTGAGCAAATTTGAAAATTATCACCAGGGAAAGAAACATTCTGATGACGAACTCCACCAGAAAAATCATAATCATGACAACCATTTGAATTCCTCAAGTCTTTGGACTTCACAGACTAAGATTGTTGGAAATACCACCAGTGTTGTAGCACTTTGAGTTTCCACAATGATTAATAAATCCTCTAGATTGCACAGAACCAACATCTAACTTCCTATATGTATAGCAATTATAATTTCGATTTGGTCCATGGGAAAATTTATGATAGTACCTACCACCAGCTTCATCTTGATTCCTTGGATGAAAATATCTTGTGAGAACCAAGTTGTACAATCCTTGAGTATGTGCACTGACATGATGGGATTTAGAAAGCAGACAGTCTTGGTTTCTTGTAGCTGTTAAAGTCATTGGAGTGGAGGCAATGATCTTTTGTTCTAGATCAAGAGAGTATTGATTTCTTGCAGGTGTTAAAGTAATTGGAGTAGAGGTAATAAATTTTTTGTTCTCGATCAGGATCAGCTTCAACATCTAAGAGTAGTGTACAAAGTTTTGGTACAGATGTAGATGATTCCTGTACTTACATGAGCATTTGCCTAAAGCATAATTAGCTATAATGAGCCACGTTCATGCTACCAATAGCGGTTTCAAACAGCCATCAAGGTGTGACATACGGAAACACTACCAGACAAGCTATCACCTGAGCTTCGACTCAGCTCAGGATCGCTGCTGACGAGCAGCCACGCATGGTGCCAAAGTCACTTAGCTGAAGTATCCGAAACTGGGAATATAAGCATATCAGTCCCACATCAAAAACAAGAAAGAAGTCAGTCTCTTCCTCACCTATAAAAGGTACACTCCTCTTTCCTCATTAATCACGTATTTACTACTTACCTAACATTATGCTGTTAACACAAATACATTGACTAACTTAGGCATCGGAGTATAGAAGACCGCCAACCGCGGTTTCCCTCTGATGCCCTGTGTATTTTGTTTAATAGATAGCGGAAACAACAAGAGCATCATAAGTAGCGGTCTACTCCGCAGGCTTGCTTTGAATAAGGTTCGGCTACCACTAAATCTTAGACATTAACATTGGCGCCGTCTGTGGGAATCCTTGAGCAAAAGGTCACCCCACCATAACAATCACCATGACTAACGGTAGCGGGAAAATCACCGAAGAGCAAGCGGACCAGTCCGTCAACCCCCAACCCACCAACCCCACGGCTAACGTTAACCACACACTATTCAATACTCTTGTCAACCCTGGCACGGAGCCCCAAGACACCCCTCAGGTGCCAAGAACTGAGACCACAGCGGAGGCTCACCCAGGAGGCAGTCTCCAGCCACTGCGCTAGGACCTTGCCGCTAAATATGTGCTGGAACTGGCGAACCTCCACAAGTCAAACAGGAAGTGCGAGCAAGAACGCAAGGAAAAGGCCGAAGCTCAAAAATAGGTGGCCACGCTGATGTCAAAGTTCGATGAGCTAAAGAAGGCGTTGGAGGAGAACGCTAACCTAGCGCAAAGCGAGCAATCATAAAGTACCAGACGTAGTTGACCTAGCGGCGGAAGATTAATCCCCGCACCATTCGTACAGATGCAAGTCCCGTTAAACCCATCCGAGCTGCTGGTAATTAGTTCTCCACCTCCACCACGTTTAATGATAGAACAAGAAGCGGAATCACAACCGCGTACCAACTGCAATGCAACCAGAGCAAGAATCAAGGGCAAGGTGGGAGTTAGAAGAGTGGAACATCTAAGTAGGACCCGCTGGCGACGCAACCGCCCTGATCCTTGAAAGAATGCAACAACTAGAGCAAAGACTAATCCGGGCCGAGACAGGCACCCCAGCACCAATCCAAAACCCACTCTTTGCATCAAGGCCAGGACCATTCACCACCAGAATCCTGCAGGCCGTCAGATCAGCGCATGCAAAAATGGCACAGTACAACGGCCTCACTGATCCTTTTGTCCATATGGACACCTTCAAGAAGGTCACTAATAACAAGGGATTCAATGACGTAACCCTTTTCCATTTATTCAACGAGATGTTGGATAGTAAGGTAATGAGCTGGTTCATCGAGTGCCCACAAGGATCCATGGACTGATTCCATGCTGATCAAATGCTTTCCTATCGCGGTTTACCCTTTTGGCGCAGGACATCATAACACAAGCCAATTGTTCAACGACAAGCAGGGCATAGAAGAAACATTGAAAGCGTTTGTCACTAGATGGAGAGCAGTGGCGTCTCGGTGCCGCGACCTTGACAAGACGATGGAACTGGCAGCTTCAAGCAAGGACTCCTAAAGGGATCATTTCTCTATCATCGCAACTACAATTATCCAAACGCTGCATATGACCACGTCATGAGCGAGCCCGTCCTCCACGCGCAGGCAGAATTCATCACATACAGAGACACCCTACCACCTCCACAAACGCCACCAAAGTCAACTCAGCCTTTCTCTAGCCAATAGGAAATCGCTAACAAAACCCTCGCTACACCACCAACTGACAAAAAGAGATAATGGCAGAAAGCAACTACCAGAACAAGCTGCAAAAGGATCAACAATACCACAACAAGGCCAATCTCTCATTCCACGGGGATAACCATCACAAGAAAGCAGAGTCCTCCCCGCAGTACGCAATATTCACAGTCCGCATTAACCAAGGTTCGGCTATCGCTGAATCTTATACATTAACAATTCCTTAGTATAAATGATCAATCTAATAGTTGCATATTCAGCATGTAGCCCATTCAAGATCAAACTCACTACTTCATCATAAGGAATAAGAATTCCAGCCATAAAGAGTTGGTCCCGAATAGTTTTAAAGCGTTCCATATACTTGTCAATACTATCATTACCTTTCCGGAATTTATGCATAGAGGTCTTTAGCTCAAAAGCTTTGAACTTTGAAAGTTTAGCATATCTATCTTCAAGGGAATACCAAACTTCTTTTGAGGTTTTACTCCCAACAATGAATGGAAGAGCTGAAGATGACAAAGTACCAGCTAGTAGAGCCATTACAACAGAGTCATGTTTCCTCCAATCCTTGTACTCTTGTGTAAGTTCAGGGGTAATTCCAGCCTCTTGTGCAGCTTTGTATCATGAAGGACAAGGGCTAGACCCATTAATATATCCCATTAGATCACACCCTACCAACATTGACTCAAGCATAAATCGCCAAGACACGTAATTAGTGTCATCTAGCTGAAAAGTGATGATATTGGAGAAGTTGGAAAGGAGATAACTATCTAACTGATTGATATTCATGATCCTTGTAGTATCATATTCTTCTTCAAAAGAAACCAAATGAAAAATCACCCAACTACTTATGAACCCAACTATATCAGACACTTTAGCTTATCCAATACAATTGCAGAAATCACCCAGACACTGCTGAACCTAGTGACACCAAACACTATCCATTTTGCAGAGTCTTCTCCTAGCAACAACAACTAATTCTTTACCAACTTTCAATTTCGGACAATAACCATTTCAAATAGTAGAAATGGCAAAGAATTGAATTCCATATAGTAGAAAGAACTCCAACCACCCGTCGAAAACAATATTGGCAACGGTAAAGCTTCTGACTTTCACTTATGTTCAAATGTAGTCAAAAGTTCAACTATACTGCAATTATTTGTCCAAGAAATCATTATTCAGAGAACAAGGCTTCACAACACTTGTGTAGAACATATGCTTTAAACTACCAGCAAATTCAGACCACCATTTCATCAATCTTCTTGAATACAGTACTTAACCAATATACTTCTTTCAAATTTCATTGTCAACAATCAATCAAGCATAGACATCATACTTCAATCAACAACCAATTCGAGAAATCCCAAATCACAATAGTAAGAAGCACTGTACTAAAATCCCCAAATGTGTAGGGTTTGTGGACAAATCAAGATTTCAACTTATCATTGATGCAACTACTTTGAGCTTTAGAAATTGATTACGAACATAATTCATATAAATCCAAAGCTTCGGAGAAGGAAAACAACCTTGAATTTCAACAATTTGAACTTAAATAAACTTGACGAAGATTTCACTTATCTGAACCCAATTAGCTTGAACATTGCAACTTGATGAAGAAGGATGCTGAAGAACTAAGTTGGAAAACTCTTCAATTCTTGAGAGAAACTAGGTCACCGATTAACCTAGCTCTTGATACCATGTGTTAATGTCTAAAATTTAGCAATGGCCAAATCTCGGTTAATGCTGGTCCGATTGGTGGACAGCTACTTGTGATGTTCTTATGGCTTATGCTATCTGTCAAATGAAATACAAAGGGCATCAGAGGGAAACCGCGGTTGGCGGTCTTCTCTTCTCTGATGCCTAAGTTAGTCAATATATTTATGTTGATAGAATAATAGTAGGTGAGTAGTAAATGCATAATTAACGAGAAGAGATGAGTGGACCTTTTATAGGTTGGGAAGAGATTGATCTCTTCCTTGCTTTCGATGTGGGACTGATATGCTTCAGTTAACAGCTTCTGATGCTTCAGCGAGGCGATCTTGGCGCTGCGAGTGGCAGCGAGTCAGCGATGATCTGGGGGTGAGCCATGGCTCAGGTGATAACCTGCTTGGTTGTGTTTCCGTAGGTCACACCATTGATGGCTGTTGGAACAGCTGGCGGTAGTATGAGCGTGGCTCATTGTAACTAATTATGCTGGGCAAATGCTCATGTAAGTACAAGTCCCCCAAGTCCCCAGTCAAGGAGGGCAATCTTGATTGGGGAGTTGCCTAGTGGTTTGAAGCGTTGCTTTTGCTAGACTTGTGAAAGCATAATTTGTGTCAGTGCATTGTCAACCATGGATTTATTATGAGAAAACGCTTTATACCCTTCCCGGCTAAGATAGGCCTCCGTTTGGCCAGCATATTGTTTGTTGAGGGGGATCTGCGCTGAGCAGAGGGTATTGGGTAGTGAGCCCAAGCTTTGATACCCGAGTGGCGGGGGTCAACGTGCCTGATCAGGGCCGTCGAAGGCTGTGTTGACGTGTCCCCTTACTTGTCCAGGAAGAACGTAGCTTGACTGCAACGCCGCTTGGCTATAGTTGTTAGAATGAGGTGTTGCCTCGGGAATCGCCAATGGCGGGAGTCCCTCCGCTGATAGAAAGCAGTAAGAAGTGCAGCGTGGACCTTTCTTTTGGGATGGAGAAGTTACGTGAGCGATGTTGCGCTTAGTGGAGACTAGGTCACTTTGCAAGATGAAATGGAGAAGTTTCACCAGCAGTGTTGTGCTTAGCGGAGATTCTCACTTGCAAGATGAAAGATAGGAGTCCTGCTAGCCGTGTTGTGCTTAGCGGAGACTGTCTTACTTGCAAGGTGACAGGGAGAAGTCCCGCTAGCGGTGTTGTGCTTAGTAGAGACTGTCTCTCTTGCTGATTGGTATGCCTGCTTTTTTATGGTTACTTCTGATAGACGCTTCGTCTGACAGCGCTTGACACGTGGCTATCATGCATTGGGTTGGCGTGTGGGTGAACGGCTTCTCAGCACGCCCGTGTCTTCACCATTAATGCGAGTAAATATCATTTCTGTAACCAAGGCGACGCCTTGGTTAATCTGGATAGTGAATGCGATCGTGAGGCACATGTACAATTCGCGTGCGATGTCGTTTTTTAGCGGACGACTTGGATTTATTTGATGTTGACATAAAAGAGAGGGAAATCAATGGGAGTTTTGACATCTTCTGTACTTCAAAACCTAACTCGTCGTCTTCAAGCTTTGCTTTTTGAGAGCTGAGGAGTACGTTCTACAAGTCGAGTGAGAGCATTGTTCTTCAAAAAAAAAGATTCGTTGAGGGGAAGCTGAACATCTCCAAGAGCACCAGAGTTCCCATATTCAGGTTGGTGATATGAGCCCTGCGTTTATTTTGTTGCTTCTTGTTTCTGTGAGCTAAAACTTTTGTTATTCAAAGTAATTGCTGCCATTCTATGGTGTGTCTGAGGGTCTAGAAGGGTTTTGGGGATGGGTTTAGATGTTTGTGGTAGAGGGTTGAAGTTTTGGATTTGCAAGATGGTCGAATCTGGGTTTTGAGTGTATATATATTGTATTCTTGTTTTGGTAAATTCTGGGTTTTCTGGGTATGGTTGTTCTTGGTGTTCTTGGCTAAAATATGACATAGGGATAGTTTAGATCGTTTTGGAACTAACTGACTTGGGTTTTAGGGGTCTGCGATGGCTAGCGTCATAGATATCTCGAGCAGTGAGGATTCTTGGTCTGACGTGTCGCTCAGTGGTTCAGATAGGATATTTATTGACTCGTTGCGTCCGTCTGCCCCGGCAGGAACCTCACTGCCTAAACCGCTAGACATCGAGTCATTACAAACCATACCCTGGGAAGTAGTCATGGCTCGTGGTGGGCGTTCAGAAAGTTCGACTGCAAGGGAGGAAACTGCCACCCGTAAGCGGCGCTAGGAGAGGCTAGCTAGAAATAGTGAGGCTAGCGGTTCCACTGACGGGGAGTGGTTGGCGGGGAAGAGATAGAGTCAGCTTGGGTTCTCAGTGATGGTACCCCTGTTGATGAGGCGGCGGGTCCGATGACTCTGTCAGCTGAAGCGGGTGTTTCGCCTTCCTGGCGTAGTGAAGTTGCATTCGCCGACGAGGGACAAGAAAGCATCGATTCTACCAACAGGGTATGCCGCCGTTCACGAGGCTATATTCAGCCAAGGGGTGACGTTTCCGCTATTGCCAAATCTTCAGATTTTGGTTTGCGAGTTTGACCTTGCATTTGGGAAAATTTGTCCTAACATGTGGCGGTTGTTGATGGCATTGAACTCGCTCTAGTGTCTGTCTGGCTGCGAAGGTTTGACCGTGGTAGAGGTGCTTCATTTCTATAAGCTTGTTTACGTGAGGCACCAAAGGTGTAGCGGACAGGTGAATCTTACTCGTCGTCAAGGGGCACCCAAGTTGATTGAGAACCTGAAGGATTCCATGTCCCCCTGGCGGTCGACCTTCTGCATTGCGACCGCAGGGTGGGAGTATGATGCGGGGGTGAACACACAAGCCCCTAGTTTTAGGATTAAGTCCAAGTTCCGACCTATCCGAGGTTGCCGCTAGCCCTGCTAACTAACTTGCTGTGACTTCTTAGTTGCCTTCCTCTACTTCCTTTGTCTTTTTTTTTTTTTTAATTGCGTCTGTTTTTGTGCAGTGGGCTTGCATTTTACGTTGACGCGCGAGGAGCAGTGCCGCGTAGCAAGGATCAAAGGGTGCTGGCAGAACCACAACTTACTGGACCTACGTCTGCTTACCAGCTGGGAGCTTTTGGCTGATCTGAAACTAACCCGTCTTCTTGGTAAGTGTTTCCCACTAACCCGTGTCTTTGCCACCCTGCCCTAGGCTAACATGCCTTGTGCGCTTGTTTGTTCAGATCCATTTCCTGGTAACAAAGCCAGCCGCGACGCGTTTGATAAAGCCATGGATCGCGCGGAACTACAGAACTTCCTTGAGGCCATGTACGCCGCTGGGTTGAACGCCAAGAAAACCGTTGTCAACCCTCAAAGTCTAGCGGTGAGACAATCGGAGACTGAGGTGGTGATGCCGATGCCACATCATTCCCATCTTGCCGTTGCTGGACAGACCATGGTGCAGGCTGAGTCTCCTGCTGAGGGTGGGATTGCTAGCGGGAGCAAGTCCGGTGCTACTTTGGAAAAGGGCAAGGACAGAGTGGTTGCCCAATGGCGTGGGCCCCAGCGGGAGAAGACAGTGACGAGGAAGGAACCTGCTACCATTGTGGGATTGGAGCTGCAGGCGCCTCCAAGGCCTACTGCTACGGTTATCATATTGGGGCCTCTTCAGAAGAAACGGCGGCAAAATGACATCGATGAAAGTGATGAGGAGGATGACGCAAAGACCATCGAGGCCCGCCAACAGAAGAAGGCAAAACAGGTTTCACAGCTAGTGACTGTGGCCATCGCTGGGGAGGTGCCGCCGAGCTGTCTGGACTCGGTTGCTGCTTACGCGGAGTTTCTGACCGATCCTAAGCGGGAGTTTCTATGAACGGCTCGAGTTTGACCGGATGGACGGGACGGTATGCCCGACGGCCCTCCAACAGTCGCCGTTTAGCTCGGCCTTCGGGCACCTGTCTGTCGAGCTCCATGAGTTATTTTTGGCGGCGTCGAAGTCGTCGCTTGTGGAATAGAAATTGAAGGATGAAATTGCGGGTCTTTGGCGGGAGTTGAAAGAGACGTTGAAGAAGCTGGCGAAGACCGAGGGCCTCCGTGCCAAGGCTGAGGTGACTTTAGCGGATGTGCATAGGAAGCTGAATGTCACCATCAACATAGATGTTGAGTGGAACACCAGGGTGGCGCAGCTAGAGTGCCAAATGGCTCTGCTGTAAGAGTAAGTGGGCTCTAAGGGCCAGTGTGAGGTTGCCGCCAAGACCGCGGAGCTGAAGAAGCTGGAAGGTGAAGTTGCCCGACTGGGAGTGGAGAGGACTCGTGCCGATGCCGCTGCCATTGAGGCCTATAAACAGTCTTCAGAGTTCAAGCATACTCTGATGGAGGTGGCGAAGGCTGGTGCTGTGGCCAACTTCGAGGTTTTGAACCAGAAGGGCGTGATCAACTAGGACAAGGCTCCTCAGCCTACTAGTACGTCGAGCCAGCCGGTAGGTGGGCCTGCCGCCAACCAGCTTGAAGGTGTGTGCTCTAGTAGTGGCGAGAGCGGCCATGGTCAGGCGGATGATTCTCAGCGGACTCCATCGCCTACCCAGTCTGAAGTGTCCCGTGCCGAGTTCCTGGAGGCCCACACACGTGTAGAAGGTACTATGGTGATGCCAAGTCCTATCGCTCCTGGCTCCCATCAAACAAGCCGCCTGGCCGTCCAACAGCCACCGGTTGACCGTGAAAATGTTGCCGCTGCTCCCACAATCCCTGAAGACTGCCTTAGCTCTGTAGCTCTTTTTTTTTTTTTTGGATGTTGTTGCTGCTAAGTTGACAATATTTTTGGGCGGGGAGTCTCGTCCTGGATTTACAATGAAATGCCATTTCTTTTGAAATTTTTTATGATGTTGCCATTGGCAAAATATTTGTGCTAGATGAATGTTAATGTACCGCTGGAGTATTGACTTGAGCTTTTGTTAATCAATGAAACATGAAAGGAATTAAAATTGTTCCAAGTGCATAATGTAGCGGACATGGTCCGCTCAATGTTGTTGGCATTGCCAGTTAACTTGTGCTATGGATAACAATGGTTTGAATAATTCCTCGTTTCATTGATAGTTGAGAGAGCAGCATTTACAAAAGAGGGAGAGTACTCGTTGGTTAGCTTCCCTTAGCTAAATATGGTACAAAAATTTAGCTAAGTCAAGATGCTCATAGGTAGCGGTATGACATTTACTTGTAGTAATACCGGAGGTGTTCGGTATTCCAAGGATAGGTCGTTGTGACGCCATCCTTGTTCATTAAGTAGAAGGTGCCAGAGCTGACGACCTCCACTATTTTGTACGGTCATTCCCAACTGTTGGCGGTGGAATGACTTCCTTCCTAACCTAGTCCCCCAGTTGGGGGTTCCGGGCCTTAACTCTGGCGTTGTAGAAACGCAATACCTACTGTTTGTTTTGCAAGTTGTGCAAATGGGCCTTGTGGAGCTTTTTTTTTAGGAGATCCTTGTCGAGGATGATGCCCTCGCTGTTGGTCTCGGAGCTGTAGCCCTCGACCCTAGTGGTAGGTTGGGTGACCTCGATGGGTAGGACGGCCTCAGTCCCAAACATCATGGAAAATGGTGTTTCACCGTTAGAGGATGTTGTGGTTGTCCTGATGGCCCACAGAACATCCGGGAACTTCTCCACCCATAAACCCTTGGAGTCGTCGAGTTTCTTTGTTAGAAACTTCTTGATTATCTTGTTTGCCGCTTCAACTTGTCCGTTGGTTTAGGGGTAAGCGACAGCTGCAAAGCTCATCTTGGTGCCCAGATTAGCCGTGAAAGATATGATCTCCTTGTTGTTGAATTGTGCTCCGTTGTCTATGATGATTGTATGGGGGACGCCGTAGCGACAATAGATGTTCTTCCAAAGGAAGTGGGTTACCTTGGCGGTAGTTATTGCTGTCAACGGTTTCGCTTCGATCCACTTACTGTTGTAATCAATGGCAACAATGATGTACTTGAACTGGCCCTTAGCGGTTAGTAGTTTTTCGACTAGGTCGAGGCCCCAAGTGGAGTGAATCCATGGGCTGATGATTATAGAGAGGGGTTATGCCGGGGCATGAGGGAGGTCAGCGTACTATTGGCACTTGTGGCAGGACTTGGAGACTTCTCTGGCGTCGTCGCCTAGCGTGGGCAGAAAGTACCCGTGCCGCATGGTGCGGTTTGCCAACTGATATGTACTGATAACTGTTTTTTCATCTTACTTATGCATCTAATTTCTCGTACGTAAAAATGTTTTACCAAAAAAAAAAACAATGTAATATTTGGTTTTTTCCCGAGTTTCTAGACTAGTCAAGTTTCTTAAGTATGCATCTTACTAGTTTGCTGGCCAGGATTTCAAAATTATTTCTGTTACTCCTTTTGTGATGACTTGGGTTTTGGTGATTTTCCATAGTTTTAAAAGTCCTACTGCATTTTCATTGCTTATGTTAGGAAGAAGCTGACTTTTAGAGCAACTTTGATGCCAAGCTTTTATCAGGAGCCTCCGCCTCCTAAGGTGGTGCTAAAGAAGGTATATTGTTTCTGTTGGAAAAAATGCATTAGGCATTTTCTTGTATGATTCCCAGTCCTCTGATAAACTTGGTTTTGTGGCAATAATTTCAAATATTCAATGTGTAATCAGATAGATCGATGAGTGGGGCATGCAACAAATTACTTGAGAAACTTTTGAATGGTGCCTAGTTTATGAATATATAATGCTAGTGTATTCTTAGGTTCTGTTCTCTAAACATGAGTAAATATTTCTCCATTGTTACTGCAGTTGCCTTGTCCTTATTTGGGCTCATGTTATTGTCTATGGTCCACTGAATTAGATGGTCCCTTGTACTCATGCTTTTATTTATCAGTTTAAAGCATTTGTAATTGTGGAGAATTGTTTCCTTAGTATATGTCTAGCGGATTTGGCGTTTCCTTAAAGCATTTCTTCTGCTAATTACTTCTTCTAAATATATTACGGAGAAACTGGGGCCTTGAGTGTAATGAAGGAAGTTGATCACATTCCTGATGATCCTAAATATGCAGAAAGTATAAAGGAATTGGAACAGGTCCTTCCAGGTTTTATTGAAGCCAAAGGCAGCTAAAGGCTAAGAGCCATTGAGAATATGAATGTTTTTGGTTTATGTATAACTAGCTAGGAATGCTCTTGTTTGGTACATTATCTCGTTACTTGAATGTATAGATGTTTGAATGATGATACTTGAATTATGTGGATTATAAAACTGTTTATATGGTAATATATTGAGCATTATTTCTGGAAAAATAATGCAAAATAATATGTTGTCTGACTGTAAAAGGATTCAAAATTTGGGCTTCTCGTACAACAGTTACTAGATGTTAGCCAATTCGATTACAATATTCACACCATAGTTAAGACAATATAGTTGTTGTGTGAACTAACAACCAACAATAGAAAATAACAAAATTCCGTTGTGTGAGATTCATAACACATAACAGAAATAAAATTATCCCTGTTGTCTGAATCAATCAACAGACAACAGATATCATTTCATTGGGTTGTCTGTTACTTATCTCAAACAACAAAGAAAAAATTCTATCTGTTGTGTGTTATGAATCTAAGACAACAAATAAACAATATAATTTTGTGTGTTATGAATCTCAGACAACAGCTAAATGTCATTTTCTGTTGTCTGAATGGCCATGTCAATGCTGAGGCATCCCCGCGCATGCCATGCCAAGCACACGCCTGCGCCGAATTCGCACAACAGAACTAAATATCTGTTGAGGAAATGAATATTGCACAACGGTGAATTCACCGTTGTGTGATTTTTCAATCACACAACACTCGTTTAGACCACAGTGAGGCTAGTCATCACACAACTCCAAATTTCCGTCGTCTGATTAACTTATTGTAGTAGTGCTCTCTTCTCTATATAAGAATCTCTTCTCACAAGGTAGAGGCATCACCAAGGTTCGAAAAATCGCTAGGCGCTAGTCGGGCGATGGGCTAGGGAGGAGCGCCTAGGAGGTTTTGTATTTTTTTAATTTTTATTTTTTATTTTTATAACTTTTATTTATATAATTAAAAATATATAAACTTATAAAGACTTAAAGAGTAATAAACTAAATATTTATCTTCCTCAAATAAAAAATAAACTAAATGGAAATTTGGTGGAGCGATGTGAGCCATGGATCCCTCACCGCTTGATCTGTGTCGTCCATTGTTAAATGGACCAATTTATTTATAGCTGTTGATCAGATCAAAGAGAAAGGGAGAGAATAAGCTCGAGAGAGAGAGAGCCCGAGAGCTCGGTGCACTCAGACCTGAAGCACGACCCGACCAGCGCCACTCCTTCCGGCCACGGCACAGCGGTGGACTACCGGCATTGTCTTCATCTCGTTGTCGCCAGAAACCTCCTATCCTTGGATCGTACATGCACTGAACGGAGAAGGAGACTACACGACGAAAGCTCCGAGACTTCTCCGACGATCTCTGCAATTTCCGGAGATTCCGGCCACCTTTTAGGCCGCCTGTGGTCGAAGCGAGATATTGTGAAGCCTTCCAGGCTATAGCCCGACGAATCATCAGTTTATCACCATTCTAGTTTTGGCAGTGAGCTTGGGGAAACTGAGCTTGGGTTGTTTCAAGGGATTTCCGACTTCTGAAGGTATAATTCAAATTCTTGAGTGGTAGTTTGGTTCTTGTTGTGTGGATCGAAATCTGTGGCTGGTATTGGAACTTTGTAATCAATGGTTGTGTGTGACATGACCTGTGGAGTTGTGGTGGAGCTCGGATTTGTCTGGGATGTGTGTTTAGCTTGTTAAGTTGCAACTCCAGAACGCCCAGAACACCTAGAGAGTCCAGGCGGACGCCTAGGCCGCCTAGGCAGCCGCCCAAATTCTATCTGCCTCATCTGATTTGCCGTTACTCGCCTCGGTCTGCTGCGGCCCAGTGGCTAGGCGGCCTGTGCGGCCGAGTTTTAGAACACTGAGCATCACCCATTCCACCCCATTACATCTTCTTTCTCTCTTCATCTCATTCACAAAACCTCCATCTCCACCTCCCAAAATCCAAACCCATAATATCTATACTCCTCAACCTCCATTACCACCACCATTACTCCATCACTACCACTCAAAGCTGGCCAAAGGAGCATCATATCTTATCACCGTTCCATTCATCATCACTATCAAGAAGCTTATCATCCATCCATTCCACCATCAAGGAGGATTCAAGGAGCATTGAAGGAGGAAAACAAATGAAGAGCTAGCAATGGATTTCTCAAGCTTAAACTAGTTCATTCTTTCCTTAACTCTTTGATTTACCTTGATGTACTTTATAGATTTGATGCTAATTTGTATGATTATGAGTGAGTAGTTACTTTGTTAAGGCTAGGGTTAAAAACCCTAGCCAAACTTGTATGAATTGATATTTTAATTAACATTTGATATTATTTGTGATTTTCATCTTTATATGCTAATTCAAGAAGTGAATGCATTCATTCAAACTTAACTACTTTGGATGTGTTGTGTTTGTCGTCTCATGAAAAAGTGTTTAGAGAGTAGTTAACCTTGAGCATTGATAACATGATAGCATCTTCTATGTGCATGTGAAGGTTGTGAGTTAAAATCACCTAGATCTAGGATTGGTTTGCTTGCATGATTATCTAAACTCAAAGCTTTATGCATCTAGGAACAATTAATTGAGACTTAACCGGTAATAGGATTTGTTCTTAGGTAGTTAATTCTAGACTTATCCGGTTTGAATTGATACCATTAAAGGAGTTTAAGCCTTTGTAGTCTTATATATCCGGATGCAAAGAGGGTAATTAGGAAATTAGAATAGCATCACTTGTATTTGAACTTCAATACTTGCAAGGGAGTTAGTGGTAGACAATCCAACCCCTAACTTCATCCATTATGTTATTAGTTTAGTTTAGAGTAGTTTAGTTTACATTTGAGCATTTATTTTAATTTGTTTCACCACTCTATCCAATAAATAATTTAACTATCACCACAATGCACATACTCACCATGAGCTTAGATTTCCTTGTGAATTTAGGTTTGTGATTGTACATTTGCATATTCTAGCTCTCCTTAGGTTAACACCCTAGCTAGTGAAAGAAATCCAATCCTCGTGGGTTTGACAACCTTTCTTAAATCCCTATACTATTACTTGTACCCCTTATACTTGAGGGTGGCTATTTGGCTAACACACCATGCCAGGATAGTCTCGCTGAAGCATCAGGAGTTAGGAACTTAAGCGTGTCAGTCCCACATTGAAAACAAGGAAGAGATCAGTCTCTTCCCTACCTATAAAAGGACCACTCCTCTCTCCTCATTAATTACGCATTTACTACTTACCTACTGTTATTCTGTTAATACAAATACATTGCCTAACTTAGACATCGGAGAAGAGAAGACCGCCAACCGCGGTCTCCCTCTGACACCTTTTGTATTTCATTTGACAGATAGCGGGAGTCATAAGAGTATCGCAAGTAGTGGTCTGCCCGTCGGTCCGCTAAATCTTAGACATTAACATTGGTGCCGTTTGTGGGAATCCTTGAGTAAAAGGTCATCCCACCACAACAATTACCATGACTAACAGTAGCGGGGGAAACGCTGAAGAGCAGGCAGACCAATCCGCCAACCCCCATCCCACCAACCACGCGACTAACGTTCGTTAACCGTGCACTATTCAACACTCCCCGGGTCCTGCCAACTCAAACTGCAGTGGACACTTGCCCAGGCAGCAGCGGCCCTCCAGGCCAGGACCTCGCCGCTATGTATGAGTTAGCACTGGCGGATCTCCACAACGCAAATTGGAAGCTCGAGCAGGAGCGCAAGGAAAAGGCGGAGCCCCAGAAGCAGGTGGCCACGTTGATGTCAAAGTTCAATGAATTGAAGAAGGCGCTAGTGGCAAACGCTAACCCAGCGCAGTGAGAGCAATTGCAGAGCACTAGACGTAGTCGACCCAACTGGTACCGCTGAACCCATCTGAGCTATTGGGAATAGGCCTACCTCCCCCACCCCGACTAATGTTAGAGCAAGAAGCAGAGTCACAACCACACATAAACCCCACCGCCACCAGAGCTAGAACTGAGGGTAATCCACCTACCCTCAGGCGGGAGCTGGCACAGCGGAACCTCGAAGCAGGGCCCGCTGGCCACCCAACCACCCTAATTTTGGAAAGAATGCAGCAATTAGAACAAAGGATAATTTGGGCAGAGGCAGGCGCCCCAGCGCCAATTCCAAATCCACTCTTTGCATCCAGGCCAGGGCCATTCATAGCCAGGATCTTGCAGGCTGTCAGACCGGCACATGCAAAGACGCCAAAGATGCCACAATACAGAGGCATGACTGACCCTTTCGTCCATATGGACACCTTCAAAAAAAATCACTAATAACAAGGGATTCGATGACGCCACCCTCTGCCATTTGTTCATAGAAACATTGGAGAACGAGGCCATGAGTTGGTTCTTTGAGCACCGGGATCCATCAACTCGTTCCACGCACCGTCAAACGCTTTCCTATCACGGTTCATCCTTTTAGCCACTGGACATCACAACACAAGCCAGTTGTTCAACGTCAAATAGGCGCATAGGAAACACTGAAGGCATTTGTCACCAGGTGGAGAGCAGTGGCATCTAAGTGCCACGATCTTGATAAAACTATGGCACTGGTAGCCTTTAAGCAAGGACTCCTAAAGAAACCATTTCTCTATCATCTCAACTACAATCATCCAAATGCCGCGTATGACCACGTCATGAGCGAGGCTATCATCCATGCACAAGCAGAATTCATCACATATGGAGAAACCCCACCATCACCTCCAAAGCTAGCAAAATCCACTCAGCCCTCCTCCAGCCAGCAGGAGACTGCTAACAAAACCTCTGCTACGCTGCCAACTGACAAGAAGATAGAGTGGCAACAAGGCAACTACCAGAACAAGCGGCAAAGGGACCAACATTACAACAAGGGCAACCGCTCATCCCACGGAGATAACCGTAACAAACATACAGAGTCTTCCCAGCGGTACGCAGTGTTTTCAGTTCTCACAGCCTTGTATGAAGAGATATACGACCAGTGCAAAGACCAGATCCCACCGCCACCCCTAAGAAAGTACCCAAGGGTGGGTAAACCAAGAAATATCGGCAAGGGTGCAAATACCACGAGGACAGCGGTCACAACACCAACAACTGTAACGCTCTCAAAATGGAAATTGAGACTTTGTATCGTGACGGTAAGATGGATCAGTTCAAAGTGCGTCAACCGCCTCTTATGGTCGCTAACATCGAGCCCATGCGCCACATCAACACTATCGACGGCGGTGCTCCGATCACCAACATGTCTTATAGGGGAAGAAAGTGTTATGCACTCACTAACCACCCCAAAGAAATTTGTAACATCCGCTATGAGAGATCCACTAAACTACTAAAATCTGGGTGGAAGCCCATTACCTTCTCTAAGGAAGAAGAGCGTGGAGTACAACTCCCCCACGATGATCCATTCTTGATCAACGCCATGCTTGATAAATGGTCCGTGGGACAGGTCTCCGTTGACAACGAATCAGCTGTCAATGTCATCTTCAATGGTTGCTACAACCAACTCCAGCGGAATAGAAAATTACTCCAGGATCACGAGCCCTTGCTCAGTTTCTCTGGTGACATCACGCAACCACTAGGTTCTAACTTCATGCCCCTAGTCATCGGCACTAGCCCACAATCGCATTCACTATTCGGATTAATCGAGGCGACGCTTTGGTTACAAAATCGATAATTACTCGCATTAATAGTGAAGAGACAGGCGTGCGGAGAAGACGTACACCAATCTAATGCATGATAGCCACGTGTCGGCGACAGTCAGACGAAGCGTCTATCCAAAGTAACTGTCAAAAGGCAGGCATACCATTCTGCAAGCGAGATTCTCCGCTAAGCGCAACACCGCTATCGGAACTTCTCCCTTCCATCTTGCAAGCGAGATTCTCCGCTAAGCCCAACACTACTAGCAGAACTTCTCCCTTCCATCTTGCAAGTGAGAGTCTCCCCTATGCGCAACACCGCTAGCGGAACTTCCCCCTCCCTGCCATCTTGCAAGCGAGAGTCTCCGTTATGCGTAACGCCGCTAGCAGAACTTCTCCTTTCCATCTTGCAAGCGAGATTCTCCGCTAAGCCCATCACTGCTAGCAGAACTTCTCCCTGCCATCTTGCAAGCGAGAGTCTCCCCTATGCGCAACACTGCTAGCGGAACTTCCCCCTTCCATCTTGTAAGGGAGAGTCTCTCCTAAGCGCAACACCGCTAGCAGAACTTCTCCCTGCCATCTTGCAAGCGAGAGTCTCTGCTAAGCGCAACACCTCTAGCAGAACTTCCCCCTTCCATCTTACAAGCGAGAGTCTCTGCTAAGAGCAACACCGCTAGCAGAATTTCTCCCTGCCATCTTGCAAACGACAATCTCCGCTATGTGCAACACCGCTAGCGGAACTTCTCCATCTAGCAAGCAAGGTCCCTGCTGCACTTCTTACCGCTTACTATCAACAGAGGGACTTCCACCATTGGCGATTCCTGAGGCAATGCCTCATACTGACAACGACTGCCACTCGGCGTTGCAGAACTTCTCCATCTAGCAAGCAAGGTCCCTGCTGCACTTCTTACCGCTTACTATCAACAGAGGGACTTCCACCATTGGCGATTCCTGAGGCAATGCCTCATACTGACAACGACTGCCACTCGGCGTTGCAGTCAAACTATGCTTCTCCGGAACAAGTAAGGGAACACAGAAAATAGTCTTCGACAACCCTGATCAGACACGTTGACCCTGCCACTCTGGTATCAAAGATTGGGTTCGCTACCCAACACGCTCAGCTCAGCGCAGCTCCCCTCAACAAACAATAGACCGGCCAAACGGAGGTCTATCTTAGTGGGGGAGTGGGGGACTCCCTGGAGGGGTTAGCAGGGGCCCACCCGAAAGGGTATAAAGTGTTTGCTCACAACAAACTCATGGTTGACAATGCATTGACGCTAATTATGCATGTGCAAGACTAGCAGAAGTAACGTTTCAAAACCACTACGCAACTCCCCAACCAAGATTGCCCTCCTTGATTGGGGACTTGGGGGACTTGTACTTATATAGACATTTGCCAAGCATAATTAGCTATAATGAGCCACGCTCATACTACCGCCAGCAGTACTAACAACCACCGACGGTATGACCTACGGAAACACAGCCAAGCAGGCTGTCACCTGAGCCCCAACTCACCTCCAGATCACCGCTGACGCGCCGCTCCAGGATAGCCTCTCTAAAGCATCAGGAGTTGGGAACTGAAGCATGTTAGTCTCACATCGAAAAAAAGGAAGTAATAAGTCTCTTCCCAACTTATAAAAGGTCCACTTCTCTCTTCTCATTAATTACGCATTTACTACTTACCTACTGTTATTCTGTCAACACAAATACATTGACTAACTTAGGCATCGGAGAAGAGAAGACAGCCAACCGCGGTCTCCCTTTGACACCCTTTGTATTTCATTTGACAGATAGCGGGAGTCACAAGAGTATCGCAAGTAGCGGTCTGCTCGTCGGACCAGTGTTAACCAAGATTTAGCTACCGCTAGATCTTAGACATTAACATGTCCTATGGCTGGTTCATAGTCCAAAAGACACCAGTTCTGATGCATTGATTCTCACTTTCTTTTGGTATTCATTATCTTTCACTTTCCTTGAAATTTTGGTATTTTGAAATAGTGAGGGATTGTTGGAACTTAATTAGAATATTTCAAAATACCTGCAATTTTTTAAACCTCCTTTGAACCGTTATTTGCATATAGTAATCATCATTAATTCGTTTTGTCTCATTAAATCTCTTTGATTGTGATTATTACAAAGATTTAATCAGTTTGGATTATTCATTTGGTTAACTCTGCAATTATATTGGTTCATTCCTTATTTGATACCATCGGTTTTGATTTTTCTTAATCAATGTCATTATATTCATTTTTGTTACATAAGTTACAAAGCTTAATTGCTATTGGCAAATTGTTATTGCATTAATCATCCTTGCCCTATATAATCTCTAACTTTCCAAATCAAAATATACAATAAGAAATTCTATCTCCTTTGTTTCCTTTTCGAGCCCAAAGTATTCATGAGTTTCCCTTAATTTATGTATTCCTCCAAAAGAAAGTTTCAAGCTGTTCGATATTATCCGAATATTGTGAGTGTACACCTACAAGGACCAAGATTGTTGTACCCTAGAGGGTAGGGGGCCACAAACCTGCTGCACCGAGACATTGTCTCCGAGAGGCAAAATCTACTCTTAAGGGCAGTGTTTACACGCCTCAACCTTAAACTCTTTTTGAAGTAATCATTGAATGACGGCTCGCAAATCTAAAAAATAAATGTTGATCTTCTATTTTCAGCTTATTATGGCATTAATGTGTTTATATTTATTTATTAATAAAATATTATATTTATAAAATTTTATAGAAAATGAAATCTGATTACGAAAATAACATCCATCGACCAAATTTTCCAACACTTATGATAAATATCATTGCCACACCGTCCATCATAAGGACTTAACTTCAATATTCAACTAAGGTTGGGCAACGGACCTCCCCTAAACCAATCAAACAAGTTTGATATCAGTTTTCGATAGGCTAAGCTTAGTCAACATTCCCGGCAAAAGTGAATGAACCTTTTTCTTCCGTCCTTTCTTGCTCCCACTTCCCTTTACATATTACCATATATCGATCCCCTAGGCACTCACCCGCCCCCCGCCCCCCACATGCGCACTACCGTGTGTGGAGCTTTTAAATCACCTTCACAAGTTTACGTTGTTAAAAAATTCTTGATTTCACCTCTCCGCCGTCTCTTCAGGTCAGATGAAAGGTCAAGGTTTAGAGGAACATAGTTTAGGTCTCCTATGATACTATACATGGTCTTCACCATTAGTGGATGTACATGGTCTGAAAATAACTAAGATATGACCTAAAACCCTAAATTATATCACACAACAGTACATAAAATATGTCATCACAGGTCAGCCAAACGTAAGCATATTACATGAGGGTAAAGAAATTGATCAGGGAAAACTTTCGAACCTCAGAAACTCCCACAACGAAAGAAATATATGATCGAATGCTGATGTTGTCAATACGTTTACATCTGATATGGATCCCACTGGATATGTAGCTTGACAATATGAGTAGTGTTGATGTATGTGCACGCATTTGTGTTCAACCAAATCTATAGGAACAGAAAAATAGCTCAGTAATTAGTATTGAATTGCTTTGTCGATGTCCAGGAAGATGGGTCCAATTGCAGCCAGGAACATATAAGCCGCACATGTGTCCTCGATCGTGAGTCGTGAGATTAATGCATGGTCCATCTGTCGGTCGAACTTCAATGATGCCAATGTTTTTTGTTTTTTTTTTCAAGATCACATGATATCCTTAAAGGCTTTTTAGGTTCAAAGACTAATCCGTGCGCGGAGAGTCATATCAAAAGGCTTCCTCCAAGCTAGCCACCAAGAATAAATTGAGATTTAAACTCCAATCAACGTAAGCAAGATTCAAAACCGGGTGTGGGGGGTTTCACACCTAAAAGCTCTTACCAACTTAACTACCTGTGGTGGTTATGATGCCATGCCAATGTTATATATTCATCACAATTAAGATACATGAAGCTAAACAGTATTGTTCTCTCTCTATTTTTCTTTTGAGTAGTTCTATTCAAACTTTTGAGTATTTGGACCTCTAACTATACTTTTTACCACCAAACTTCCCATTTTGTCCATTATTTTTCTATTTAAACCTCCTATTCTTGAACCTCTGTAACTCCTGTGCCTTTCTTTAGCAACATTAATTTTTCTCTCTATTGATAATCCATTTGACAAACTGTTCTTTTAATCGGATCAATTTAGATGTTGCTCCTTGATGGAACGAAGAATATAGAGGAAACAATAAGGTTGGGTTTAATTAATTTGTAGATTTGTTAGCAGCCAGAAGTCATGGAGGAATGATAGAAACTGATGGAGTGGTAAAAACTCGCACTTACCTAGTATAGGAGGAATTTAGTATAAACTTGATTGATGATTAAGAATAAAACAGAAACATATACCGTAAATGTCTGCATATATATACAACCAAATTGAAGCACTTTTTCATTCAGCCAAATACTGATGCTACACGACCATTTGAGAGGTTTAAGAAATTGAGGACTGAAAGTTAGAAAACATGGAAAATTAGAAGAGTTGGAGAGAGGATTATAGAGGAATTAGGGAAGAGAATAACAAATGGAGATGAAAAGGAAGAGGAGAGACAGTAAAACGGAACCACAAAGAGGAACTAGGACGATGAGAGCGACATAAAAGCGTCAACAAGATTTTTTTTTTTTTTTCAGTTTAAAAGAGGGGCAATATTGAATTTTAAAATGTCTAAAAATGAGAGGAGGTATACATATCAGTAAAGGAGGTATGAATAAAAGTACTATTTTCTTTTTTGGGTTCCTAATGGAAAATAAAATTTAATTTTCAATAGAGCCTATACTCAGCCGATCACATTAAAAATTAGGCTCACAGAAAAAAAAAAAAGAACAAGAGACCAAATAAATGTATTGTTTATAGAATATCTGAAAACAGCAATTGCATCACCTTGGTCTATCTAAAAATATGACAAAACTACATTTATTAGAGGGATAAGCAAACAAGTAACTTAAGAGCATCTTTAGCAGACTCTCTATTTTAGCTCCTTAGCTATTTTGGAGAGCATGTTTAGCTTTTTATATATTTTAGCAGCTGCACCAGACTCCTAAGTGGCTCTCCATTATAACTTTTAGCTATCTCGCTCCTAAATATAGAGAGCGAGATGAGGCTCTCTATAATTTAAAACATTCCTTTTAAGTTATATTATGTAATTTATAAATACATTTAAACTTTTTAATTATCATTTAAAAAATAATATAAATTCAAAATTAGCTAAAATAGAGAGCATTGATACAGACGTATTTCTAAAGTGGCTAGCTAAAATGACTTTCTAGCTATTTTAACTAAAATTTAACTAAAAAATGGCTAGCATTGCTAAAGATGCTCTAATATGCTATAGTTTCATAAAAAAAACTTGATATGCTATAGAACGGGTTGTGGCCCTTGTGTTCTCTGGTTTGGCTAAATAGATTGCTCATTTGCCAAAGGAAGAAGAAGAAGAAGAGAAAAAAAAAGCATTGGTGATGCTATCAATTAGCAGTTTTAAATCACTGTCCTCTTATACATTTGATCACGATAGTGGGGAACTGCTAATAAGCCTTCACGAAAAGTCATCGCCACAACTATCAAAACATTTGTCTTGCCAAAATTTTAGCAGCTGAAAAAGAAAAAGAAAAAAAGATTTTCAAGATCATCACAATTGACAAACACTCGAAAGAAGTAACACGATCAGTAAATATATGTATAGCATATGCATTACAAAATGTGACAATAAATTTATTATTATTGTGATACCGTGAGTCATTTTTTTTTTTTGTAACTTTATTTACCATCTTATTATAAGTTTGTGAATAAATTTATTGTAAATCTTGTAATTTACATTAATTACATATAAATAATGTAAAACAAACGTGATAATCTTGTTATTAATATAATAAATTTAATTCAATTAAAAATTATATAAAAAAATATATAGTCATAAGTTAAACTTTGAAGATGACATCAAAAATTGACCTTTCAATTTTTTTGGATTAAGGTAATTTCGTGTAACTTTTATTATTTGTCTGTTTCAGGGTTGAGTCAGCATCAGCCAATTTGAACGCATAGTTTGGTAGAGAGAGTTCCGTGCATCTTTCTTCCTTGGATGGTTAGATATGGTATGTGCATTTCTGGCAGGACCCAAACTACATTTCCCCCCACTGAGTTTGATAGACGCTAAACCCATGTGTACATGTCATGCAATATGGGCAGCACCCAAGTTTGCCTATCATCGGCATTCATGAGCTAGTTGGGGGAAAATCGTGAAGAGCAAGCATTCCTTTTTTATGTTTCGTTGGTGTTACAATATTAAAATTGGGTCTAATTTTTTTATTATTTTTAGAATGAAAATTGGGTCTAATTATTAGTCCAAGAATTGTGAAAGACTTCAAAGCAAATTCGCATATTCATTAATCAATGTTTGAGGGCGGCCGCACCAGCCCTTTATTAAAAAAAAAAAAACCAATTTATATATATGGTATGGCTTGAAGATAAAAAATGTCACATTGTTATGTTCTTAAAGGCAATGAGCTCACGTAGTTCATTCTTTATAAGTTTCTTTTAGAGAGTATAAGGTTAACTTTATTTAAAACAATTTGCATACCCTCACTTAAAATATAAACTTTGAGGATTAAAACCTCATGTATTATAACCGTATGTATATATTTTTTTTTGACTAAAAGGTGCTGGACTTTCATTGATAATTAGGCAGCATGATTAAGATCATACTGAGTTACATCATGTAAGCATTCTGGAGGTTGGTGAATCCACACCTCATGCTGATTTGCCTCAAAGGCTAAGGCAGCAAGTCTGTGCGCTGTATTATTACAAATTCTTGGGGCATACTGGATTTGCAAACCCGAAATGCTAGCCTTTAAGACTACAGTATCATCTAACAGAGCTCCACGCTCATTCAGTTCATGGTCTGCACTTAGAATCTGTTGTACTGCTTCTAGACAGTCACTCTCAATGGTGACATTCTACAGTTGCATAGACTTAGCCAAGTCCAAACCCTATCGGATAGCACATAACTCTGCCTGTTTCGTTGATCCAATGTGTTGCATAGTGTGTGCAAAAGCAGTAACAATCTCAGGGAACCGTATGTATAGAGCAATAATCTCAGGGAAATAATTGAATATTGCTTCCATCTTATAGGTCTATAATTCTTGCAAAAATTTTAGTCAAATTAGAAACTATTTGCCCAATACTATTTGGTCTAGTGGCATAAATCTCCCTTTTATAAGTAGGAGGTCGTGAGTTCAACTCATAATAAACTAGTTGTTGTATATGAGTTGTTTAATTGACCAAAAAAAAAAAAATAGAAACCATTTAACTATTTAGTTACCCACTTTTAATATTTCAGCTCTATGTATTTATGTGTAATGTTTCACCATTGACGATAATCACCAACAATATAAGGTTTCACTGCTTCTCCGGGGGAGCCTTTACGAAGGCGTTGGCTTCCAACCTCGTCAGTGTGGCTACGGTGAGGCCGGACGGGCTAGTATGTTTCTCCAATAGTTGTGTAGTTTGGTTGCAATAGATGGTCGTGATCTTCTTCTCCTTCTCGAATGGCAATTGGTAGCAGCGGTTGTTCTCCGACGCAATTCTGATGGTTTGGTTTGCTCGGCTTGTCCGAAGGAATCTAGACGGATCAGGTTGTTTGGGTTTTTTAACAGAGTTCCTCGAGATCTAGTTTCTAGGGTTCTTCGAAGGGTTGCTCGGAGGCTGGGCTTGGGGATTCCAAGTGACATGGTTTTCTGATTTTGACAGGCAGCAGTCTAGGGGGGTGGTTCACATATGGTCCTGATCTTCTTCTTCTCCTCGAATAGCAGTTGGTAGCAACGGTGGTTCTCCGACACAATTCTGATGGTTCGATTTGCTCATCAGCTTCTCTGAAGGAATCTAGACAAATCTGGTTGCTCAGGGTTTTCAACAGAGTTCCTCGAGATCTGGTTTCTCGGGTTTGTTAGATTTCTTCGATAAAGTTCTTAGAGATCTGTTTCTTGGGTTCTTAGACTGGTTGCTCGAAGGCTAGGCTTGGGAATTCCAAGTGACATGGGTTTTCTAATTTTGATAGGCTGCACTCTAGGGGGTGGTTCAGAGCGGTTGATTGTGTGATTTTTGCACGGTCAGTGTGTCACTCTTGTGGCAGTGTAATCGGGGTTGGTTGTGATCTCAGTGGGTCTGGCAGAATGGTAAGGATAAAGGTGGATTGTTGCTGTCTATTTGGATCTGGCCCGAGTTTCCAATGATTGTTGTTCACAGTCTAATGTCAACTCTTTTAGGAAGCGAGGTGGTTTGCAGCGGCTTGTTGTTATCTCATTCTTTAGGGTTTAATTTTGGTTTTTAAGTATTGTTTAGGGTTCTTATGTCCCTACTCTTTTGAGTTGGGGTTGTTTGGTTAGGTCTAGTGGTTGTGCCATTGTTGGTGTCATCTGCAAAGACTAGCTGTTTTCTAATTTTGATGTTTTTTGTTGTCAATGTAATGGAGAGATGCCTCAACACGTATACTGACAGTCTCTTCTTGAGGTTGGCTGTAAGGATGTATCGACACTCCTAGAGTAGGTTGTTTGTCTGTAAGTTACAGTTTAGCCCCTAATGGCTCATTGTGTTTGTAATCGCTGGTTTTATATTAGGGGTATGAGTGAGTCCTCTTTTCTAATTAGCTAGAGCAGTTGGGATTTACAGTGTCATTCCCGTTGTTGTAAGTATTTTTTTTATCAAGTAAATAACTCATATACAACAACTAGTCTATTGTGAGTCGAACTCACTACAAAAAAATATGTCATTTTCCTACCAACTTTTTCCGATTAAATACTTTTTTGGTCGAAAGTAACAATATTTCCAACCAAAAATATTTTACTGTCGAAAATAGAATTTTTGGATGACCATTATAATTTGGTGTCGGAAATAATTATAATTTGGTGGCAAAAGTTGGAATTTTTTTTCCAACCACGTGTGATGTCGTCGGAAAATAAATGATCATTTTCCGATAAGATTTTGCTGTAATTTTTTGGATTAATAAATTGTCTATTTTTCACAAAAAAAAATAATTTTGTCTTAAATATTAAATATATGCTTATTAAAGAAGATTAATCTCACAATAATACAAGGGCTAAATACAAATTACTACTCTGTGGTTTAGTTCCAAAATCAATTCAGTCTCTGAACTTCTAATTTCATCAAAAACACCCATGAACTTTCAATTTTAATCTAATAGGTCCAATTTGTTAGTTTTCAGACAATTGAGTTATTTAACTTGTTAACGTGGCTCATATTTGGCCTATGTTTTATGATGTGGTGCCGAGGTGGTCTGCATAGTCAATTTAGGAGTGAGTCTTACTATTAAAAATAAATAGTTTTTCGACAAATAATCCAACTATAACTTGAACCCATAACAGAATATTAACGAATTTGACCTATTAGATCAAAATTGAAAGTGCAGGGGTGTTTTTGATGAAATTAGAAATCCACGGACTGAATTGATTTTGGACCTAAACCACAGAGTACTAACTAGTATTTAGCCCATAATACAATTATAGAATTCAGAAATATATATATATATATATATATATACACTAAATTTTTTGAGTTTTGAGATTTCTTCCTTTCTTTCTTATAATAGAATATAAAAACCATTAGAAAATTAATCTTAGAAAACTAAGACTAGAAAAAGAGTTTAAGTTTTATTCTTCTTCTTTTTTTTTCGAGAAGATTCATTTTTTTTTTCTAAGTAGTTAAATAAAATCAATTTTCAATTACAAAGAAAAAAAATGAAAATAATTAAATTAAAATTTAAAATTGTGCCTAATTTTTGGATGACTCGAGCACAACTAGTTTAATGGCCCAGCACGATATGGGCTCAAGCCATGGGTCAGGTGGGGCTTAACGTTCAAGTAAATCGGCCAGTATGAGGCCGAGCGCCCGAGCACGATAATAAATGAGTCAACTTGAGCACAACAGAAAGCACGAATAACTCTATGTTAAAATGGGTCGGGCCAACCCGTTTGCCAACTCTACTTGAGGTACGATTTGGAATAAAAAAAAAGTTTACGTACTAAAAAAGAACTTTTACAATAGTTCGAGTACCATTTGGATATTTTACTCTAAAATAAATATAAAAAACAAAGTAATTGTATTGATGAAGTTGACATCCATTACCAACATACTAAGTTACTAACTCAATAAAGAAATTAGATAGATATTGAACATATGATAATTAAAAAAAGTAACGAATTTATGTGAATGAACAATATCGTATCATATATTAAAGACTTCATGAGAATACATTGTAATAAAAGAACTCCTCTATATTAATTTGTAATAAGCAATACTGTAAATACTGTCTTTTTTACTACAGCTACGTACCTTGTTCCTCACGAAGTTAGATCATTGATCTACTGGGAAGGGATTCAAAGAACCAGCATGCACATGCACTATCAAGATTGGAAAGCTGGATAACATCGAGTCGACTTTTTGGTTAGTAAAAAAAAAAAGATTGACTACAAATATCAAGGGTTAAGATTACTTAATAGGTGTTGTGTCACTTGCACTACCAGTGCATAGAAGAAATTTCGTCAATACTGATGACATCGTCATCCCCTTATCATTAATACTTTACTATTTTCTGGAAAAACAAAAACAAAAACATTTAACTCGCGGTCTATGATCTTTTGGAGTAGAACTTTCTTGTTCTTGCATATAGCGTTAAAGCTAGGACAGTCCCTAACGTACAAAGACTACCCCAGATAATGAAGGTGCTTCTGTAACAAGCCATTCCCAAGCAGCTACCATCTTCATTTCCTTCCTTACGATAAAGAAGAGCAGATGAGTAGCCAAAAAGAAACGACCCGATTGAGATATTCGCAACCACCACATTGTGATTTATTGAGAATTTTTTGGTCCCGAATAGCTCTGTTGTTATGGACACTGCAATAGAAGTAATTGCTCCAGTGCACACCCCTATGATGGCGGTACTGATGATAAGAGAGACGTTAGCTGGGTTGAGAAGCAAGAAAAAAACTCCTGCTATTGGTGCCGCTAATGCCATTAGGAATGCAGGCCTTGAAATCATATACTTGCTTCTGAAAAAGGAGAAAGGAGAAAATATTAGTAATTGGCTTCAAAAATTCATATAGCAAGCACGTCTTTCATTCCACTGAAATATGACAATATAATTTTCTAATTGTAATTTAAAAAATTACTGAAAATTAGGGACGGGAGAAGTTACCTTGCGAAGAAATAATCCAGAAGTGAAGGCATGAGACGGCCAAAGAACCCGAAGGAAGAAGATAAAGAAACCAGAGAAGAAGTCTTAGATGAGCCTCTGGACTCTGCTATCTGTCCCAAGGTGTTCAAGAACACGAGCCCAATTGTTGCACTGAAAAAATAAACTAGGAAATATAACCAGAAATCTATCCTTTGCACCATCAACGTCACTCCAATCTCCTCTCTAACACCAATCCCATGATGAACCTGTACTTCACCAACCTCATTATGAACCTGCACTGTACTATGTTCCTCTTCTTCTTCCTCTTTCACTACACCACTCTCTATGCTCTCAAGGCCATTCTGATCATCTATGCTGACATTGTACACTCTGTTCTCTCTGTCTAGGCTCCATCTTCTTGATATTTTTTCTCTGATTTTTTCCACAATTGGGATTACCAAGGGCATCAGTAGGAATACTCCGGTGCCTATCACTCTATCTAAGCCGATCATTGATCCTAAACTGGTGATGACGGCATAGATTCCGGTGGCAATGGTTATCACAAATATTAAATTGAACCCCGTTGCCATGTTTGTTGGCTCCCCTGTTCCCACATCAATGTTTCTCACCAGTGGTGCCACTACAGCACAGACTAGTAAAGGCAGGAGAGAGTTTAAAAGAAGATAGGCCTGTGCTCTCTTATGAGGTGAAGAAGAAAAAGCAGCACTGACAATATCTGTGTAGATTTTTGCACTCAATCCTTGGTAACTTGTTGTTAGTCCCACAGCAACCTGTTGGTGAAGCGGAAAGTTTCGAATACTAACAACATAGCAAACGGTGTTAATCCAACAGACGCTATTGCCTGCCACCATGGTGAGCAAGAATATTTGCCAATATGCTGGAGATGAGATTTGGTTTGTTACGAATAGAAATTGGACGCCGTAGCCAATCAACCCGAGGAGTGATCCGATTATAAGGACTAGCCAAAGGGGAAGGTAAATAGCAGCAATGCCGGAAAACCAACCAAAGAGTTTCCCTGCGTCGGAGGCGAAGACAAGATTGTTGATTTGTATTTGGGACATGGAGAGACTGTTCTTGAGTTGGGATGAGTAAGCAGGGAAGGTTGTGTTTGTTCCATTTATGGATTGAAGCCATATGATGCCCACTAGGCTTAACCATTGGAAAGCTTTTGATGAGGAAGACATGGCAAAATATGAGCCAAGATGTTTGTTTGTATTGTAGTATATGCAATGAAAAGTTTGGTATATTTATAAGGTTTACCCGTATTTTAAGAGGAGAGGAGTGTTGTGTGAAAAGAGTGCAAGATTAATGCTGGCAAAGCAGAATGATACAATCACCACACACGACCATGTCATAAATTAATTCATTCGAGTTTAAGTGGCAGGTAACTAAGCTAGTTGTTGAGAAAAATTAATTGCTAGATGTTTTATTTTTTTCTCTTGCTAAGATATTTATATAGTTACGTATCATGTACAGTTAGAGAAGTAATGAGATGGATCTGGTTTCTCTGAAGTTAGCAACCGTAAAGTTATTTCATTTCATAAAATTTTGACGATTTAAATACTTCAACAGCTCAAGATATGCCACATGAATTAGATAAATATTTTCAAACTTACTGTAATATCGTCCATTATCTTTTGACATCGTTTTTAAAATATCATTATCTCCCTTTCTCTTTGCATTTTCTCTCCACCATGACTTTAACAATATTTTTTAACTGATAACTGGTATCGGTCGATAACTGTTAGCTGCAAGCCAACACCCATGTAAGTTGGCTAGAACTCCAGATATAGTTGCAAATCTGGAGGAGAAGAAAGAAGGACAAAATGATCATTTACCCAATTTTGGGGTTAATTAACCTCACTTACCCAAACACTTTAAGAGATCATTTCCCTAATACCCAATTAAGTTTTTTTTTAATTCCTTTTTATTTGTTTTTGGGACAATTTTGCCCTCTCCTTCTTTGTCACTTAGAGAGAGAAGTCATCGGAGACCTTGTTGGACTCTGGTGACCAGTGGCCAGCCGCGGACTCCGGTGAGGACTCCAACGATCGATGACCGGTCATCGGAATCCCTAATCCGGCTACCCGACTGGTGACAAGATTCCGGCGTCTAAATTTATTGTCCCCTAATAATACCCAGTAACCATGTTATTGCCTCCCAATAATCATATTATTGCCCTCCAATAATCATATTATTGCACTCAAGTGAATTGCATAAACTCCCAAAACCAAAATGAATGGACACAATTGATCAATTTATATGTTCAATTGTACACGTTCACTTTATTTTTCTTTTTTTTCCTTCCCCATTCTTGGAGTTCACAGTATACCAAAAAAAAGTGCTCTGGGCACCCACTGAAGTGTGAGGCCGGCAATTTGGGTCTCTTCTAATCAAGGCTCTAGGTTCTGTGAGGCGAAGGCTTGGAAGTTGACGAGGACTTTGAGGTGGAAATGGGGTTGGGCTTCGATTGGGGAGGCTGCGAGGCGCAGCAGAGGATCGGAAAATTGGCCGGACCGATGGAGGAAGACGAGGAGGAGGAGCCCAACACTCGGCCTTGGCCCTTGAATTTACCGGAGGAAGAAGACGAGAATGGGTTCTTGATGAAGCCCTTGACCTTGTCTTTCATGTCGTCCATTCTGATTCTGTTGTATCTATCTCTTTTCTGTTTCAGGTGAAGAAGAACAATTCACAGAGCAAAGGTGGTCAAGATTGAAATTAGGGTTAGAAGGAATTGGGATTAAGAAATTGCTTGCCGGCACCAGTCTCAGAGAAGAAGTTGTTGAAGGCGTCGTCGCACGGCATCTAGCCTTCCGGCTGGAGAGAGAGAGAGAGAGAGAGAGTCTGAGAGGAGTGTAGTTTCTTAATTAAAATGAGGGCAAAACTGTCAATAGATGTTAGATTGGGTAAATGGGAGCAAAAAACTCTTAGTGGAGTAAGTGGACAATTTTTAGGCTGAAATTGGGTAAGTGGTCACCGCCCCAAGAAAGAATATGAAAAAGCAAGGAAGAGAAAGAAAAAAGAAAAGAATCAGAGAGCTTATTCTTATTCCTGCTCCATTGAATTGGCAGAGGGAGTGTTAGGGCTCAGGCTCTTAGCCTAGCATCGAGACTTCGACGTTGATCCCCACCGCTACCACCACTTTGCCCCCAGCTTTCTGTATTCTCATATTGACTCGCATCGAAACCTTATTTTTCTCACTAAATTCAAAAAAAAAATTTAGTATTCCAAATTAGAGTGAGAGCTTTTTCATTCGAAAGCTGAAATGAAGAAGAAGAAGAAGAAGAAGAAGAAGAAGAAGAAGAAATGGCTAAACGAAGAGAAAGACATTTCAGTTTTCAAAAAAATGAGGAAGACCAAAGTTAAAGGAGAAGAATATGATGGAAAATAATGAACCCTCATTCTTCTTTTTTGTTTTACTTAAGATGGTATATCTATAAAATTTGTATATAATATAATGAGAACAACTTGTGGTCTATTCGTTTGAGGCGAGAGGATCATGTAAGAGGTTAGGTGGGAGGTTCGGCTCTTGCCTCTTACGAAACACGTTTCATTTTGCATATTAGTTTGATATGTATTCGTATACTAGTGTACTCAGTCGGTACGATATATAGACGGTATGAGAACCGTAGCTGAGCTAAAGCCCATTCTCGATACAGCTAAGCGAAGCCGAAATATCGGTAAGCCGAATATTTCAAGTCAGTTTGGCTCGGCCCGAGTTCGGTATGGTTAAGCCCAAATGACTCAAAAGACTAGCTCTATGTATAATTCACCATATAATTTTGAACGCATTTTCCTTTTATTTATTTTTTCTTCAAAAACTTTAATGAAGAAAAAAATGAGAAGTGTGAAATGAATATTTGAAAATGGAAATAAATAATAAAAAATTGTGTTTTTATTAATATTAAATTTTGTAGTGAGAAAAAAATATAATTTTTCTCAATAATTTGTTCTGCATAACAGTCATTTTTTTTTAATATCCTAAACTCAATCATACTGAAGAACTTTTTATACCTACATTATAGGGTGGGACAATAAAAGATGCAAGGACAAGAGAACGTGCTAGCATTTGCCTGAGAGAAAAGTGGGTTTTTTCCTTCCTATTCGACGGTGAGCCTTTTCACCATTGTAAGACGGGCCTTTGTCGACTTTGTGTGGGTTTGGAGTAAGCCGGGTTCCTCAATTGATGTTCTCATTTAGATCGAGGAGATTACGGTGGGCCATTTGTGAGGTGAGGAAAGGGGAGATCGCGGTGGCTATCGGGGTTTGGCTTGTTCCTAGTGTTTGCACCTATTTTTTGCACGTTGACCTACTAAGCTCTCGCTGTTGGATGAGAGAGAATTTTGGCTGAGATTATGTAAGGGCCAAGAATGAAGTCACTCGATCATTCAGCCAAGAATGAAATTAATTGGCCATTCAGCTGAGATGAGGAAATTAGTCAAATAAGCATTAGGTCTACCGAGAATATAGAATTTAGGTCATACAGCCGAAATGAAGGTATTGACTGAAATAAGAATTTCTCGGTCACTCGACCGAGATTAGAGTTTTGAGTCTGAGATAAAGACATCGTTCAATCACTCGGCCGAGGTTTGAGATTTTGGGTTGAACAACCCAAAAGAAGATGAAAGTGGATCACACGGTTACATGGTTAGGAAATCCAAGTTCAAATGAGTGACTACGCAGATGGGCTGAGAAAGATCTTGGATATGCTCGGCCAAGCCTAACTGACAAACATCGGCCGAGGAGTCCATTCAAGGAAGGAATCCTTACAAGGAAAGAGTTCAAATCAATTAAGGATTTCAATTGTGAAGATTCCATATATCAGTCAAATATGGACGAATCAATCTTAAAAGGAAGGAGAATCCTACTTAAATTCCACTGCTAGGAGGACAAGTTAGCTAGGGTTTTGATATGTATATATAGCACATTGTAACTCATTGTAAAGGGTCCTGTACCACACAAACAAATCAATATACAACTTTTACTCACAAACTTTTCTCTTGCTATCTCATAGGTACTTTGCCTTCAGTTCAACTTTTACATCTTGTTTTCATTTCTAGTTTCTTAGTTTCAATTCAGTACTTTATATTCAAGCACTTTACTTTCTTGTTTATTTACTTTATATGCACTTTACTTTTCGCACTTAGGAGTAGTTCGTAACATAGAATTATCGTCCATTGATCTCGTTTGGCCAGTCCGGATTAGATCGATGCAATTCGTTGTTCATATACATATCATCTCACAACGTTTTGACAACCGAGTCCACTTCACCTTCGTCTTCACCGTGATTTGCGAGTACCTTCACCCGATATATCTCTCACTTGTCACCTGAAACTTTGAGTTTACCCGAGAAGTGAAAGTGATAGAAGATCCCGGTCAGGATTGACGCCTAACCGAAGTCCTTGCAACAGAGGCATTAGAACCTAGCGGCCGAGATGGTTCCTTCCTCGGCCTACAATCATTTGAAAGAAGTCAGATACAAGCACAAAGCATATCTAAACCTTGCTTGGCCATTCGGCCGCGAGTTGGCACGCCCGCGTAATTTCAGAAAGACTATTCAACCACAAGTCCCTCGGCCCTCATTTCGGCCGAAATGATTTTGAGGCAAACATCTCGTTGGCCTAGTTTACATAATAGATTGGGTGCGAGTTCAGAGGTTGTTGGGTGGTGTTGTGGTCGTGGTGGCTTGACTTGGGTCTGATTGACGTGATCCAATCTAGGTTGGCAGTCCGTCGACTCTGGCGGGGTGGCGCGATTAGTGGTCCTTCTGCAGTGGCTGTGGTGGGCTTTAGCCAAGCTTGGCAAGCGGCTTTTGTATCTTCTGTTTCTTGGGTTGGGACTTGGGCTTGGCCCTATTTTTGGGCCTTCCTAGGCTGTATTTTTTAATATCTACTTTTAGTTTTATTTATTTTAGTTGGTAAGTGTTGTCTTGCTTTGGCATGTAATAAGTCTCTGTATGTATCTTGTAGCGCTCTAAATGCTTGTGTGTGCACTCTAAGTTTCTTTTCTTGCCTA
The DNA here is from genome assembly GCF_002994745.2 of Rosa chinensis. Classification (NCBI taxonomy): domain Eukaryota; kingdom Viridiplantae; phylum Streptophyta; class Magnoliopsida; order Rosales; family Rosaceae; genus Rosa; species Rosa chinensis. The sequence goes on along the minus strand of NC_037092.1, from coordinate 77,940,985 downwards.
GCGAGGTGACAATCCATTTTTAAATAGTCGCAACCTTCTAGTGACAATATTTATTCTTTGGCAGCAACATAGGAGGAAAGCTGTGATTTTGGTAATTATACTTCATTATAATCGAGTTATCTTTTTGGTATGTCACTGCTATGTCAAACCAAATTGAGTAACTAGTAGAGCACTCTTTGCTAATTGGTATTTATTAGAACACATGTATTTTATAAACACTCCTAATATAATTCCGGGATATTCTTTAGATGTTTAGTGTGGGGTTTAGACTCAATTTTTCTCCCCCTTTTGTATTTGGCAATTTCATTAATCAATGGTTGAGCATAGCCGTACCGGCCATTTATTTGAAAAAAAAAAAAAAACAACCATTTTATATAAGGGTGATTCTAGTTAGACCTCTCAATTTGCTATTTAGACCTCCTATAATTTTTGTAAAATTTTAATTCCTATTTTACCCACCCACAAAATGAGAAGAGAAGAAAGATTTGATTATTGCAGCACAGTTGTACTCGTGTTCCCATCCTTATAGATGATCTTCCTTTCCAGTTCAATTTACTCGACTATTTGATCTTTCCCAGCGATGAGATCGACTTGAAATAAGATTAGAATCGATATTTGGCAGTGTACCCAAGCACCCAATTAAACCTCCCTTCTTAGCAGCAAAACGAGAAACGAAGTCCTCAAAATCAAAATGACTCAGACCCAGAAAACACAAAGCTCAACAAGACCCAATTCATCATGCTTTTCTCCGGGTATAGTTCTTTTCAATCTATATAAATATGGATTTGGCAAGCCATCAATTTGAATCTCAACCCAGCTACATACTTGCACTGTTAAGTCCCAATTCAATCTCAGAATCAAGAACTAGCAATCAATGATTATGGTTACTCCGTTTTATCTTTGGACAGTGCTGCCTTTCATGGATATTCCCTGCTATTTGTTTTATTGAGTCATCTGGTGGCAAATTAAGTTATTAAGTGTATAGCCCTTCTCCGTGAGTGGTATTAATTTAACAGATGATATGCTTTTGATGTTTAGTGTGAGATAAATGCTGGATTTTTTTGCAGCATAACACTAAGGACAGCTCAGTGAAGCTTGCTTATGAAGCTCAACCACGCCCTCAAGCAATAGGTTCTCTAGCTGGGGAAACCATTGTAAAAATCGCTTGTGGAACAAACCATACAGGCATCACATATGATGCCTGCCCTATTGCTCTGTTTGCTCCTCTGTGATTGTGTTATTTTGTGTTCCTCGTTTAATTATTTAGTTTCTTTGTTAATACAGTGGCAGTGGATGAAAAGGGCTATGTATATACGTAAGTGTTTCTATATGGCATGATCTTTTACTCCAAATTTGAAGCATTTCAACACATTAATGTATCCTGCGCTTATACAAAACCTCTATGTTCCAGTTCAATAATGTGGCAAGGGGAAGTACTTTTCGACCATAATATGACAGTTAAACTCTTTCACAGACCAGTATAGATCTGTGTTGCAGCATTAGTAGTTTCTTGCTCTTCTTCTTTGGCACTGTCAGAGTCTTGGTTGAGGCATTGATTGAAACGTATTGCACTGGTTGATTGTTCATCCCCAGTTTATTTTATTGGCTTGAACACTGATTTATGATTGTAATGCATATTTACTCTATTGAGGAGAACACAAATAAAAGAATCATTTAAAAAAAAAATTGTAGAAGGGTTAAAGTAGGAAATAAATTTTTACAAAAATTTGAGGAGGTCTAAATAGCAAATTGGGAGGTCTGAATAGAACCACCCTTTATATAAAGACACATATGTTATGTAATAATGAAAAAATGAGGTTTGTCTAGTGATCAAACTGATTAGGAGGTCTAAATAGAAATTCTCGTTTTGTTTCATTGGGCTCAATTTCATTTGGCTCAATACCCACATTACTTCCCATAAGATAGTGTAGTCCAATAGTTCACATTACAGTAATAACCATTAATAGCCCGTACGTAATAACTATCTTCTGTAATTTTCTTCCAAAAACTGCAACAAATCGACGTCTGCAACCACTAAATTTGATTCCATCATACTAGATTGTAGTGGTTGTGCAGATATAATGTGGTCCTCTATCTACCACCATAATTAGAATTAATTGGTTTTATGTGACTGATATAATTGAAAATCAATGTTGTGATGTAATTAGATGCTAAGAAGTTAATTAGTTTGCTCCTTTCTCCCTTTGGTCTTTGAAGTTGACTGGCGGTGTAAGAGTTGAAAAGTAGGAATTGCATGGCTTTAGAATAGGCCGTGTAACAAACTGGTGGTTTGTGCTCTCTTATTTTTTTTTTTTTTTTTTTTTTTGGAAAAAGACTTGTGCTAGTTCGATTATCTTTGCCTTCAGGGCACCGAGTCTTCTATGTATGACTAATGACTCATGAGGTGAAAAAATAATTAATGAAGTAGGGCAAGGCTAACCTCAGTGCGCCAAGTGATTTTATCTTAAGGGGGGTTTTAGTTTTATTTTATTTTTATTTTATTTATTTATTTTGTTTATATATGTATATCAGATTCTATCCAGAGTGAGGCCTCGCTCTGAAATTAAAGTGCGAGTTAGAGTTTAGAGTCACTTTTCGGTCGCATATCCACATCTCGACTATTCAGTTTTTAGATACTAATGTATAGATCATCTCTGCAAAATTTCAGCCAAATTGATGGTCGTTAAGGTATCCAACTGGCTTAAACCAATGAACGAATTGAATCTGTCCAACCTAAACCGTACTAGCTTTAAGGCAGTTATCAATGTCTTAACAATCATCAATTTGACTAAAATTTTACAGAGATGATCTATACATTAATACCCAAAATCTGAACGGTCGATATGTGGATATGCAACCTAAAAGTGACCATAAACTCTAACCTAGCACTTTAATTTCAGAGCGAGGCCTCGCTCTGGATAGGATATGTGTGTGTATATATATATATACACACATATCCTATCCAGAGCGAGTATATATATATATATATATATATATATAGATATGACTGAATAAACAACAAAGGAAAAAACAGACTACAACAGTACAACACAAACCCTTCAGATACTCTTCCATCCAGCTGATCCAACTGGAACGCCTGAGACATAGAGGGAGAGACAATTATGCCAAATAGTAAAAACACTACCCTTTAGATAAAAACCAACCAACTTATCAGCCAGAAAATTAGCTTCCTGAAAAATATGTCTAAATTTGAGGAAAGAAAACGATGCAGCAATGGTCTTAATGTCAGCAACCAGAGATTTAATTCTCCAAGAAACAATCGCCTTCCACCCAAACTTTAGAGAAATTATAGAATTGAGCAGAAGTAAGAAGTAAGAGCATCTCTAAGGCCACGTTTGTTTGCCAGGTTAAGCGGCCTGATAAGGATTAAAAATTTCCTGTCTAGCTGTTTCACCTGTTTGGCAATCTGGATTTGTATAGATTGGAAATTTCAATTCCTACCAGAGTAGGATATCTAATCTTGTTGAATAGGTGGGATAAGAAGTGGATATAAAATTTTACAGACACTGACCTTATCGCGAAACACATACACGCCAACAACAACTACTAGCCTTCATCTTCATCACATCTTCGTCGACCAATTCCAGTTAATTCCGGCCATCTCCGGCAGAACCCAGACATCTACGGCCAAGTTCGGCGACGTCTTCCTCCTCTTGCATCTCAACTATTGGTTCCTAAAACATCATCACGTCCTCATAGGGAACCTCATAATGATTGGTCGATTGTGAATTCGATCCGTACAATTTTTGTTTCCAGCAAGAACTCTTCGGCTACAAATCGGCAATCTCCGGGAAATTTTCGGCCATCTCCGACCTCCATTATAGCTGATTATAGTTGTGTTCTTCTTCTCCAGCCATCTCCGGTTGCCGATGCGAAGCTTAAGCTCATGCTCCATTAACGAATAGATGCAATCTCCTTTCCTTCGTCTCAGTTTTTTTTTTTTTTTCCTTCTTCTAAAATGGATAGAGTTTCAGTTCCAATCCAATTCAAAATCTAGTGTAACAAACGAAGTATAAGGTTAAGGATTTCTTCTCCAATCTAATCTTATTCCAATCTAATCCATTTATGTATCCTAATCCATTCCTATCTTGGTTGCCAAACGTGGCCTAAGAGTAGTATGACATTGACATCACCTATTCTTTTAGAGGCAGCAAAAAGAGGAAGACCATCCACATTTCTTAAAAGAAAACCAATAGAGGCACATCCATATTTAACAGAACCATCAAAGTTAGTTTTAATTTGATCTTGATCCGGAGGCAGCCATTTAATCTGAAAGATTTTTTGTTCAACAAGCTTAGGATTGGCCTTCCAGTAGTTAGCAGTAAATAAAAAAATAAAAATAAAAGAACGAGCCCTATAAAAAATTTGACAAGCAGAGGGAAGGGGGCCTTTAGAAGTGGAAAGAAAAAAATTTGTTGGAACTCAAAATAAATAAATAAAACATAAATAAAAAAATAAAAAATTTAATTACTTTAAGATGAAATGAATTTCACATTTCAATTCATAATCTGTTTGAAAATTGATTTTCATTACGGTCTTAACGTGGTCTTCCGCCGCCTCCTCTATCAGTGCCAATATCTGAGTTATACTAGAGTTTATGTCCTAGCTAGATTACTTGTATTATATACTCGCACTCTAGGACCATCCGATCATCTTAATAAAGACACGGATAGAGAAAGCTGCTAGCCCATGTTAATGTATGTTGTTCATTGATATGACCTCATCCATCTGATCTTGATACGACCTCATCCATCAGATCAAGATCAGATGGAGTCATGGAGATCAATTCCCATGTTATGTTGCTTTTAATCATCCGATCTCATCCACCAGACCGGGTCGGTTCATAATTTCAAAGCATTCAAGCCAGTTCAAAATTTCAAAAGCATTCCAAATAAATATGAAAGGCATACCGGCATCAAGAAATCACCGGCCCATGTTGAGTATTAGGTTTTATTACAGTGACACCTAAAATCTAAGATCAGATGGAGATCAATTCCCATGTTATGTTGCTTTTAATCATTTGATCTCATCCACCAGACCAATTCGGGTGGGTCGGTTCAAAATATCAAAGCATTCAAGCTGGTTCAAAATTTCAAAAGCATTCCAAATATGAAAAGCATATCGGCATCAAGAAATCACCGTTGAGTATTAGATTTTATTACAGTGACACCTAAAACCCTTTCTGGCCATATGCATGAATATTCTTCATAGAATTTCGGAGCCAGAAGTTATTGTATGCCTCATATAACTTGCAATTGGCTCGTTCTTAATGAGAACGCTTTAGGGCCACTTATGGATGCGGGCTGGCTATATAACCTGTTTGTGGCCATAAATTAATCAACAGTCAATTACTTTGCTGAAGTTAAGTTCATGCAAAAAAAACTATTGTCCAATATTAGCCATCACGGATACGTCTATGTTAGCATTTCCTCTCATGACGTACTATACAAGTTATTCTAAATGATTCTTTATAAATGGCGCTCTTCACCCCTATTCCACTTTTTTAGTTCCAATAATTTGATATTAAGTCAATGTTTTTATTATTGTTTGTATGTCATAAGAAATACTACGGATATTTAAGAAACATAGGTAATCATTTTAATCATTTCATTACGAGTAACTCTTTCTTCTTAAGAAGCTTGTAGAGAATGCAGATTTTAAATCTACTAAATACCAGGTTAATGCCAAGTTAGGGAAAGCTAGCCTAATTAGCCTGCTACCAACTCCTTTGGTGGATATTGGCACGGCCATGTATGAAGACATTTTTCTTTGGGATTTTGTGTCGTAGAGTTGGTTTCTTGCTAATTGCAACGACATTATTAACCTGAAAAGTAGATATTAATTAATTTCTAGCTATATACAGCTAGCCTTAGATATAAAAATACAGGTATAGATACCTATCAGCCACATATTATAATTTCTGCCGGTCGATTTCAATTATGGTGACCAACTATAGAACTGAGTCAACTGATTATAGAGGCTCTGATCATATTACTAACTAATTAAAGAACTTCCTATCGATGATTTGGCATAATCATGAAGCGTGATTTGGTACAGTTATTCGTCACAACTTATTCTTTTGCTTTGTTTATTGACACTGCATTCTATTTCCAAGTTTCCATAGACAGTGGAATTCCAAAACTTCTAGAACCCCCAATCCGATAGACACATTAGGGATTCTTAATCAATTTTAGGTCCTAATGGATGCGTGTGACCGTAAAGCAAATATGCCTTATTTTTCTAATGAAAAACTCTCAAAACTTGATTGCAATCTATACGTACGATAAGAAGGCATGGATGTTACCTTTATTACCTTTGAAAAGGATGAGCGATGACATTTAGATTTGACATTGTTAAGCAAATTATAAAACAAGAGTGGGTGTCACACTTTAATGCAGCAATTTGTTTTTTTTTTAAAATAATAATAATAATAAAATTAAAAAAATAAAAACCTAGGATCAGCAAATGAAAACATGATCATGCATGCTACAGCGGCGTGCTGCAGCCTACGGAGGAATCATACCATTTAGCCCATGCGCGCGCGTCATAGAGCAATATGCAGCCCTATAATTCTCACCGTAATTGTCACCTAATTGCTCACCATAACTCTCACCTAATTCCTCACCCTAATTCCTCAACGATATATATAATTTTCAACGATATATATAATTCCATCAAAACAAGTTAATGTTTATTTCCGTCAAAAACAAGAAAGAAATTGTCGGTATTAATATTCTCACCTGCTTTTACATTCGTCTGATCGTCTCTTGCTTAAAGTTCTCCATCAATCAATAGTGATGGATAGTGATTGGGCGAAACGAAACTCCCCAAGTAGATCCCAGCCATCAAACCAGATTCGTGAATTCTACAAACTGAAGGATTTGGAAACTATGTTCTTTAAAGTTGTACAGAACCAAGTGGTATGGGTAAAAGAACGTCAACCGATCATGTTTTTTCATCCTGAACCCTAAATCTATTACATTCAGGTTTCAAGTCAGACTAATGAAGAGACAAGTCACGCTGAACAACTTCATTTACCCTAAAGCCTCATTTGGTTCACGGAAAATAAAGTAATTCATTTATTTTTCCTGCGGGAAGGGAAATAAAATTTTTGAAGAACTTTTCATTCTGATGTTTGGTAATATAAGGAAAGTTATCCGAAAAGTTGTTAAAAAGTTTGTAATTAATGTAATAAAATAATGTGTTGTAAGTAATAAATGAAAGGAAACAAGGGGGAAATTGATTTCTTTGGAGTTTGGAAGGAATCCTTTTTCCTCTTATTTTCCCTTCTTTTAGAAAAGTATTTTCTTTTCTTTTGTAACCCAAACGCAAGAAATGAACAAGTTTCTTTTTCTGATGCTTACTTTCAGCGAACCAAACGTGGCATAATTCTAAACTTAAAGTTAGGGTCTCTTCATTAGCCCATGCCTATTTAAGTAAAAAAAATAATCCCGACCTAATCCATTCAGAATCTTACACTTTTTTTTTTTTGAATCAAACCTAAATCGGGTGCAAATATATTCATCACAAGCCAAAATAGGTCGTTACATACCCTTCCGCTGTCATATATAAACAGACAAGAAGCTAGTGGTAGTACCCACAAGTGGTACATACATATAGTCCTACTCATTGTACATTTAAATACGTAGAAATAGCGAATATCCTCCTTTGGTACTACTCCAGAGATGCTAAAGAGACATAGGGTGCACAAAAATGCGTAGGTCTTAAAACAAATGAAATTATTGTAATTTGACAAACTAATTAACATAGGGATGGGCCTAGCCTAGCCCAACTTATTTAGTTCAAGGCAGATCCAAAAAGGAGCCCCTGCAAAAAGCCCAGCAGGACTGATCGGGTCCAGGCCCAAACCTTCATCTCCACACGCGCCTAACCATAATCGCCACATCCCAAATCACCCGGAACCACGCCGCCACACCCAGCATCACCACGACACACCCCGATCCAACACCTGCAATCCACACCACCGCTGAAAGGTAACCCATCCCGAAAGGTCGTCGATCCAGCAGCAAATCGAGCCCTGAGTCCGCCCATGAAGCCATCGCATATAGAGATTTCACGCCAAGTCTGCAACCCAATCCAACCTGCAAACACCTCAAGCAAGACCCCTCAATAGGAGCTCCCCAAAACGTTAGCTTGCATCCCCGTCCAGCAGCAGACCGCAAGTCGTTGGCGAGGCCAAAGGCCACCCAAGATGCCTGGGTAGCCACCGGACGAGAGCGATCTTGTGGTCTAAGACTGCCGCCGCCCTAGGGTTTTGCTCTCTCGCTCAGAGAGTTTCCTTCCAATTCAGAATCTTACACATAAAAATCTAACCACATTGAGATAAGTTTATTTTAGGGGGAAAGTAGCCCTATAATAAATATAAGGGTTAATTACATATAAGTACATCTTAGAATGTTTTGTTAGCCATAAGGCCACTAACTCGTTTTTTCCTTCATAAGGTCACTAGATTAAAAAAGATGTTATATTTTGGATATTAAAAACCAATATATTTACATAAATGCCACTAGATTACAAAATCAACATTCATTCTCTCTCTCTCCTCTCCTACAAGGCCTCCGGTCAACTTCCAGCGGGTTTTCGGCGAACTCCGGCGACCATAAAAGCTACTGTCACTGACATCAAAAGCTACTATAGCTAGCAAAAAAAACTACTATGATGAAATTTCCGGCAATCTCCGACGAGGTCACAAAAAGCAACAAAAGCAACTGTCACTAGCAACAAAAGTTACTCTAGTAAGATTTCCGGCAACCTCCAATGAGATAACAAAAACTACTATCAACAACAATAAAAGCTATTGCTTACCAAATAACCTATGCTCCCCAAAACGAAAAGCTACTATCCCCACCAACAAAAGCTACTATCACCAATACCAAAAGTTACTCTCATCAGCAACAAATGATACTCTCACCAACACTAGAAAACTACTCTCATCAACAGCAAAAGCTGCTTTCACCAACATCAAAAGCTACTCTCACCAACAACAAAAGTTACTGTCACTAACACCAACGAGCTACTCTCACTAACATTAGAGAGTTACTCTTGTATCAAAAACTACTCTCACCATCAACAAAAGCTACTCTCATCAACGCAGAAAACTACTATCACCACCGTAAAAAACTACTTTTACCATCGACAAAAGCTACTCTCACCAACGATAAAAACTACTATCACCATCACAAAAAGCTACAATCATCACCACCAAAAGTTACTCTTACAAAAGACTAACAAACCTACTATCACCAACCTACACAAAAACTACTATGAAACATTAAAACAACTATAAATTTACAATGTCAAAAGCTTGCAATGCTCAATCTTGCATGTATTGCATGTATTGCACATATCATAATCGATCAACATAACTTGTATCCATGAGCATCATTCACTAGAGTAAGCTGTAAAATCAATAGGAATTACCAAAATAAAACCAAAGCTATCAAATTGACAAATATCAACAAATGAGTTTCTACCTAACAAAAACTCTAACAATACATAATTCCAGGTTTTGAACGTGTAACAAAGCTTTGATCTTTCGAATTAGTACTCTCGCTCTTCCTTACGCCTAATCTCACTATCGAAGACTCATCGCCATCATCCAAACAGACCCTACGTGAAAATTCAGTAATCAAAATCGAGATTTTTTAAATAATTTGCACCTGCAAATTCAAATTCAAATCAAATCAAATGAAAAACGCGAATGATTCAGAAGCTCACTGAGCAAGCCAAAATGACACTGAGAAAGCAAGGCAATGTTGACGAGGTTCGAATCTACACTGAGAAAGCAATTCAGAAACTCACTGAGCAAGCCAAAATGACAAACAAAACCCCGTTTTGAGTTCTAATAGTCTCACTGAAAGTCCAAAATCGAAACCAAACAAAAATGAAGTTCCGTCCAAATTCCGAATACTCCGAAACCAAAACAGAGGATTCTAGGGCTCCGAAATGAGAATTGGAAGCAAACATAGCCAGAATTGAAGAAAAAGCGAGAAGGAAAGAGGTACTACCTGAGTCAGCTCTCGGTGAACAGAGTCCGAGTTGGCATCGTTGAGGCTTTGCAGGAGGAACTGATCGAATCTGCTTCGCAATAGTCTGCGAAAACTTCAGCATCGCGGAGACGATAAAGCCTGGCAGAGGGAGATAGGGTTTGCTGAGAGAGCAAGCGAGATTGGGGAGGGCGCCGTGCCAGTGGTCGCAAGAATTGGAGGTGGAGATCACGAGGTGATCTGTGATCAAGGAGAGAGAGAGCGCGCCGTGCCGGTGGTCTTCGGAATCGGAGGCGGAGATCAAGACGTGATTTGTGATCGAGGAAAGAGTGGGCGAGAGAGAGCACCGTGCCGGTGGTCGTCAGAATTGGAGGCAGAGACCAAAGACGTGAAAATCTATGGTCAAGGAAAGAGAGACACTGTGATCGAGTAGAGAGAAAGAGAGAGAGATTTGTGATGTAAGGCTGATGGAATTGGGTTTCTTAAATAAGAGGGTAAAATTTTCAGGTTGAAAATAATTTAAAGCTACAGGTCTGCTTATGTATACAAAAAAAATAAGGTGGCCTTATGACTAATTAAAGTTTCAAAAGATCATTTGTGTGTAATTTTCTATAAATATAAATCTCCAATAACAATGGAAAGGGAAATTTAGGGACTAGCCCGCTTCCCGGACATTACTAAAAATAATTGGGTCAAATTTTATAATAATTTGATTAGGGGTTACCAAAAAAGCCTGAGAAATCAAGAAAACGACTTGAACTGACTTATTTAGGTTGGTTTTTAAAATACAATGAATCAGTTCAGAGTTTGACCTCAAACTGTTCAAATCTAGTACGATCTCGATCTTGAATATTAAAATATCAGAAAGCCCGATGTGCTCGATATTAACTTAATTAATATATTTTTGTTTATTTATTATGTGTCATGTTGGTAGTGGGCAAGTCTATACTCTAATTATAGACCTGCCCACATTGAATCATCCACTCTTACTACTTTTTCTTAAGCCCAAGACTTTGTTTCATCTTCCTCCTTTTTTTTGTTGCAAAAAGTTTGGAGAGATGAAGGCTATCATGCACCTCCTTGTTAGGGCAGACCTACAAAGGATTGTCACTGGATACATATCTATCTCCATAGCCTTAGGGATGCATGGATTTCTGTAAGAGATTTACAAATCGCCGACCCAAAGCAGGACTGCTTGCAGCGGGGATCAAACTTGGATTAGAGTTCAACCACAAGCACTCCCTTACCTACTGAACCGTTCCACGTTGGTCTCTGTTTCATCTTCTTCTTAGAAGAAGGACTCCTTTTTCTTCAATTTTTTATTTCTTATTTATTTCTTTCTTCCTCTTTCTTTTCTTCTGCAACTCTATGCCTAGCGGCGATATAATTCAGTTTCCTCATTTTCTCATATCGGTTATTGGATCAATCAATTTTATCATCAAACACCTTCAATTGTTAGCCTAATGGCCTACACCAAATCAATTCCATCATCAGATCATCATCAGTTCCTCAATTCCATCATTAGACCATCTTTAATTCCTCAATTCTCTCATTAGACCATCTTCAGTAATCAACAATGAAGTCCTGGGTCTAAGAATGAGAAACTCAATGAAACTGAACCGTAAGGCTTTGGTTCGTGTTGTCATCGGTTGTTATTTCAAAAAATGTTATGATCGAACGGACATCCAGTATTTCGATTTGGTTCTGATTTATGCTTTTTAGGTTTAGCCCAACTCATGTCTAGGCCTAGAATTGATGTACCAAATGATTTGGCCTTGACCACTGTGGATTTAGAATACCACATCGTTTCCAACATGTATTCAAAATTTATTATTTTCTTTCAAATATTATTGACTAATTTTCTATATTCTCTTTTCAGAAAAGTGTAAGGTTTAGAACATTTTTAGCAGACTATCTATTTTGGCTCCTTAGCTATTTTAGAGAGCATGTTTAGCTTTTCATCTATTTTAGCAGCTGCACCAAGCTCCTAAGTGGCTCTCCATTATAAGTTTTAGTTATCTCGCTCCTACATATAGAGAGCGAGATGAGACTCTCTATAATTTAAAACATTTCTTTTGAGTTATTTTATATACTTTATAAATACATTTAAACTATTTAAACTTCATTTAAAAAATAATATAAATTCAAAATTAACTAAAATATGGAGCATTGATATAGACATTTTATATATATTGAAAAAATCCATGTTGAAAAAGTCCGTGACCTCAGTCACCATGCGACCTGAGCTTGAATGGATTTTTTCCATTCACCTAAGGGGCTATTTATAAAGAGCAAGCAATCCTAAATATAACAGGAATAAATAGGGGGGACACTAGGAAAACAATTCCTCTTCCTGGGGCAATTCATCCTTAGTCTTTTAGGGAATGTGCATTGTACATTACACAATTTGGTAGCCATCCACATTCTAAGGCCCCTGATTTAAATTGGTTCCGAAATCCGAAGTGCTCCACTATTCTATCGGTCTTTTCAAACATATGCTGCAGTCTACGGAAGAGACAAAATAATTTGACAATCCAAATGAAAATCTGAAGGTTCAAACTTTAGAGTTAATAATGAACCACCACTTCCAAATTTTTGTGAGTGTGTATATTGTTTATAAGGGAAAAAAATACAAACAGTACCTGACCTTTGGTCCATTAGTAACTTTAGTACCTGACAAAAAAAAAATTTCACTTTGGTACCTAAAGTTCGGAACCCGACCCAACTTTAATACCTAAAACACTGTTGGCCGTTACGGAGTTAGCCACCTAGCAAACTTTGAAGGGTATTATGGTCCCTTCACTGTTCGTCGTCTTCTTCCTCACGCTCTCTTAGTTTGTGTGGCCTCAGAGGGTTTTGATGAGGTTGCCGGTTTCGAAGTCCAAGAGATGGAGGGTTTTGTCGTCGGAGACGGAGACCATGAATTGGGAGTCGGCAGGTTTTGTCCAAATCTGCCTATAGTTCCTTGCTTCCCTGATTTTTCAAAATCCTCCACACACACACACACACACTCACACACACACACTCTCTCTCTCTCTCTCTCTCTCTCTCTCTCTCTCGCTTTCAATTCAGCCATAAATTCAATGCTTTCATCTCCTCCACCACCGACTGTCCAGAAAACCCATTGTATACCCAGAGCACCGGACATGGAGGACACCATCGATATTACCATCACCATTGACGGCAATAGAGATGCAGCACACTAATCAATCCAAACAATTCACAATCGGGACCGATCTCGTGTACAAAGTCAGACCACCAAACCAAAACCCCGTCGCCGTCTGCAGTTCAAAACTGTCCTTGAAGCCATCGCATCGTCCAGAAAAAGTGATGGTCTCAATTGTGCCACATCTTCAAGAAAAAAAGCCGTCTGCAGTTCAAAACCAAAAGCCGGTCGCCGTCGCATCCCACCACCAATCAAGGCCCTAACTCCGATCCTCACAGCTTGGGAAACATCAAACAACATCAATCCAAATCTGGATCGATTACCCGACCTCCGCCATAGCCAATTCAGACCAAGATCATAACAAATACAAAAACACAAATATCGATTGTCAAATCCCCAACTGGTGAGGGATCTGAGAATCAAATCAAATGGCGTCGTAGGGCCACGGAGGTCCGATTGGCCAGGCCTGGGAAGCAGGTCCATCTCCTTGAGTCCGAGATCAAACAGCCATGTGTTGCTTCTGGGAAAATCTTTCTCCAGCAGCCCAATTTTCTCGAGCTTGAAGAAGAGAGAGAGAGTGGAAATTAGCAGAGAGAGAGAGAGAGAGAGAGATAGAGGAAAGAAGAAAAGAGTGCGTGGAAATTTAAAAAAATGAGTTGAAATTACTTATATGTCCTTCAAGTTATGTCAGGTGGCTAACTCCGTAACGGCCAACAGTGTTTTAGGTACTAAAGTTGGGTCGGGTTCCGAACTTCAGGTACCAAAGTGAAATTTTTTTTTTGTCAGGTACTAAAGTTACTAATGGGCCAAAGGTCAGGTACTGTTTGCATTTTTTTCCCTGTTTATAATTCGCATCAACAATAGAAACAGTTCATTTCTTCGTTTCTCACATGCTGAATATGAGATCCTTTTTTCTTTTCTTTTCTTTTCTCTAGATGTTGAAAACCTATACAAGCTAAAGGGGAGAAACCACTGAGGAAAACATGAATTAAACATTTCAAAATTATACTCTTAAATAATTTGCAGTTAATTAAGCCTTCATTTGCATCTTTAATTATGTTTGATTCGATCTTACCTTTAAATTTGCTTTCACTGCAATTCTTGCAATTAAGCTGGATTGCTTGCTAATCTAAAGAAAAAGAGAGCTAGTGGCTGGAGATCGAAGAACTGCCAATACTTAAGCTGCTCAATCATTACTCTCTGTTGCCTTGGCCGGCCTGCCTTAATAGCCCCGTCCCAGGCCTGGCGTACTGTCGCTTCTTTAAGTTTCTACATATAAACTGAAATAATTGAGCTAGCTAGATCTGGGATGTGAAAATTATGTTCTGAAAAACTTGATTGCTAGAGCGAGTGATCAATCGATGGAGCTTCAGAGATGCAGCTGGCTAGCTACGCATATGCATGGCAAAGCAACAAATCAAAAGAACATACATGGTATCACAAATATTTGAAGTGTACATAAAGATCAAGTGATCGAGATCGTATCTATCAGAAAATGTCGACCATATTACCTCCTTTCATTGCTATCAAATCAACCTCTCTCCACGCTTACTTCAACTACAGCAATGATTCTGATTCCCAGACAATAGGCGGAGGGAATGAACATTGTCAAATTCCGTGTCGCAAGAACTTTTTGTTTGAGAGCATCTGATATGCGCTTGTCCTGGACTAGTATTTGCCGTCACCACTTCGAACTTCGCTACCTCAAAAGTGCATTTAAGATGCTCTCACAACAAAAAGTTCTTGCGACAGAAAACGGAATTTGGCTGGCTCATTAGTCCGGACGCTGATGAACCAAACGAAGATCGATTGTCATGGATCCAAGTGATCGACCGGGATTCTTTAGTTATGTTGCCAAAACATACATGGCATTCAAAAGGCCACAACGACGTGGTTCGAGATCTCCACTGACGCTCGTGGAAGGGCCCAAAACACGTCCACTATGATAGTAAAAGTTTCTGAGAGTTGCTCTTTGCCAATTACCCCACCATTATTGTCGTCTGGTGCTATCAAGAAGCATCGACAATGCCAATATGGATTCTTTGGTGTGGAGAAGAGAGACCCCATATCTGATGTCATCCCATTGGTGCTATCAAGGAGAGGACCAGATCTGCTTTCTCTCTCCACCTCATGCCATCACTAGGAGAAATCAGTTCATTGACTTTGAATTTACTAGGGCTGGGTGTTTAAGCTCGCAAATTCGGACCGGCGGGCCGGGCCCTATATTTTTTTTTCAGCAAAACGGTTCGGGCCGGGCCTTCACTTTCAAAGTTACGGTTAAAGGTCGGGCCTTGACTTTCAAAGATGGAAAAGCCCGTCAGGCCCGTATTAGGTAAAAAGAGACATATGTCAATGTTTTATTGGTCAATATAAGGCCTCAAAATATTTATCATAGGATCAGGCAAACTGAATTCCCCACTAAAATACATAAACCTAAACAACATCCTCAGCCTCATTTCTTCCCCCAAACCCGATCTGAGAGAGTCAGAGAGAGGCCGCCTCCTAACCCGATCTGAACCTTCATACTGGAGAGCGCCTCCTCCGGCCGCTTCTACCATGTCCGCCGACGCCAAGACCCCTCTCTCTCTCTCTCTTCACTTCACATCACGGTCTTCACCTGCAACCTAATCAGTCTCAGTTGAGTCAGTTCCCAAACTCGATCTGAACCTTCATACTCGATCTGAACCTTCACGACTTCACTCCTTCAGTTCCCAAACTTAATCTGAACCTTCACGGCTTCACTCCTTCAGTTCCTAAACTTGATCTCAAACTTTCAGTTCCCACTTCCCAAACTCGATCTCAACCTTCAGTTAGCATACTCGATCTGAACCTTCCGTTCCCAAACTTAAGTTGAACCTTCATTCTCAGCCTTCAATCAGCATATTGTTTCATAAATTTGTGGGTTTCGGTTTCATAGCTTAGTATTTGTGGGTTTCTGTTTCAGGATTGGGCAGGTTAGTTAGCAATTTGTTCAGTTTCTCTTTGTTGCAGAAATTTTCTTTGTTCAGTTTCTTTCTCTTTCTCTTTGTTCATTTGTTGACTTGTTGTGATATTGTGCTAGAGTTAAGGTTCTGGTTTGATTTTGGGAAACTTCAAATTGGTGGCCTTCGAATTGGTGGCTCTGGAGTTGTGATTGTCTGGTGTTCTTCTTCGAACTATAGGTGGGTCTTTTTGTGGGATATATCTTTCTTAGCATTTAGTGTGTGACATAACTCATCTGATCCTTAAATCTCTTTCTTTTATGTGTGCAATGGTAAAATATGATTTGATTCGCCTCCCTATTTTGGTTGTAGTATGGCCACTGATGGGAATGCTATTATACCATCGTCGACAGCGCCAGTAGAACCAAACCTGAGAGTGCCTGATGCTCCGATTGCACCTACAGCTCCGACAGCTGCTCGTCCTCCAAGAACACTAAGAAGAAAGAGGAAGAGGGCTGAGAAGAAGGCGGTCAAGCCACTGAAGATCACAACCAGGTCCAATGTCTGGGAACACTTTGAGAAGTTTGATAGGCCAATAGTGGAGGTTGTGGATGGAAAGAAGCAAGAAGTTGGACGTGAAGTAAGAGCAAAGTGCAGGTATTGTCAAACTGACCTTGCTGGAGATTCATCTTTTAGTGGCACTAGCACATTAAGAAGGCATATTGAGATTGTTTGCAAACAATACCCTGGTAGGGCTGATGTAGAGGGGCAGCAGGTTTTGACTAGCGATGGGATGGCTTCCCATAGTCTAGTGTCTAGAACTTGGACTGAAGATGCATGTACTTTAGCTGCATGTAAAATGATAGTAGTCGCTGAACTGCCATTTAGTCATATAGAGAAACTTGGGTTTATGCATTTTTCTGAAGTAGCTATCCCTCATTGGACAGTCCCATCTAGACGTGCCATTGTAAGAAAGTTTTTAGAATTGTATGATGAAAAAAAGAGAGGAGCTGAAAATGGAATTAAGCAAGCGTAGGGTCTGTCTCACTACCGATACATGGACATCGGTACAAAATGTGAACTACATGGTGTTGACCGCCCATTTCATAGATAGTGGGTGGAAAATGCACAAAAGAATTTTGAACTTTTGTGTCATTTCCAATCACCAAGGCATAACCATAGGAAAAATGCTTGAAACATGTTTGGTTCAATGGAAAATTGATAAAGTGTTGACTGTGAGTGTTGATAATGCATCGGCAAATAAGGTTGCCATTGATTATTTGAGGAGAAAAATTGCCAATTGGGCTGTACCCCCTGTTTTGGGAGGCAAGCATATGCATGTTAGATGTCTTGCACACATTTTAAACTTGATTGTGAAATCTGATTTGACTATACTAGATAGAGCAATAGCTAGTATAAGGAATGCGGTAAAATATGTTAGGAGCTCTTCCTCTAGATTAGATGTGTTTAAGTTGTGTGTTGAAAGAGAAGTGCCTGAATGCACCAAGGTGTGTATTCTTGATGTTCCAACAAGGTGGAACTCTACATATTTGATGTTAGAGACTGCAATTCAGTTAAAGAAGGCATTTGACAGATTGGCAGAAGAAGAAGATGTGAAATATACAAACTACTTTGATGAGGATGAGGAACTATTAGAAGAAGAAGCTGTTCTTGAAGAGGCAAAGCGCAGAAAACAGATGAAGAGGGTAGGGCCTCCAAAAGAAGAAGATTGGGAGAGGGCTGAGTTGTTTGTGGGGTTTCTGAAAGTTTTCTATTATGTTACACTCCGGATTAGTGCAGCTACTAAGCCTACTGTACATAGAGCATTTCACGATATTGTTGTTGTAAATGCAGAGATTAATGCATTATTTAGGACGCCGGAAATGCAAGATGGAAGTGAAGGTGAGAAACTTATGGTTGAGATGGCTTTGAAGATGGGGACAAAGTTCCAGAAGTATTTTGATAGCATAGATGATGTGAATCAGCTGCTGTTAGTAGCCTTGGTTTTGGACCCTCGATATAAACTTAGGAATCTTGAGCATATTTGTGTGAAATACCTGCAATTTGACAATGAAAGTGTGAAAAGAAAATATGCCGAAGTGAAGGAGTTGTTGGTGTCTTTGACATATTTGTATGCATCATCGACTGCTACTCAAAATGGTCAAAAAAATTGAGGAAGAAAGGCTGTGAACAGTAGAAGTGTCACTACCAGTTCTGCAGCAAAGATTATGACAGGCAAAATGGCTGAAATGCTTGATGATTACGAGAGGGCGCTTGAAAACAGCTGTGAAGTTGTCGTGGAGAGTGAGGTAGATAGGTATTTGTTGGATCCTTTTGAAAAGCCACCAAAAGTAGCTGAATTTAGCATCTTACTATGGTGGAAGCTTAATGGTTCCAACACTACTACAGAAACCAAGATTAGGGACACGTAGGTTTTGGATACAATGACATCATTTTTAAAATGCGTCCTTGCATCATGCTTAGGACGTTCTAGTTTTTTTTCCAAAACACGGGGGAGAGCCGAGAGCATGGTAAACCAAGGCGCCTACCTCTGAGTTTGGTAAGGTCCCGAGTTCGATTCGCAGAAACCCAGACATAGAGAACAATAATGTAGAAGTATATATATCAGTCTCCCAAATCACGGCACTTTGCAGCAAAATTGAAAGAGAAAACCCTAAATTTTCACTTTCCCGGGTTCTCCAAAATTTCCCTCTCTATGTTTCAATTTCCCACCATGGAAGCTCGCCAAATTCACTTTAGAATTCACCCCGTTCATTTACTCAAACTGAGGTATCAGAGCAGAAGAAAAAAAGAAAAAAGAAACCGAGTTTTATCAATATGCTCTGATGCTTAATCACCCATCGAGCATCACTGACTTCGATCTATAGCTTTTCTTCCTTGCATAGTCTTCTTTTGCTGTTCTGAGGTGCTCAGGCTGTCTCTGGTTCCAGTATGCTCATAGAGTTCTCTACTCTGAAAGGTACCATCATGCCCATCTCCTTTACGTTTTGGGAAGGACTGAAAGATGACGTCAGTGACGCTTGATTCTAGGAAAGTTGGGACGAGGATGGCAGCATCCCCATCTCCTTTTCTCACACCTAGGCCCAAAATGCGGCATGGTACTGTTGATTGGAATTCGAATCACAAGGATAAGGAAGTTAATGTGCAAGTCGTGTTCAGATGCATGTCAGTTTTTTTCTCTCTTGATTTTACAGTTGATGGTTTGAGTATTGATTGTTACGGTTTGATAATGACTTGAAATCTCTATGAATATGTATGGGTGTTTATTTGTTGGGTTAGATTCATATTTGATTGCTATTGGTAATCTGGAATTGGGTTATAGTTATAGCCAGCTGCTTTGTGATTGGTAACTGGAAATATTTGTGGGGTTGCTAATTGATTTTCAACTTGCTGTGTTCTTAATGAAGTAGGGAGGAACTTGCAGTTCATTGTCACCAATTAGATTATAGTGTGTGAGACTTGATATTGTTTTTGACGTGTGGACCATGGAAACGTTTGTTTGTTCTGGTTTGGCATTGAAGTTTGTTTGTTCTGCTCATAGAGGCACTATTTACTCTTGTTGCTTTGTTTTGTTTTGCAGAGTCTATCATATGAAGTGTTTTCGTATTTCAAAACAACCATTACTTCTTCCTCACCAGCTCATCCAGAATTCATATTTATGCAAGAACCAGGTATTGTTCTCTCTATTCCTCGATGTACATTTGTATTATTTTCGAGTATTTTGTTATAGTAATCTTTAACTAGTTTTATTGTGCAACTATCAAGTAACCTACTATCTGTGAGTTTAAGAATCGATTTTGTTGAGTTGTCACTTATCTTTCTATAAGAAATGACTTTATTGAATCACAGGTTTGACATGTCATTTCCGTTCAATTTCCGTTACATATTTCGATTTTACATTTTTATCATTACGCACTGGTAATTGATTTCAATCAATTTTCAAATTCCTGATGGATTTTCTCAGTTTTTGTGGACCTCGCCGGAATTGAGTTTGTTTGCTCACAATTTTATGATTAGAAGTAAATTTCAAGCTAAAATTGCTTCAGAAGTGACTAAATCGGAGTTATAATGGAGCGATGAGATTTGTGTGCGGTGATTTCTCAGGGAATCAATGTCGGAGATGTTTAGAAGCTTCAGGACGCAGGGATCTACACCTGCAATGGCTTGATGATGCACACGAAGAATGTAAACCCAACTTAACCTCTGAATTTTTGAAACTGTAAATGTTCAAGTTGGATGTCCTTACTGTGATTGTTTTTTGGCAGAACTTGACTGGAATTAAAGGTTTATTTGAGGTCAAAGTCGATAAGATTTGTGAAGCTACTGAGAAGCTTGTGGTTAGTGCTCAAATTCTGTTGCGGTCTTGTACTAAGTCTGGTATTTGGTCTAGCTGCAAAAATGGCTGAGGAGCCATTCAGACTTCTGGTAAAGATTTCAGTACTTTACTCCCTCAGCTGGGTCGGATCCCTTTTTTTTCTTTATCTTTGTTTCCTCCCTTAATTATACAAGAGTTTTATTTAAGATCTGCATGGCTTCTAATACGTATGGAATTGACCATTCTGTTGGATAATATTATTGCATTTAGTCTTCCCATAATTATTACTTTGCTTCCAGTTCAACTTACATTCATGATTCAAGATATATATTTTGTTTAGGTTGCCAATGTGAATTGTGTGTCCCTAGAGTCATTGCCAAGGTATATATTCATGATTCAACTTTGCTGTACTGCTTCTGATTTTTAATCGTGTTTTGCTTTCAGATAATGAATTTTATGTGTGCTTGCTATCCATCATATCGTTCTTTACATAGGCCAAGTAAAAATGGGACACTTGAAGGTTAGCCTTTCTTATAACAATTTGGATCTCCATAATCGACACCATTTGTATTTCACATCCTTTTTTTCCCCCTTTTATCTTTGTTTCCTTCCTTAATTAGTCTATATTTCCTGGAGGAGTTCTCTCCATATTTTGTAGTAAGAAATGATGTCTCCCTGTATTGACAGTTGGGGAAAACAAAATTCTTGATGCTAAAACTGGTTCAGCAAGCAAGAGGCGACGTAGTACCAAGACTGTTAAAAGTGCAGAAATCATCATTTAACAGGTGTGCTCATCTGTATATCAGTATCTTTTTCTTTGATTTTTTTTTTGCTTTCATGCGATCCCCATATTACAATGTCAGGTGGTTTCACCTTTTCTTGGTAGGGTCTGTGCTGCTGTGAATAATATTCTTTAGAAAATGAAAGTTGAGATAAGGTAAGTTAAATTTCCACTGTAAAGTTGGAACAATTTTATATTACCTTTACCTTTGTGTTACAGTTCATCGAACTAACATGAATCAACAACCATATCTTTGTTTCTTTTTAGTTAAGGATACTTCAATATGCACTGGTTGAGTTTATGTTGGTTTGGCTAGGGGTCGACTTTGTTCTGTACCATTTTTATTTTTCAGTTTATATGTTCTGTACCAACTCCATCTTGTGGAGTTGTTGAGTGGAGCAAGTGGATAATATGATGAGTTTTCCTGCTAGAAGATCAGAAGTGTTTCCAAGTGTTTTAGTAACTTACAAATCAAAGATTGTATAAAACTAATAATTTGCATTATAAACTATAAACCCGCAAGTAGAAGCAGTATTAGGAATACTTGGGACATAATCAAGATTCAAGAACTAACCGAGATTTGGTCTTGCTGTGGCAGTATTATGAATTTGACTGCTTCTCAAACTTGACTCTTGTAGAGTCAACCAGTTTCTTATATTAACTGCCTTTCAAAATATCAAGTTGCAATGTTTCAGTTCTGATTTCTTCAACTCTGATTCCATATATATATGTAGTGGTATAGCGTGTAGGAGGTTTAAAAGTCATGTTATGCAGCTTGAAGCCCTATTGAGAGGAGTGGCGCCAATGTTGACAGCAATAGGTTTAGTTCCATCATTTCTAGCAACAGATTTTGATTATGGCTTATTGGTTTACTCTACAAGTAAGGAATGTTGCGTGGTTCTGCATGATTTAGATGCTTGTGTGTTTTGATGTGGTCATCCATATGTGGTTGCATCTATTAAGTTTTGGATTAAGATGCTGCTATGTAGTACGTTTTGTAATTTAATCGATTAATAGTAGTGTTATATTGCTCGCTTGCACTAATGTAAAACTTTTGATATCAGGTTGAGGACTAGCAAAAGAATTCGAAAGATCAAAAGGCCAATAAAGTACATTAACTACCGGGATTATACACGGTAATTACTTTTGCTTATGTCCTAAGTTTGGGATCATAGAGATTACATTTCGAAATATGACTGCTCTACAAAGGCAAATCACATAGTTCCAGATGGAACTTTGTTTTGCTTCTTTCTTTTGCCTCTGCCACAATTCATGATTTGCCTTAAGAAAATCTGTCTTAGTTATTATGGTATAGGTGATATGTGGGCTGAGTTTCAAATAAGTTTATAGCTTAGAAAATGGAATCAATAATACCGTGGTATGGTATTTATGCAATTGAGAACTTTCTATAAAAAGGCTAGAAGGTTTTTGGTGCCATGCCCTCTACTTATTACGTTCTAACTTTTGCTTGTGTTTCCAAACAACTGATCTTGTAAGCTCTTTCACTAATAATTTGCTTACTGTCTCCAACTATGTGTGATTCAAATTCATTTATATATATATATATGTGGGAATTTGATTTTGTCAACCCCATAAAGAAAATGCAGTAATATAAGTTCTCTTCTTAGTCGAATTGAGTGGTAAAGCATATATTTCTTCTCTGTTAATTGATATTATGCAATCTTGACAAGATTGGACAACTATCTACAACAATATTGTTGATTTTCTGGTATAGGTCTTGTGATTGAAGACTGAATTTTCTGCTTTAGTCATATTGTTTATTTTCTGAAACTATTGTAATGTAGGTACTTCTACGCATCAATTTTAGCTTCATGAGTATTAAAAACTAAAAAGACATGCTAAGCAGCAGCTTGAGTTTCTTCAGGTGTTTCCTCTTCGTCATCAGTCTTATACATGTTCCACCCTCATGATGCTCCTCTAGGTAACTACTATTAAAACTGTCTTTTTGTACAATGATTTGAGTTTTGTAATTGATCTTTTTGGTAACTTTTTCAGTTTTATAGATAAACTACATTTAGGTGGTTCTAGACTTCCAGTGCTATCTGATCATGGAAGTCCTATTGTAGGTGGAGGGACGTTCCCCTGTACATTACTTAATGAATGTTGTGCTATTTGTTTTCTTTAGATAAAGATCTGTACATTTGTATATATGTCTATTGTCATCTAGGATTAGATAAGATTAGAATGTATAACTAGGAATTAGTTACTAGAATGTGATTGTAGTCAAGTATATTGTAACAAGTAATAGATACAATGATGTTTGTTTTGGGATTGTAAAAATTATTTGTATGTAAATGTCTTCTTTTCGTTTCAAGGACATTTTTTTTGTGTGTTCTATAATAGATATAAGGACGTTTTTTTAGCGTCTTAATATACATTAGATGACCCTTTTCTTGGATTAAGGACACTTTTTAAGTGTCCTAATATACATTAGAGGACGCTCTTCTAATGTCCTTAAAGACATTAGAGGACGCTTTTTTAGTGTCCTTAAAGATATTAGATGACGTTTTTTTTTTAGATTAGAGGACCTTTTTCTGGAGTCCTTATAAACATTAGAGGACGTTCTTTCTCGTAAGTGACTTACAATGACTCCTTGATAGATGACGTATTTTTTGCATGTCATCTAAAGTCTTTGAAGACGTTTTTCGAACGTCCTAAAATGGTTTTTTGTAGTAGTGCAAGTATCCTAATCTCCAGCTAGTAGCAAAGGATGTTTTTGCTATTCAAGTGTCAACCGTTGCTTCCGAATCATGTTTTAGCACCGGGAATAGAGTAATTGATCCGTATAGGAGTTCTCTAACTCCTAAATCTGTTGAAGCATTAATATGCTTGCAGAATTGGATCAAATCAGAAAACGTGCAAAATATTGAGTTTTTTTTCCAACAATTGAGGAGATGGAGTTCTATGAGTTGTGTGAACATGGTACGTTTAATGTTTACATGTTTAATAAATCGAATATGCTATTGTTTTTTACTTTTTGATGGGGCTTAGTATTAATTTAATGTTTTTGAATGAAATTACAGAATATGCGAAGGAGAAGGCTACTGAACAATTAGCAAAAAAGGCTGCTTGTAGGGCCAAAAAATCGAAGATGGCTGCTGGTATTTGATTAATTGCTTGCTGCATTAGTTTTTGCTTGCTTGCTGCATTTTGCTGCTTTGCTTACTTGATGCATTTGTTGTTCTTCTATGCTTATTTGCTGCATTATCTTTTTAGTGTGTAGTGCATTATTATTTGCTTGCTGATTTGCCTTGTTGTGTGTAGTGCTAGTTGAGTAAAGCTGCAGCTTGAATGGTTCTTTGTTATCTAAATCGATTTATGATGGTTGTTGTAGGGACAAGTATGGAAGCCAATTAATGGATGGCTGCATTGCTGGTGAACTGCTGGATTGAAGACTAGAAGAATGGCTACTAAGTTGCTGTATTTGAATTAGGACTTTCTATTTCATTGCATATTTGTACTTGAATTTGGACTTCGTATTTAAATTTGGACACTTTGTATTTAAATTGTAGCTTTAATTGTTCTTGATGAGTACTTGAATTTGGATATTATGTATTCTGGATATTCGAATTTGCAGCTTGAACTTTGTATCTTGATATTGTGTTTTGATTCAAATCTTCACCAGGTTGATATGAATGAAATCTGGATGTATAGCAAAGTAGATATAGAAATGGTAAAATACAAGTTTTGGGCCCGAAAGCCCGCAAGCCTTGCCCGAAATGAAACGGACCGGTCCCTGTTTGAGTCAAAACGGGCCGGGTCCGGGCCCAATGAAAAACAGGTCGGTCCCAGACCCAGTTAAATGATTGTTGGACCCGGCTCGTGCCCAGCCCTAGAATTTACCTTATCCCATTAGGGAGTATCCTATTTGATTATATTTTTACCTTGTGGAAAATGTATTTGCCAACACCAAACAAGTTAAACATTAAATTTGGGGTTTGCCATTCAATCTATTAGTTTGATTTGGGGTTGGGTTTTTCATTCATAAGTTTCTTCTTTGTAAAATTTCTTTGACTAGTCTAATCAACCACAGTATCATATACCCATTTGGGGAGGGGGTTAGGGATAAATAGAGCCTTAACCTCATATTACAATAGGTAATGTATTCTAACATCACTAGTTAACAAAGAGTGTACGATTGGCTCCTCTATTTGTTTTGACAAAGTTGTGACATAACGGAAAGATAACTCTACTAAGGAGAAACATCATAACAAAAAGTACAGCTTTTCTACTCTACTATGCTGCCGCACAAGATCTAATCTGGCGACACTATGTTTCATCCTGCCACTAGGAGGTTGCTCTCATTTCAAGACAGATAAACATCTCACTAAGCCAAGCAAGGCACACTGATTGTGCAGACCGGGACGAAGCCCACTATTGTCAACCATACTCTGATAGGGACTTATTGGAAACAACAAAAAAACAAAAACAAAAACAAACAAGCAGAAAAAACTACAAGCAAGAGCCCACAATGGGGCCCAAATACAATGTCCAGGTCCAAAAGCCCAGGAGAGGAGCTGATGCCATCCCTCAACCCAAGCTCGCATCTGCATCATCACCACCATATCGCCGCCACCCATGCCGCAACACCTTTGATGTCGGATCCACACCATCGTTGGAACCCCGCCGTTATCGGACCACCAACAGAAGTAGCCACCCACCATCACAAACTAGGGCTGGGATTGGGCCGGCCCGTGTAAAATTTATAGAGCTCGAAACGGAATTTTGGGGCAGGGCCTAAATAAATTTTTTTTTCAGTTTTAGGACCGAGTTGTGCCCAAGCTGTTTTTTTTTTGGCCCAAAAGGCAAAAAAAAAAAAACAACAACAACAACAAATCTATTCTCATATTGATCTTGCTCCAAACCCATTCCTCCGCCCTCCAAAGCCACAACTCAGATTCGTCCTCCAATCGGCATAGCTACAGAAAAAATGAAAAACTAGAGAGAGAGAGAGAGAGAGAGAGAGAGAGAGAGAAATTTTGGGGATGAGTAAAGACAAAGGAGAATTCTCTCATTAATTCATTATCTACAATTGATCTGATGGGGAAGGAGGACTAGGGAGAGAAGGGAAAGAAAAGAAAAAGAGACAATGGAGGCATTCGCGGAGAAGAATAAGAAGAGAGAGGAAAAAAAATAGAGGGGAGGGAGGAACAAGAAGAGACGGGAAAAGAAAGATGAAAAAGAGAGACAAGAAGAAAGAGTCCAGAAAGAAGAAGAGAGAAGAATAGAAAACTAAAAAAAATGACTAATTGAAGAGAAAGAAGGGAGAGAAGAAGAGAGTCTAGAAAAGAGGAAGAGAGAAGAATAAAAAATTAAACAAATATGAGTAACTATACATGAGTTCGGGCCTTTAGGCTTTTTTTTTTTTTTTTACTTTTAAGGACCGAGCCCGACCCGTTAGATAATGTTTTCAGGCTGGGCCTTATAAAACTGTCAAATTTTTTAAAGGGCCCGGACCATTTGGATCAGGTTTAGGATTTTCTGGCTAAATACCCAGCCCTATCACAAACCCCAACCACGCCGCTGTTGTACGATCACTGATCTCCTCCAACCCATCACCAAATCAAGGTGCCTTTACTGCTTGCCCAATACCTCCGTCGTGGATCCACCCATCAATGCACCAAAGAACAGAGACGAGGTCAGAATCATGCGTCCCAACACCAACCTCCACCATCCCATCCACCCATTGATCCCAACCCGCCCTCCCCAATCTAACCAGGCTTAGATCCGCCCATGATGCAGTTGCACCCTTCAACTGAGAGAGAAAAACCAAAATCCTTGACCCCAGCCTTTGGGCGTCGAACAAACAAACGGAAATTAAAGATTGAGAAATATAACTATCTTATTTGATTCATTCTCAATAGTCATGAGATGATCATCTTAAGGTGATCCTTTTGTTGATGGGCTCTTCACGAAGTGGTTCGTGAATGTTTATGTATTGGATCCATAATCACGCATGTTCGAACAATTGTGGTTTGAAGTCTACCACAAGATGAGCCTATGTAGACCCCCATATTTTTTAATTTTATTTTATTATTATTGTTTCTTTTAATTTGTCGTAACGTATGAAATTACGTATTCGTGAGGTACAAAAGTATTTGAGCTTAGGTTAAGACTTTGAGGCCATTTAAAGGATTAAGAAATTCAGAGAAAAATCCAATTTGGGTCTAGAAAAGTATTTTTAAAGTATCGAGGCTTAGGACAAGCCCGGAAAATTTTTCCGAAAGGATTCGGTGAAGTATCGGAGAAATAAGGATGATTGAAGATGTAATTTCAGAGTGGGCTTAAGGAAAATTAAGTGAAAAATGAAAATGGAACAGCCCAAGCCCATTGGCCCAAAAGGAGGGCAGATTCGACTTTTCACAATTAAATTTGGGAGAGGTATTTAAGGAACACATCCCTCGCAAACCCTAGCCACTTCCCTCATTTTCCTTCAGCTCTCTCTCTCTCTACCCGACACTCTCTCTCTCATCCTCCTTGCCGGAAATCGCCGCCGTCGCCGGAATCCCAATCCTCACCAAAATTTCCAGATTTCTTCTCTTCCTTCCCTCTTTCCATTTCTCCAACCAAAACCAAGAAATTTGGCCATCCAACCCTCCAAAAACCCTAGAACCCGAAGCTAAATTGGGGCTTTTTGTGATTTCTTCTTTCCAAGCTTAAATCAAGGTAATACCCCTCCTAATCTAGCCTCTATTCATCCGATCTACATCTATTTCTTCCTAAATCCGAGTTTTTGATTTGGATTTGTGATTTTGTTTGCATGAATCCGGTTTCTCCTTAAACCATGAAGCTAGGCTATGGGTTTGGCAAGGATTTTTGGTAAGGATCTATCCATGCAACCTTGTTTTTGAGTTTTTTGGTTGAGATGTTGATGTTGGACGGATTTGTAGGTGAAGAAGGCCAAGGAGAAGGAATAGGACGTGATTTTTGAAGAAGAAAGGGTAAGAAATGGGTTTTGGACAAACCCTAGAATTTTTGGAATTTATTTGGTTGATTTTGATTATGTTGAGCTATTGTTGTTGTTGGAAAAATTGTGAAAAATAGAGATTTGAAGATGGTTTAATTAGTAGGATTTTATTAGCATAATTTTCATAGTGTTGGAATTTTGTGGTTGAAGATTTGGTGATTATTGTTGTGTAGTTTTGGCCAAAAGAAAAAGAAAAGGAAGAAGAAAAGAAATGGGTTTGTTTTTGGAAGAAAAGGAAAATAAAGAAAATGGTAAAAGTTGGATTAAATGAGGTTTTACTGTGGTAAAGTGGTAAAAAGTGGAGAAGGTGAAGGTAAAAGGTAAATTCGGTAAAAAGGAGGTAAAAGGTAAAAGTGAAAGTGTGGAGGCAAAAGTCATGGTAAAAGTGAAAAGGTGAAAAAGGAGAAGTAAATGGGTAAAAATAAAAGTAAAACTTTATTTATAATTATTTATTTATTTATTTTTAATAAATAAGAATTATTTACTTATTTATTTTTAATAAATAATAAATAATGGTAAATAAAGTAATACTTGGTCAAAAGTCAGAAGTCAAAGTCAAAAGTCAAAAGCCAACTCCGAGAGTTGACCATGGTTGACCAACCTTGTAAAACGTGGGGATTGACTCAACTTTGGTCGCTCGGATTGGCGAAAGTTTTGCGGAGTGATAAGGACGTTTTACTTTTTAAGAAAGAAGTTAGTTTCCCAAATTGGTAAAGGTTGAAATAAATAATTAATGGCCTCATTGAAATAAAAAGGAATTGGTGTGCGCGGTTACTTAAAGTTGACCATGATGTTTACCTGGATAATTACTTACAAATTAAGTAATGGTTCAGGAAACACGATCGTTAAGGAAGCTTAAGCGGAAAGCATCAGAGTGTGGAGTATGCCAGCATTTTCTAGGTAGGGTGAGCTGTCCCTTCCTTGTTAGAGGCTTTTCTATATATGTGGAATGCTCTAGTATAATATTATATTGCCTGCAACTATGTTTTTGGTAGTTCATTAGTCGATGCCTCGTGATACATTTGTTTTCAGAACTGATAATTGTTGATTGCGAAAACCGAGCTAGACTTGCATGTTGAGATACTGTACCCTTTGTATGTTTGTGTTTGTGACCTGAAAGTGAATGGGACCTAGACGCGTAGATTCCTAGGGATCCCACGGTGTCGATAACCGTGAACCTCCGGAGGGGGCTGTGCTCCTATGTTTGTTGAGGAAAGGTGAGTACAGACAGTGAACTAGTCATAGGAGACTCAGAGCCAGGAAATTGACACTTTCTCTACTTGTAGCCATAAAGACTATAGAGTAGTTGGCCGGTTCTCAAAGGATGACGAACCAGGTCGGTCACCGATTTATTTAGTTTAGCCGGCAGGTAAGTATCTCGGAGCTCAAAGTTGTGTGAAGCATGCTGCATATGATTTCCTGAAACGAAACAACTGTGATTGTTTTTGTTTGCATTTGTTTTACTCGATTTTACAAATGCGCGCAAATCTATATTCTAATGGTTATGTTTTACCTATTAGTTTTCAAACCTAACTAAGGTTGGGCTGGCCCCTATTGGGCTAGCGAGGACGAAATGCTCACCCCTACATTTCAGGTTACAACGAGGTCATTCCGGACGATTTGGATTAGAATTGGGTCATTGGCCGAGTTCGTGTTTTGCTGTTCCTGTTGCTTGAAGTTCTTCCCTTTTGGTATTCCATCGATTTACTCGTTTTTAATTCCATGTTGAACTCTGTGAGGTCCGCCTACCTGGGAGCGCGCCTCACCCCTCTATTTTATTATTGTTGTTGAACTTTCCTTTCATTTCGGTTATGATGTAAGCCCTAAGGCGCCACAATGCACTTGCCCACTTTATTTTTAAGCATTTCCAGACTTGCTATTTTGAATGTTGGGTTGTTGATTTAAAGTCCTTTCTTAAAAGTTTTTCTTGGGCTCCTATTTTCTAAAAAAATGGTATTTTCAAAAGGCCTTGTAGTATTAAGTTGGTAGGTCTACGGTATGTCTACGACGTATCGAGCTCCTATTGGCTTAATATTACGGCGTTGTGGTATACCCATTCGGGTCGTCACAGTAGAGTGGTATCAGAGCAAGTTTCGAGGAAAAAAAAAATTTGTTTTTGTAAAAGCGTTTTTGCTAAAAACCCAACAACCCAAAAACGTTTTCGTGAAAGTTTTTCTTGGTTTTGTAAAAGTGTTTTTCCTTTCCAAAAAAAAATTAAAAAAAATAAAATAAAAATCATTGAGGAAAATCTTTTGAGTTTTCATTGTCTTGCAAATCGTTTCGATTTCAAAAGAAAGGGATTTATGGAAAGAAGTTTCAAATCACCTGTGACGCCTTATCCCAAAACCATCACTTCTCATTTAGATTCCTTTGCGCTACCCTAACCCTTCGCATGGACCCCCTATCTACTTTGCTTCTTTTCGAGAGTCATTCATTCGTTGTATAACCCGATCATTGTAGTTTTGTGTTATTGCAAAATAATATTGTGAGATCTTCATTAGGGAGATTCCACATCGTGCATTTGGCACATGAAAATGGAAAAGTCTTTGATTTGTAGACTTCAACTGGACATTGAAGAGTTTATGATTGATCTCATGTTGTGAGCTTTGTGAATCATATTGTCTTTTGTTCTGTCTCAGTTTGACTCCTGTTACGATGCCGCCACGACCCGATCCTAGAATGGCAGCAGTGCTAAGGGCATTCGAAGTCCTAGGCAATGCCCCGGAACAGACCCCAGAGGAACTTGAAAGATATAGGGTGACGCAATGCTTGGAGCAGTTCACCAAGCTTAAACCACCTCAGTTCAACAGAATCGGTGAAGCCTGCGAGGCTGAAAACTGGTTGAGGCAAATCTTGAAGATCTTGGATATCTTACGGACACCGGAGCAGTACCGTGTGTCCCTAGCTGTACACCAGCTTGTCGGGGAGGCTGACAACTGGTGGGATACCGTCCGTAGCCTACGGACTGTCGCTGACCTAACTTGGGTAGAGTTCGAGCAACTCTTCCTAGAGCGGTTCTTTCCACCTGTCCTGAAGGCACAAAAGATCAGTGAGTTCTTTGCTCTGACCCAAGGAAACAAGACCACTCACGAGTATGTTGTGGCCTTCACACGACTACTTAAGTACGTGCCAGCAATCGCCAAAGACGATCAGATGAAGAAACAGAGGTTCATGGCGGGACTCCAAGACTCGATTCTACTCGAGTTACGCTCGGACACTACCTTGAGCTATAGTGAGTCCGTAGCTGCCGCCTACGCCATCGAGGCTGATGAAGCTGCATACCCAAGACGTGGGGATGGTCAGGGAAGCTCTCACCCACAGAAGAATCGTTGGGTGCACCGAAGGAAGCTCCAAGGAGGAAACTCCCAAGGATATGCCAGTTCCAGCAGTAGCAGTGGATCTTCAGGAAGACGGGGCCCTGCACCCTACACTTGTTTTGCTTGTGGCCAACCTAGACACACCAAGGTTCGCTGCCCGTTTGTTAACAACTCACAAGGAGCGTCTTCTGGCTCGGGATTCCAGAATCTGAGGCCAGCTCAGTCACTATCGACTCAGATATCGCCAGCACCCTACCGACCACCGAACCCTACTCTGCAACAGTACCGACCACCTCAGCCGTTAGCAGTGATGTACGATCAACAGATTACTGCACCTCGACCTGTCAACCAGGCAAACCAAGGAAGAAACCGTGGAGGACGTAGCCAGGGAGGACGTAGACAACTGTATGCAATCATCGGTGGAGAGACTACTGAGGCTTCTGGCTCTGGCACCGCACTAGCTGGTACGATACTCATCTCTAACTCTGAACCCAGAGTTTTGCTTGACACTGGTGCATCACATTCATTCATCACTACATGGCTAGCTGAGTCACTAGGACTAGAACCAACACCACTAGACGGAGTTTTCGCCTTTAATACCCCGCTTGGTGTGGGCACTGGTGTAGACAAAGCCTATAGGAAGTGCCAAGTTGTTATTGCTGGTAGGAAGCTGCAAGCCGATCTCTATCCTATCGAATTGTATGACTTTGATCTAATTCTCGGGATGGACTGGCTGAGTAAGTACAAAGCACTCATCGATTGTGATCGACGCGCCATACGAATCACTCCACCAAGCAACGAGACCTTCGAAATAAAAGTGGCAAAACCCCTCTTACCTCCTAGTTCACTACTGAAGGCTTGTTTTCGAGGGAGGAGAACGCTTTCTTGTTACAGCATCATCGCTGCAGGGGAAAAGGCAAACATGAAGACCAACTACTACGTACCGATTGTAGACGAGTACCCCGACATATTCCCGGAGGAGCTACCAAGATTACCCCCGCATCGTGAAGTGGAATTTCGTATTGACCTAGTTCCCGGTATGGAGCCGATCTCGATATCACCGTATCGGATGGCACCAGCCGAGATGAGCGAACTGAAGTTACAACTAGAGGATCTAGAAAGCAAGGGATTCATCCGAAAGAGTTCGTCGCCATGGGGAGCTTCTGTCTTGTTCGCTAAGAAGCCTGATGGAATTCTACGTTTATGCGTAGATTATCGACGATTGAACCAAGTAACGATCAAGAACAAGTATCCACTACCAAGGATAGACAAGTTGTTTGACCAACTTGCGGGAGCGATGTTCTTCTCTAAGATCGACCTTCGATCAGGGTATCACCAGTTGCGAGTGCGTGAAGAGGACATACCGAATACAGCTTTCCGAACGCGCTATGGGCACTTCGAGTTTGTTATCATGCCTTTTGGGCTGACCAACGCCCCAGCCGCATTCATGGATCTAATGAACCGAGTGTTTCGACTCTACTTGGATCAGTTCGTGATTGTCTTTATCGACGACATCCTCATCTACTCCAAGACACAAGAGGAGCACGTTTATCATCTTCGCATAGTTCTGCAAACACTATCGGATCACCAACTCTACGCTAAGAAATCCAAGTACGACTTCTGGCTCACGGAAGTAAAGTTCCTTGGACATGTCATCTCTACAGCTGGACTTTCAGTGGACCCTTCCAAAGTCGAAGCTATACTTAATTGGGAACAACCACAGAATGTGACCGAAATCCACAGTTTTCTTGGACTGGCTGGTTACTACCGCCGCATTATCCATGATTTCTCTAAGATCGCTCTACCATTGACCAAGATGACAAGGAAAGGCACAAAGTTCGAGTGGGACGACAAGTGTGAGAACGCTTTTGTGGAGCTTAAGACGAGGTTGACTACCGCACCTGTACTAGTTCTTCCGAACAATGTCGACCCGTACCAAGTGTACACCGATGCCTCGGGGAACAGACTAGGCTATGTGCTTATGCAAAATGGCCAAGTTGTGGCCTATGGCTCGAGACAGTTAAAGCCGCATGAGAGGAACTACCCGACTCACGACTTGGAACTAGCTGCTATCGTTTTCGCATTGAAGATCTGGAGGTGTTATCTCTATGGCACGCAATTTGAAGTTTACTCGGATCACAAGAGCCAGAAGTACATCTACACTCAACGTGATTTGAACCTACGCCAGAGAAGATGGATGGAGTATCTGAAGGACTACGAGTTTAATTTTCTCTACCATCCTGGAAAAGTGAATGTCGTCGCTGACGCCTTGAGCAGAAAGACGAGAAGTTCGTTATCCTGCATCTTCTTGTCATGAAACGAGACGTTGAAAACTCTAGAGGAGTTTGGCTTGTATCCCCAAAAGGGAAACCCTCAGGGGTACCTTGCGAGTTTGACTCTGAAGCCACAGTTATTACAACTCGTGGAAGAAAGCCAGTGGAACGACCCAGATACGCATATGCTCCGAGCACAGATCTACACCGGAGAAGTCACCAACGAGTAGACGGTGGGCCAAGATGGTTGTGTTAGATTTAAAGGCCGGATGGTTGTCCCTGAAAACGACCATATTAGGAAGATAGTAGTGCTTGAAGAAGCGCACCGTACTTACTTCACTATGCACCCGGGAGCAGGAAAGATGTACCAAGACTTGAAACGCCAATTTTGGTGGCGAGGGATGAAGAAGGATGTGGCCGACTACGTCGCCCGATGTGCAATATGTTTGCAAGTAAAAGCAGAACACCAACTACCAGCTGGACTACTTCAGCCACTACCTATACCAGTGTGGAAGTAGGAAGACATCACCATGGACTTTGTCACCGGATTACCACGCTCATCATGAGGACACAATGGAGTGTGGGCGGTAGTCGACCGACTAACCAAATCCGCCCACTTTATACCTGTAAAGATGGACTCACCTGTAGAGTATTTTGAGGGACTGTACATCGACACCATCATCAAGTTACACGGAGTGCCGAAGACTATCGTGTCTGACAAAGATTCAAGGTTCACATCGAGGTTGTGGAAGAAGCTTCAAGAAGAGCTTGGAACACAGATAATTTTGAGTTCGGCATACCACCCTTAGACTGACGGACAATCTGAGCGCACCATCAAGACTTTGGAGGACATGCTACGAGCTTGTGTATTGGACTTCGGGGAGAAGTGGTATGACTGTTTGCCACTCGCGGAGTTTACATATAACAACAGTTATCACAGTAGCATAGGCATGGCACCGTTCGAAGCACTTTACGGAAAGCCATGCAAGTCGCCTACGTGTTGGGCTGATGCTCAAGAACGGGCTTTACTAGGACCTGACTTAGTTCAGGAAACCACTGAAAAGATTCAAGTGGTTAAAGAGAAATTAAGAGTAGCCCAGAGTAGACAGAAATCATATGCAGACATGCGTAGGAGACCCCTAGAGTTTGGAGTAGGGGACTTTGTTTATATCAAGGTGAAACCTCAGAAGGGAATCAGTCGGTTCGGGGTCAAAGAAAAGTTGGCACCCTGATACATTGGGCCTTTTCCGATAATCCAAAGAATTGGGAACATGGCTTATCAAATAGATTTGCCACAAGAACTAGAGCATATCCACAACGTGTTTCACATGTCTCAACTTAAGAAGAGTCCGCCGGAGACCCAGCAAGTCATTACTCGGAGAAACTTGCCACTGCAAAGTGATGCCACCTACAGGATGGAGCCTATACAAATTTTAGCACAAAGTACCATACAGCTAAGGAACCGCGAGGTTCCGTTGGTGAAAGTTCAATGGACGCACCAAGGAAAGGAGGAGGTTACTTGGAACTTGAGGCAGAGATGCGTGAGAAGCACCCTCACCTTTTCAGCTAACCAGGTACAAATTTCGAGGACGAAATTTCTTTAAGGGGGGTAGAGTGTAGACCCCCGTATTTTTTTATTTAATTTTTTTATTATTGTTTTTTTAATTTGTCGTAACGTATGAAATTACGTATTCGTGAGGTACAAAAGTATTTGAGCTTAGGTTAAGACTTTGAGGCCATTTAAAGGATTAAGAAATTTAGAGAAAAATCTAATTTGGGTCTAGAAAAGTATTTTTAAAGTATCGAGGCTTAGGACAAGCCCGGAAAATTTTTCCGAAAGGATTCGGTGAAGTATCGGAGAAATAAGGATGATTGAAGATGTAATTTCGGAGTGGGCTTAAGGAAAATTAAGTGAAAAATGAAAATGGAACAGCCCAAGCCCATTGGCCCAAAAGGAGGGGCAGATTCGACTTTTCACAATTAAATTTGGGAGAGGTATTTAAGGAACACATCCCTCGCAAACCCTAGCCACTTCCCTCATTTTCCTTCAGCTCTCTCTCTCTCTACCCGACACTCTCTCTCTCATCCTCCTTGCCGGAAATCGCCGCCGTCGCCGGAATCCCAATCCTCACCAAAATTTCCAGATTTTCTTCTCTTCCTTCCCTCTTTCCATTTCTCCAACCAAAACCAAGAAATTTGGCCATCCAACCCTCCAAAAACCCTAGAACCCGAAGCTAAATTGGGGCTTTTTGTGATTTCTTCTTTCCAAGCTTAAATCAAGGTAATACCCCTCCTAATCTAGCCTCTATTCATCCGATCTACATCTATTTCTTCCTAAATCCGAGTTTTTGATTTGGATTTGTGATTTTGTTTGCATGAATCCGGTTTCTCCTTAAACCATGAAGCTAGGCTATGGGTTTGGCAAGGATTTTTGGTAAGGATCTATCCATGCAACCTTGTTTTTGAGTTTTTTGGTTGAGATGTTGATGTTGGACGGATTTGTAGGTGAAGAAGGCCAAGGAGAAGGAATAGGACGTGATTTTTGAAGAAGAAAGGGTAAGAAATGGGTTTTGGACAAACCCTAGAATTTTTGGAATTTATTTGGTTGATTTTGATTATGTTGAGCTATTGTTGTTGTTGGAAAAATTGTGAAAAATAGAGATTTGAAGATGGTTTAATTAGTAGGATTTTATTAGCATAATTTTCATAGTGTTGGAATTTTGTGGTTGAAGATTTGGTGATTATTGTTGTGTAGTTTTGGCCAAAAGAAAAAGAAAAGGAAGAAGAAAAGAAATGGGTTTGTTTTTGGAAGAAAAGGAAAATAAAGAAAATGGTAAAAGTTGGATTAAATGAGGTTTTACTGTGGTAAAGTGGTAAAAAGTGGAGAAGATGAAGGTAAAAGGTAAATTCGGTAAAAAAGAGGTAAAAGGTAAAAGTGAAAGTGTGGAGGTAAAAGTCATGGTAAAAGTGAAAAGATGAAAAAGGAGAAGTAAATGGGTAAAAATAAAAGTAAAACTTTATTTATAATTATTTATTTATTTTTAATAAATAATAAATAATGGCAAATAAAGGAATACTTGGTCAAAAGTCAGAAGTCAAAAGCCAACTCCGAGAGTTGACCATGGTTGACCGACCTCGTAAAACGTGAGGATCGACTCAACTTTGGTCGCTCGGATTGGCGAAAGTTTTGCGGAGCGATAAGGACGTTTTCCTTTTTAAGAAAGAAGTTAGTTTACCAAATTGGTAAAGGTTGAAAGAAATAATTAATGGCCTCATTGAAATAAAAAGGAATTAGTGTGCGCGGTTACTTAAAGTTGACCATGATGTTTACCTAGATAATTACTTACAAATTAAGTAATGGTTCAGGAAACACAATCGTTAAGGAAGCTTAAGCGGAAAGCATCAGAGTGTGGAGTACGCCAGCATTTTCCAGGTAGGGTGAGCTGTCCCTTCCTTGTTAGAGGCTTTTCGATATATGTGGAATGCTCTAGTATAATATTATATTGCCTGCAACTATGTTTTTGGTAGTTCATTAGTCGATGCCTTGTGATACATTTGTTTTCAGAACTGATAATTGTTGATTGCGAAAACCGAGGCTAGACTTGCATGTTGAGATATTGTACCCTTTGTATGTTTGTGTTTGTGACCTGAAAGTTAATGGGACCTAGACACGTAGATTCCTAGGGATCCTACGGTGTCGATAACCGTGAACCTCCGGAGGGGGCTGTGCTCCTATGTTTGTCGAGGAAAGGTGAGTACAGACAGTGAACTAGTCATACGAGACTCAGAGCCAGGAAATGGACACTTGCGCTACTTGTAGCCAAAAAGACTATAGAGTAGTTGGCCGGTTCTCGAAGGATGACGAACCAGGTCGGTCACCGATTTATTTAGTTTAGCCAGCAGGTAAGTATCTCGGAGCTCCAAGTTGTGTGAAGCATGCTGCATATGATTTCCTGAAACGAAACAACTGTGATTGTTTTTGTTTGCATTTGTTTTACTCGATTTTACAAATGCGCGCAAATCTATATTCTAATAGTTATGTTTTACCTATTAGTTTTCAAACCTAACTAAGGTTGGGTCGGCCCCTATTGGGCTCGCGAGGACGAAATGCTCACCCCTACATTTCAGGTTACAACGAGGTCATTCCAGACGATTTGGATTAGAAGTGGGTCATTGGCCGAGTTCGTGTTTTGCTGTTCCTGTTGTTTGAAGTTCTTCCCTTTTGGTATTCCATCGATTTACTCGTTTTTCATTCCATGTTGAACTCTGTGAGGTCCGCCTACCTGGGAGCGCGCCTCACCCCTTTATTTTATTGTTATTGTTGAACTTTCCTTTCATTTCGGTTATGATGTAAGCCCTAAGGCGCCACAATGCACTTGCCCACTTTATTTTTAAGCATTTCCAGACTTGCTATTTTGAATGTTGGGTTGTTGATTTAAAGTCCTTTCTTAAAAGTTTTTCTTGGTCTCCTATTTTCTAAAAAAATGGTATTTTCAAAAGGCCTTGTAGTATTAAGTTGGTAGGTCTACGGTATGTCTACGACGTATCGAGCTCCTATTGACTTAATATTACGGCGATGTGGTATACCCATTCGGGTCGCCACAGCCTACGAGCATTTAGGATAATGCTGTTCGTTTTGAACAAATGAAGCTAGGCTACATCTAAAGCGACAACACCAAGCATAATCAACAACAACAGACTCTCCTCAAGATCAAAATGAATTAGGTTCAATCTTAGGAAAATATGGCAGACTTGTTTACTAAGTTATTGCCCAAATCCACGTTCGAAAAATATGTGGCAAGAATTGGCTTGCGGAAATTATCTGAACTCCCATGATCGTAGTCATCAGGGGGAGACGCAGACATCAGGGGGAGATGTCTACATGTTCACCTCGAAACGTGAAGGGTGTGTTGTGCTCTTTTTCCTCTTCGACCGAAGTTATTTTTGTCCCACTGGGTTTTTGTTACTCGGCAAGGTTTTTAACGAGGCAACGAGAGAAGCACCGCATTTGGGCAACACAAGGGGAGTGTTCAAGTAAAACCCTAGTTTGTGTTTGGTCCAAACTCTAGGTTACTTGCTCTAGTGGTAATAGGGTTAAATTAGAAGGATTTAGATTCCTATTCAATGTACGATTACTTTCCTTGTATGATTGAGATTCTATGCATTGTAATCCTCTATATAAAGAGGCCCCTATTATCAATGAGAATACACAGCAAATTCCTCTCAAATTCAGTTTATCTACAACAACAATAAATTTATTATTATTGTGATACCGTGAGTCTTTTTTTTTTTTTTTGTAACTTTATTTACCATCTTATTATAAGTTTGTGAATAAATTTATTGTAAATCTTGTAATTTACATTAATTACATATAAATAATGCAAAACAAATGTGATAATCTTGTTATTAATATAATAAATTTAATTCAATTAAAAATTATATAAAAAAATATATAGTCATAAGTTAAACTTTGAAGATGACATCGAAAATTGACCTTTCAATTTTTTTGGATTAAGGTAATTTCGTGTAACTTTTATTATTTGTCTGTTTTAGGGTTGAGTAAGCATCAGCCAATTTGAACGCATAGTTTGGTAGAGAGAGTTCCATGCATCTTTCTTCCATGGATGGTTAGATATGGTGTGTGCATTTCTGGCAGGACCCAAACTACATTTCCCCCCACTGAGTTTGTTAGACGGTAAACCCATGTGCATGTATGTCATGCAATATGGGCAGCACCCAAGTTTGCCTATCATCGGCATGCATGAGCGTCTAGTTGGGGGAAAATCGTGAAGAGCAAGCATTCCTTTTTTATGTTTCGTTTGTGTTACAATATTAAAATTGGGTCTAATTTTTTTTTTTTTTAGAATGAAAATTGAGTCTAATAATTAGTCCAAGAATTGTGAAAGACTTCAAAGCATATTCGCATATTCATTAATCAATGTTTGAGGGCAGCCGCACCAGCCCTTTATTAAAAAAAAAAAAAAAAACCAATTTATATATATGGTATGTCTTGAAGATAAAAAATGTCACATTGTTATGTTCTTAAAAGCAATGAGCTCACGTAGTTCATTCTTTATAAGTTTCTTTTAGAGAGTATAAGGTTAACTTTATTTAAAACAATTTGCATGCCCTCACTTAAAATATAAACTTTGAGGATTAAAACCTCATGTATTATAACGGTATGTATATATTTTTTTTTGACTAAAAGGTGCTGGACTTTCATTGATAATTAGGCAGCATGATTAAGATCATACTGAATTACATCATGTAAGCATTCTGGAGGTTGGTGAATCCACACCTCATGCTGATTTGCCTCAAAGGCTAAGGCAGCAAGTCTGTGCGCTGCATTATTACAAATTCTTGGGGCGTACTGGATTTGCAAACCCGAAATGCTAGCCATTAAGACTACAGTATCATCTAACAGAGCTCCACGCTCATTCAGTTCATGGTCTGCACTTAGAATCTGTTGTACTGCTTCTAGACAGTCACTCTCAATGGTGACATTCTACAGTTGCATAGACTTAGCCAAGTCCAAACCCTATGGGATAGCACATAACTCTGCCTGTTTCGTTGATCCAATGTGTTGCATAGTGTGTGCAAAAGCAGTAACAATCTCAGGGAACCGTATGTATATGAGCAATAATCTCAGGGAAATAATTGAATATTGCTTCCATCTTATAGGTCTATAATTCTTGCAAAAATTTTAGTCAAATTAGAAACTATTTGCCCAATACCATTGGTCTAGTGGCATAAATCTCGCTTTTATAAGTAGGAGGTCGTGAGTTCAACTCATAATAAACTAGTTGTTGTATATGAGTTGTTTAATTGACCAAAAAAAAAAAATTGAAACCATTTAACTATTTAGTTACCCACTTTTAATATTTCAGCTCTATGTATTTATGTGTAATGTTTCACCATTGACGATGATCACCAACAATATAAGGTTTCACTGCTTCTCCGGCGGAGCCTTTACGAAGGCGTTGGCTTCCAACCTCGTCAATGTGGCTACGGTGCGGCCGGACGGGCTAATATGTTTCTCCAATAGTTGTGTAGTTTGGTTGCAATAGATGGTCGTGATCTTCTTCTCCTTCTCGAATGGCAATTGGTAGCAGCGGTTGTTCTCCGACGCAATTTTGATGGTTCGGTTTGCTCGGCTTGTCCGAAGGAATCCAGACGGATCAGGTTGTTTGGGTTTTTTGACAGAGTTCCTCGAGATCTAGTTT
This sequence comes from Rosa chinensis, assembly GCF_002994745.2. Taxonomy (NCBI): domain Eukaryota; kingdom Viridiplantae; phylum Streptophyta; class Magnoliopsida; order Rosales; family Rosaceae; genus Rosa; species Rosa chinensis. The sequence goes on along the minus strand of NC_037092.1, from coordinate 77,899,952 downwards.
CTCGGGTTCTTCGAAGGGTTGCTCGAGGGCTTGGGGATTCCACGTGACATGGTTTTCTGATTTTGACAGGCAGCAGTCTAGGGGGGTGGTTCACAGATGGTCCTGATCTTCTTCTTCTTCTCGAATAGCAGTTGGTAGCAACGGTGGTTCTCCGACGCAATTCTGATGGTTTGGATTGCTCAGCTTCTCTGAAGGAATCCAGACGAATCTGGTTGCTCAGGGTTTTCAACAGAGTTCCTCGAGATCTGGTTTCTCGGGTTTGTCAGATTTCTTCGATAGAGTTCTTAGAGATCGGTTTCTTGGGTTCTTAGACGGGTTGCTCGGAGGCTGGGCTTGGGAATTCCAAGTGACATGGGTTTTCTAATTTTGATAGGCTGCAGTCTAGGGAGTGGTTCAGAGCGGTTGATTGTGTGATTTTTGCGCGGTCAGTGTGTCACTCTTGTGGCAATGTAATCGGGGTTGGTTGTGATCTCAGTGAGTCTGGCAGAATGGTAAGGATAAAGGTGGATTATTGCTGTCTATTTGGATCTGGCCTGAGTTTCCAATGATTGTTGTTCACAGTCTAATGTCACCTCTTTTAGGAAGCGAGGTGGTTTGCAGCGGTTTGTTGTTATCTCATTCTTTAGGGTTTATTTTTGGTTTTTAAGTATTGTTTAGGGTTCTTAAGTCCCTACTCTTTTGAGTTGGGGTTTTTTGGTTGGGTCTAGTGGCTGTGCCATTGTTGGTGTCATCTGCAAAGACTAGCTGTTTTCTAATTTTGATGTTTTTTGTTGTCAATGTAATGGAGAGATACCTCAACACATATACTGACAGTTTTGATTTATGGTGTCAGAAGGGGTTAGTCTCTTCTTGAGGTTGGCTGTAAGGATGTATCGACACTCCCAGAGTAGGTTGTTTGTCTGTAAGTTACAGTTTAGCCCCTAACGGCTCATTGTGTCTGTAATCGCTGGTTTTATATTAGGGGTATGAGTGAGTCCTCTTTTCTAATTAGCTAGAGCAGTTGGCATATACAGTGTCATTCCCGTTGTTGTAAGTATTTTTTTTTTATCAAGTAAATAACTCATATACAACAACTAATCTTTTATGAGTCGAACTCACTACAAAAAAATATGTCATTTTCCTACCAACTTTTTCCGACTAAATACTTTTTGGTCGAAAGTAACAATATTTCCAACCAAAAATATTTTCCTGTCAGAAATGCAATTTTTGGATGACCATTATTTCCGATGGTAAACAACCTCTTGGAAAAATTTTAGAATAGGGTCGGAAATAATTATAATTTGGTGGCAAAAGTTGGAATTTTTTTTCCAACCAAGTGTGATGTCGTCGGAAAATAAATGGTCATTTTCCGATAAGATTTTGTTGTAATTTTTTTGGATTAATAAATTGTCTATTTTTCACAAAAAAAAAACTAATTTTTTCTTAAATATTAAATATATGCTTATTAAAGAAGATTAATCTCACAACAATACAAGGGCTAAATACAAATTACTATCCTGTGGTTTAGGTCCAAAATCAATTCAGTCTCTGAACTTCTAATTTCATCAAAAACACCCATGCACTTTCAATTTTGATATAATAGGTCCAATTTGTTAGTTTTCCGACAATTGAGTTATTTAACTTGTTAACGTGGCTCATATATAGCCTATGTTTTATGATGTGATATCGAGGTGGTCTGCATAGTCAATTTAGGAGTGAGTCTTACTATTAAAAATAAACAATTTTTCGACAAATAATCCAACTATAACTTGAATCCATAACAGAATATTAACGAATTGGACCTATTAGATCAAAATTGAAAGTGCAGGGGTATTTTTGATGAAATTAGAAATCCAGAGACTGAATTGATTTTGGACCTAAACCACAGGTTATTAACTAGTATTTAGCCCATAATACAATTATAGAATTCAGAAAAAAAAAAAATATATATATATATATATATATATAGACTAAATTTTTTGAGTTTTGAGATTTCTTCCTTTCTTTCTTATAATAGAATATAAAAACCATTAGAAAATTAATCTTAGAAAACTAAGACTAGAAAAAGAGTTTAAGTTTTATTCTTCTTTTTTTTTTCGAGAAGATTCTTTTTTTTTTCTAAGTAGTTAAATAAAACCAATTTTCAATTACAAAGAAAAAAATGAAAATAATTAAATTAAAATTTAAAATTGTGCCTAATTTTTGGATAGCTCGAGCACAACTAGTTTAATGGCCCAGCACGATATAGGCTCGAGCCATGGGTTGGGTGGGGCTTAACGTTCAAGTAAATCGGCCAGTATGAGGCCGAGCACGATAATAAATGAGTCGACTTGAGCACAACAGAAAGCACGAATAAGTCTATGTTAAAATGGGTCGGGCCAACCCGTTTGCCAACTCTACTTGAGGTACGATTTGGAATAAAAAAAAGTTTACGTACTAAAAAATAACTTTTACAATAGTTCGAGTACCATTTGGATATTTTACTCTAAAATAAATATCAAAAACAAAGTAATTGTATTGATGAAGTTGACATCCATTACCAACATACTAAGTTACTAACTTAATAAAGAAATTAGATAGATAGTGAACATATGATAATTAAAAAAAGTAACGAATTTATGTGAATGAACAATATCATATCATATATTAAAGACTTCATGATAATACATTGTGATAAAAGAACTCCTCTATATTAATTTGTAATAAGCAATACTGTAAATACTGTCTTTTTTACTACAGCTACCTTGTTCCTCATGAAGTTAGATCATTGATTTACTGGGAAGGGATTCAAAGAACCAGCATGCACATGCACTATCAAGACTGGAAAGCTGGATAACATCGAGTCGACTTTTTGGTTATAAAAAAAATAAAAAAATTTGACTACAAATATCAAGAGTTAAGATCACTTAATAGGTGTTGTGTCACTTGCATTACCAGTGCATAGAAGAAATTTCGTCAATACTGATCACATCGTCATCCCCTTATCATTAATACTTTACTATAGGTGTACAGCTATAAACTTTTCTGGAAAAACAAAAACGAAAACCAAAACATTTAACTCGCGGTCTATGATCTTTTGGAGTAGAACTTTCTTGTTCTTGCATATAGCGTTAAAGCTAGGACAGTCCCTAACGTAGAAAGACTACCCCAGATAATGAAGGTGCTTCTGTAACAAGCCATTCCCAAGCATCTACCATCTTCATTTCCTTCCTTACGATAAAGAAGAGCAGATGAGTAGCCAAAAAGAAATGACCCGATTGAGATATTCGCAACCACCACATTGTGATTTATTGAGAATTTTTTGGTCCCGAATAGCTCTGTGGTTATGGACACTGCAATAGAAGTAATTGCTCCAGTGCACACTCCTATAATGGCGGTACTGATGATAAGAGAGACGTTAGCTGGGTTGAGAAGCAAGAAAAAAACTCCTGCTATTGGTGCCGCTAATGCCATTAGGAATGCAGGCCTTGAAATCATATACTTGCTTCTGAAAAAGGAGAAACGAGAAAATATTAGTAATTGGCTTCAAAAATTCATATAGCAAGCACGTCTTTCATTCCACTGAAATATGACAATATAATTTTCTAATTGTAATTTAAAAAATTACTGAAAATTAGGGACGGGAGTAGTTACCTTGCGAAGAAATAATCCAGAAGTGAAGGCATGAGACGGCCAAAGAACCCGAAGGAAGAAGATAAAGAAACCAGAGAAGAAGTCTTAGATGAGCCTCTTGACTCTGCTATCTGTCCCAAGGTGTTCAAGAACACGAGCCCAATTGTTGCACTGAAAAAATAAACTAGGAAATATAACCAGAAATCTATCCTTTGCACCATCAACGTCACTCCAATCTCCTCTCTAACACCAATCCCATGATGAACCTGTACTTCACCAACCTCATTATGAACCTGCACTGTACTATGTTCCTCTTCTTCTTCCTCTTTCACTACACCACTCTCTATGCTCTCAAGGCCATTCTGATCATCTATGCTGACATTGTACACTCTGTTCTCTCTGTCTAGGTTCCATCTTCTTGATATTTTTTCTCTGATTTTTTCCACAATTGGGATTACCAAGGGCATCAGTAGGAATACTCCGGTGCCTATCACTCTATCTAAGCCGATCATTGATCCTAAAGACCTAAACTGGTGATGACGGCATAGATTCCGGTGGCAATGGTTATCACAAATATTAAATTGAACCCCGTTGCCATGTTTCTTGGCTCCCCTGTTCCCACATCAATGTTTCTCACCAGTGGTGCCACTACAGCACAGACTAGTAAAGGCAGGAGAGAGTTTAGAAGAAGATAGGCATGTGCTCTCTTATGAGGTGAAGAAGAAAAAGCAGCACTGACAATGTCTGTGTAGATTTTTGCACTCAATCCTTGGTAACTTGTTGTTAGTCCCACAGCAACCTGTTGGTGAAGCGGAAAGTTTCGAATACTGACAACATAGCATACGGTGTTAATCCAACAGACGCTATTGCCTGCCACCATGGTGAGCAAGAATATTTGCCAATATGCTGGAGATGAGATTAGGTTTGTTACGAATAGAAATTGGACGCCGTAGCCAATCAACCCGAGGAGTGATCCGATTACAAGGACTAGCCAAAGGGGAAGGTAAATAGCAGCAATGCCAGAAAACCAACCAAAGAGTTTCCCTGCGTCGGAGGCGAAGACAAGATTGTTGATTTGTATTTGGGACATGGAGAGACTGTTCTTGAGTTGGGATGAGTAAGCAGGGAAGGTTGTGTTTGTTCCATTTATGGATTGAAGCCATATGATGCCCACTAGGCTTAACCATTGGAAAGCTTTTGATGAGGAAGACATGGCAAAATATTAGCCAAGATGTTTGTTTGTGTTGTAGTACATGCAATGAAAGGTTTGGTATATTTATAAGGACAAAATACTGTTTACTCCCTATACTTATAGGGTCTTGACGTTTCAGTCCTGATATTTTAATTTCACCTAAAAGTTCCTGAACTTTCCAATTTCATCTAAAAAGTCCATGCCGTCAATTTTCCGTTAAAAAATCTGTTATCTTGCTGATGTGGCACTATTTTAATAGTAAAATGACTATTTTACCCTTATTGACCCCAAAAAAAAATTTACTCTCTTTTTTTCTTTTTTTAACTCTTTTTTCTCTATTTTTTTAATTTGTTCTTTTTTATTCCTACTTTTTTTTTTAACTCTTTTTTCTCTATTTTTTTTTCCTACTCTTTTTTCTCTCTTTTTTTTTAACTTTCTTTTCTCTTTTTTTTTATTTTTTTTTATTCTCTCTTTTTTTTTTAACCCTCTTTCCTCTCTTTTGTTTCCTACTCTTTTTCTTTTCTTTTTTTTTTTAATTTTTTTTTTTAAACTTTTTTCCTCTTTTTTTTATTTGTTCTATCTCTTTTGTTTTTTTTAATTTCTTTTTCTTTTCTGTTTACCTCACTTCCTCTTCCTCCTCTCTGCCTTCGGCCTTCTTTTCCTTCTCCCTAATTGCAGCTCCAGTTTTCGGCGAGCATCACTACCTCTCCTAATCACCGTTGGCGTGCCCGCCGCTCCAAGCAAGTGCTGGCCATTCCACCATCCATCCATCATCCCCTTCATGCCAGCAAGCATCACCGCCTCTCCTAATCACCCCTCTCCATACAACGGTTCCAAACCAAATCGGAGCACACCCAAATCAAATCAATTCACCTTCCACCTCCCTTTCTTCGATGCCAAAACTGTTCAAACATTTCTCTCTAAAGTTACGATCAGAAACAGCCAAATAGACCAAAACATGGAAACTCGCAGGAAAACTCAAATATCTTATCCTCTTCGAATCTCTATTGGCTCATCATCTCAGCAAACCAACACCAAAGAAACATTATTGACGTCAAGAGAAACCTTCTGATATAGCTCCGACACCACGAAGGGGTCGGAATCTGAAGGGAAGAAAACCCAACCATTCCGGCTTCCAGGAGTGGCCGAAAACTGGAGCTGCAATCAGGGAGGAGGAAAATAAGGCCGAAGAGCAGAGATGAGGAAGAGGCAGAAGAGGTAAACAGAAAAGAGAAAAAATATATATAAAAAAAGAGAGAGAGAGAGAGAGAGAGAACAAATAAAATAAAAAATAAAATAAAAAGAGTTTTTTTTTTAAAAAAAAAAGAAAGAAAAGAGAGTTAAAAAAAGAGTAGGAAAAAAAAAGAGAACAAATTAAAAAATAGAGAAAAAGAATTAAAAAAAAAGTAGAAATAAAAAAGAACAGATTAAAAAAATAGAGAAAAAAGAGTTAAAAAAGAAAAAAAGAGAAAAGAGAGTAAATTTTTTTTTTGGGTCAGTAAGGGTAAAATAGTGATTTTACTGTTGAAATAGTGCCACGTCAGCAAGATAACAGACTTTTTAACGGAAAATTGACGGCAGGGACTTTTTAGGTGAAATTGGAAAGTTCAGGGACTTTTTGGGTAAAATTGAAACGTTAGGGACTGAAACGTCGAGACCCTATAAGTATAGGGAGTAAACAGTATTTTGTCCTATTTATAAGGTTTACCCGTATATTTAAGAGGAGAGGAGTGTTGTGTGAAAAGAGTGCAAGATTAATGCTGGCAAAGCAGAATGATACAATCACCACACACGACCATGTCATAAATTAATTCACTCGAGTTTAAGTGGCAGGTAACTAAGCTAGTTGTTGACAAAAATTAATTGCTAGATGTTTTATTTTTTTTCTCTTGCTAAGATATTTATATAGTTATGTATCATGTACAGTTAGAGAAGTAATGAGATGGATCTGGTTTCTCTAAAGTTAGCAACCGTAAAGTTATTTCATTTCATAAAATTTTGACGATTTAAATACTTCAACAGCTCAAGATATGCCACATGAATTAGATAAATATTTTCAAACTTACTGTAATATCGTCCGTTATCTTTTGACATTGTTTTTAAAATATCATTATCTCCCTTTCTCTTTGCATTTTCTCTCCACCATGACTTTATTTAAAATATCATTATCTACTTTTCTCTTTCATTTTCTCTCCACCATGACTTTAACAACATTTTTTAACCGGTAACTGGTATCGGTTGATAACCGTTAGCTGCAAGCAAACACCCATGTAAGTTGGCTAGATCTCCAGATATAGTTGCAAATTTGGAGGAGAAGAAAGAAGGAAAAATGATCATTTACCCAATTTTGGGGTTAACTGACCCCACTTGCCCAAACACTCTAAGAGAACATTTCTCTAATACCCAATTAAGTTTTTTTTTTTATTCCTTTTTATTTATTTTTGGGACAATTTTGCCCTCTACTTCTTTGTCACTTAGAGAGAGAAGTCATCGGAGACCTTGTCGGACTCCGGTGACCAATGGCAGGCGGAGGACTCCGGTGAGGACTCCGACGATCGGTGACCGGAATCACGCAACCGGTCACCGGAATCCCGAATCCGGCTACCGGACTGTTGACCTGATTCCGGCGTCTGAATTTATTGTCCCCTAATAATACCCAGTAACCATGTTATTGCCTCCCAATAATCATATTATTGCCCCCAATAATCATATCCCAATAATCATATTATTACCCCCAATAATCATATTATTGCCCTCCAATAATCATATTATTGCACTCAAGTGAATTACATAAACTCCCAAAACAAAAATGAATGGACACAATTGATCAATTTATATGTTCAATTGTACACGTTCACTTTTTTTTTCTTTTTTTTCCTTCCCCATTCTCGGAGTTCACAGTATACCAAAAAAAAAGTGCTCTGGGCACCCACAGGAGTGTGAGGCCGGCAATTTGGGCCTCTTCAAGGCTCTAGGTTCTCTGAGCCAAAGGCTTGGAAGTTGACGTGGACTTTATGGTGGAAATGGGGTTGGGCTTTGATTGGGGAGGCTGCGAGGAGCAGCCGAGGATCGAAAAATTTGCGGGACCGATAGAGGACGACAAGGAGGAGGAGCCCAACACTCGGCCTTGGCCCATGAATTTACCGGACGAAAAGACGAGAATGGGTTCTTGATAAAGCCCTTGACCTTGTCTTTCATGTCGACCATTCTGATTCTAGTGTATCTATCTCTTTTTTGTTTCAGGTGAAGAAGAACAATTCACAGAGCAAAGGTGGTCAAGATTGAAATTAGGATTAGAAGTAATTGGGATTAAGAAATTGCTTGCAGGCACCAGTCTCGGAGAAGAAGTTGTTGAAGGCGTCGTCGCTCGGCATCTGGCCTTCCAGCTAGAAAGAGAGAGAGTCTGAGAGGAGTGTAGTTTGTTAATTAAAATGAGCAATAGATGTTAGATTGGGTAAATGGGAGCAAAAAACTCTTAGTGGAATAAGTGGACAATTTTTAGGCTGAAATTGGGTAAGTGGTCACAGCCCCAAGAAAGAATATGAAAAAGCAAGAGAAAGAAAAAAGAAAAGTATCAGAGGGCTTATTCTTATTCCTCCTCCATTGAATTGGCAGAGGGAGTTGGGGCTCAAGCTCTGAGCTTAGCATCGAGACTCCGATGTTGATCCCCACCGCTACCACCACTCTGCTCCCAGCTTTGTGTATTCTCATATTGACTCGCATCAAAACCTATTTTTTCTCACTAAATTCGAAAAAAAAAAAATTAGTATTCCAAATCAGAGTGAGAGCTTTTTCATTCGAAAGCTGAAATGAAGAAGAAGAAGAAGAAGAAGAAGAAGAAGAAGAAGAAGAAGAAATGGCTAAACAAAGAGAAAGACATTTCAGTTTTCAAAAAAATGAGGAAGACCAAAGTTAAAGGAGAAGAATATGATGGAAAATAATGAACCCTCATTCATTTTTTTTTTTTTTACTTAAGATGGTATATCTATAAAATTTGTATATAATATAACGAGAACAAGTTGTGGTATATTCGTTTGAGACGAGAGGATCATGTAAAAGGTTAGGTGGGAGGTTCGGCTCTTGCCTCTTACGAAACTCGTTTCATTTTGCATATTGGTTTGATATGTATACGTATACTAGTGTACTCAGTCGGTACGATATATAGACGGGATGAGAACCATAGCCGAGCTAAAGCCCATTCTCGACACAGCTAAGCCAAGCCGAAATATCGGTAAGCCGAATATTTCAAGTCAGTTTGGCTCGGCCCGAGTTCGGTATGGTTAAGCCCAAATGACTCAAAAGACTAGCTCTATGTATAATTCACCATATAATTTTGAACGCATTTTCCTTTTATTTATTTTTTCTTCAAAAACTTTAATGAAGAAGAAAATGAGAAGTGTGAAATGAATATTTGAAAATGGAAATAAATAATAAAAAAAATTTTGTTTTTATTAATATTAAATTTCGTAGTGAGAAAAAAATATAATTTTTCTCATTAATTTGTTCTGCATAACAGTCTTTTTTTTTTTTTTTTTAATATCCTAAACTCAATCATACTAAAGAACTTTTTATACCTACATTATAGGGTGGGACAATAAAAGATGCAAGGACAAGAGAACGTGCTAGCACTCGCCTGAGAGAAAAGTGGGTTTTTTCCTTCCTATCCAACGGTGAGCCTTTTCACCATTGTAAGACGGGCCTTTGTCGACTTCGTGTGGGTTTGGAGTAAGCTAGGTTCCTCAATTGATGTTCTCATTTAGATCGAGGAGATTACGGTGGGCCATTTGTGAGGTGAGGAAAGGGAAGATCGCGGTGGCTATCGGGGTTTGGCTTGTTCCTCTTGTTTGCACCTATTTTTTGCGTCGACCTACTAACCTCTCGTTGTTGGATGAGAGAGAATTTTGGCTAAGATTATGTAAGGGCCAAGAATGAAGTCACTCGATCATTCAGCCAAGAATGAAATTAATTGGTCATTCAGCTGAGATGAGCAAATTAGTCAAATAAGCATTTGGTCGACCGAGAATATAGAATTTAGGTCATACGGCCGAAATGAAGGTATTGACTGAAATCAGAATTTCTCGATCACTCGACCGAGATTAGAGTTTTGAGTCTGAGATAAAGACATCGTTCAGCACTCGGCCGAGGTTTGAGATTTTGGGTTGAACCCAAAAGAAGATGAAAGTGGATCACATGGTTACATGGTTGGGAAATCCAAGTTCAAATGAGTGACTACGCAAATGGGCTAAGAAGGATCTTGGATATGCTCGGCCAAGCCTAACTGACAAACATCGGCCGAGGAGTCCGTTCAAGGAAAGAATCCTTACAAGGAAAGAGTTCAAATCAATTAAGGATTTCAATCGTGAAGATTCCAGATATCAGTCAAATATGAATGAATCAATCTTAAAAGGAAGGAGAATCCTACTTAAATTCCACCGCTTGGAGGACAAGTTAGCTAGGGTTTTGGTTTGTATATATAGCACCTTGTAACTCATTGTAAAGGGTCCTGCACCACACAAACAAATCAATATACAACTTTTACTCACAAACTTTTCTGTTGCGATCTCATTGGTACTTTGCCTTCAGTTCAACTTTTACAACTTGTTTTCATTTCTAGTTTCTTAATTTCAATTCAGAACTTTACATTCAAGCACTTTACTTTCTTGTTTATTTACTTTATATGCACTTTAGTTTTCGCACTTAGGAGTAGTTCATAACGTAGAATTATCGTCCATTGATCTCTTTTGGCCAGTCCGGATTGGATCGATGCGATTCGCTGTTCACACACATATCATCTCACAACGTTTTGACAACCGAGTCCACTTCACCTTTGTCTTCACTGTGATTTGCGAGTACCTTCACGCGATATATCTCTCACTTGTCACCCGAAACTTTGAGTTTACCCAAGAAGTGGAACGTGATAGAAGATCCCGGTCAGGATTGACGACTAACTGAAGTCCTTGCAATAGAGGCATTAGAACCTAGCGGCCGAGAGGGTTTCTTCCTTGACCTACAATCATTTGAAAGAAGTCAGATACAAGCGCAAATCATATCTAAACCTCGCTCGGCCATTCGGCTGCGACTTGACACGCCCGCGCAACTTCAGAAAGACGATTCAACCACAAGTCCCTCTGCCCTCATTTCAGCCGAGATGATTTTGAGGCAAATATCTCGTTGGCCTAGTTTACATAATAGATTGGGCGCGAGTTCAGAGGTTGTTGGGTGGTGTCGTGGTCGTGGTGGCTTGGCTTGGCTTGGGTCTGATTGACGTGATCCAATCTAGGTTGGCAGTTCGTCGACTCTGGCGGGGTGGCGCGGTTAGTGGTCCGTCTGCAGTGGTTGTGGTGGGGTTTAGCCAGGCTTGGCAAGTGGCTTGTGTATCTTCTGTTTTCTTAGGTTGGGACTTGGGCTTGGCCCTATTTTTGGGCCTTCCTAGGCTGTATTTTTTAATATCTATTTTTAGTTTTATTTATTTTAGTTGGTAAGTGTTGTCTCGCTTTGACATGTAATTAGTCTCTGCATGTATCTTGTAGCGTGCTAAATGCTTGTGTGTGCACTCTAAGTTTCTTTTCTTGCCTAGCAAGGTGACAATCCATTTTTAAATGGTCGCAACCTTCTAGCTAGTGACAATATTTATTCTCTGGCGGCAACATAGGAGGAAAGCTGTGATTTTGGTAATTATGCTTCATTCTAATCGAGTTATCTTTTTGGTATGTCACCGCTATGTCAAAGCAAATTGAGTAACCAGTGGAGCACTCTTTGCTAATTGGTATTTATTAGAACACATGTATTTTATAGAGACTCCTAATATAATTCCGGGATATTCTTTAGATGTTTAGTGTAATCTGGGGTTTAGACTCAATTTTTCTCCATCTTTTGTATTTGGCAGTTTCATTAATCAATGGTTGAGCGTAGCCGTACTGGCCATTTATTTGAAAAAAAAAAAAAAAAAACCAACCATTTTATATAAAGACATATATGTAACCCCTTTCAAAAAAAAAAAAAAAAGGACACATATGTTATTTAATAATGAAAAAATGAGGTTTGTCTAGTGATCAAACTGATTTGGAGGTCTAAATAGAAATTCTCGTTTTGTTTCATTTGGCTCAATACCCACATTACTTCCCATAAGATAGTGTAGTCTAATAGTTCACTTTACACTAATAACCATTAATAGCACGTACGTAATAACTATCTTCTGTAATTTTCTTCCAAAAACTGCAACAAATCGTCGTTTGCAACCACTAAATTTGATTCCATTATACTAGATTGTAGTGGTTGTGCAGATACAATGTGGTCCTCTATCTACCACCGTAATTAGAATTAATTGGTTTTATGTGACTGATATAATTGAAAATCAATGTTGTGATGTAATTAGATGCTAAGAAGTTAATTAGTTTGCTCCTTTCTCCCTTTGGTCTTTGAAGTTGACTGGCGGTGTAAGAGTTGAAAAGTAGGAATTGCATGGCTATAGAATAGGCCGTGTAACAAACAGGTGGCTTGTGTTTTTTTTTTTTTTTTTTTTTTTTTTTTTTTTTTTTTTCTGGAAAAAAGACTTGTGCTATTTAGAATTTTAGATTGCCTTTGCCTTCAAGGCACCGATCGAGTCTTCCATATATGACTAATGAGGTGGAGCAAGGTCAACTTCAGTGCGGCAAGTGACATGTTTGTTTTCTGTGTTGGCAATAGGAATTTATCATGACTCTCGGAATTGGTCTTGTCTTTGTCTTCAGGTCACCGATTGAGTCTTCCATATATGACTAATGAGGTGAAAAAATAATTAATGAAGTAGGGCAAGGCCAACCTCAGTGCGGCAAGTGACATGTTTGTTTTCTGTGTTGGCAATAGGAATTTATCGTGACTCTCGGGATTGGTCTTGTTTTGTAGCCCGAAAATTGGTTCACCATCGGTCATTCTCATATTATGTAATCTTTTAAAGTTTGGAATAAAGTCCATTTTTCTTCTCAAAAAATAAAAAAAAAACCTCAGTGCGCAAAGTGATTTTATCTTAAGGGGGGTTTTAGTTTTTATTTATTTATTTATTTTGTTTATATATATATATATGACTAAATAAACAACAAAGGAAAAAACATAATACAAACCCTCTAGATACTCCTCCATCCAGCTGATCCAACTAGAACGCCTGAGACATCGAGGGAGAGACAATTATGCCAAATAGTAAAAACTCTACCCTTTAGATAAAAACCAACCAACTTATCAGCCAGAAAATTAGCTTCCTGAAAAATATGTCTAAATTTGAGGAAAGAAAACAATGCAGCAATGGTCTTAATGTCAGCCACCAAAGATTTAATTCTCCAAGAAACAATCACCTTCCACCCAAACTTTAGAGAAATTATAGAATTGAGCAGAAGTAAGAAGTAAGAGCATCTCTAAGAGTAGTATGACATTGACATCACCAATTCTTTTAGAGGCAACAAAAAGAGGAAGACCATCCACATTTCTTAAAACAAACCAATAGAGGCACATCCATATTTAACATAACCATCAAAGTTAGTTTTAATTTGAACTTATCCGGAGGCAGCCATTTAATCTGAAAGTTTTTAGAGATTTTTGATGCAACAAGCTTAGGATTGGCCTTCCAGTAGTTAGCTGAAAAAAAAAAAAAAAAAAACCAGCCCTATAAAAAATTTGAGAAGCAGAGGGAAGGGGGCCTTCAGAAGTAAAAGGAAAAAAAATTGTTGGAACTCAACGTACATAAATAAAAAAAATAAAAAATTTAATTACTTTAAGATTAAATGAATTTCACATTTCAATTCATAATCTGTTTGAAAATTGATTTTCATTATGGTCAGTAACTGGCTGACTGCATTATCCACGAGGGATGAAGTGTTAAAAGTACTGAAAAAGTAGTGTTCTTATATGCCGCAAGCAGGACGTTCGAAATTAAAAAAGCATAACTGTCAGTCTGTCATTGTCCACTGGGTTGGGAACTTGGGATTGCAGCATAAGTCATGCAGAAACTCAAGTCAATAAAAGATTCGCTTCCAACATAACATTTTAAAAAAAAAATAATAATAATAATAATTGAGGTGAAACACGGAACCCACCTGGTCTTAACGTGGCTTCCGCCTCTATCAGAGTAAGTGCAGCGGTTGCACTTTGCCTGGGCAAATTGGGGGAATGATGATGTGTTGACCGGCCAAAGTCATTTTGTTGCTTCCACCGGTCCATCTTTGACCAGGCAAGCCTTGCCTTTTCATGACCAAGGCCAAAGAAAGGGGCCAGCAAATAACTAAATTCTTGACTGGGGGTGAGAGCTGCCAGCTCGGCTAAGGAGAGAGAAGAGAGAGTTTCAGGGGTGAAAGTGAAGAAAAGCAGAAAAATTTGTCCTTATGAAAAAGGACCAGAAATTTTTGCTATTTATAGAAAATTTTCAAATTTTCAAATTTTCAAAAATTTATAATTAATTCATACGAACTCCAATTTTTGCATTCCACATATGCACGAACTCGTATCGACGATCTCTATAACTTTCATGAATGAAGTTTTTCCAAATTATGTATGTGTAAAAAGTCGATTTTTGAGACCCCCCTACAATTTTTTCTAACATCTCACACCCAAAAAAATTGTTTTCAATGAACAGTTAAAAAATATAATAATGAACAGTGTTGACCAGGCAAAAAAACAACGGGTGTAAATCCATGTCCAGTGGCAGTGAATAGTAATTTGACCGGTCGAATTCTTGACTTCTCGACTTTGCCTTTTCTTGACTACGGGTGAACTTGCTCTCAGTGCCAATATCTGAGTTATACTAGAGTTTATGTCCTAGATTACTTGTATTATATACTCGCACTCTAGGACCATCCGATCATCTTAATAAAGACACAGATGGAGAAAGCTGCTAGCCCATGTTAATGTATGTTTTTCATTGATATGACCTCATCCATCTGATCAAGATCAGATGGAGTCATGGAGATCAATTCCCATGTTATGTTGCTTTTAATCATCTGATCTCATCCACCAGACCAATTCGGGTGGGTCGGTTCAAAATTTCAAAGCATTCAAGCCGGTTCAAAATTTCAAAAGCATTCCAAATAAATATGAAAGGCATACCGGCATCAAGAAATCACCAGCCCATGTTGAGCATTAGGTTTTATTACAGTGACACCTAAAACCCAAGACCAGATGGAGATCAATTCCCATGTTATGTTGCTTTTAATCATTTGATCTCATCCACCAGACCAATTCGGGTGGATCGGTTCAAAATATCAAAGCATTCAAGCCGGTTCAAAATTTCAAAAGCATTCCAAATATGAAAGGCATATCGGCATCAAGAAATCACCCATGTTGAGTATTAGATTTTATTACAGTGACACCTAAAACCCTTTCTGGCCATATGCATGAACATTCTTCATAGAATTTGGGGGCCAGAAGTAATTGTATGCCTCATATAACTTGCAATTGGCTCGTTCTTAATAAGAACGCTTTAGGGCCACTTATGGATGCGGGCTGGCTATATAACCTGTTTGTGGCCATCAATTAATCAACAGTCAATTACTTTGCTGAAGTCAAGTTCATGCAAAAAAAAACTATTGTCCAATATTAGCCATCACGGATACGTATATGTTAGCATTTCCTCTCATGACGTACTATACAAGTTATTCTAAATGATTCTTTATGAATGGCTCTCTTCACCCCTATTCCACAATTTAGGGTGTATGGAACTTGTTTAGTTCCAATAATTTGATATTAAGTCAATGTTTTGACTATTGTTTGTATGTCATAAGAACTACTGATATTTAAGAAACATAGGTAATCATTTTAATCATTTCATTACGAGTAACTCTTTCTTCTTAAGAAGCTTGTAGAGAATGCAGATTTTAAATCTACTACATACCAGGTTAATGCCAAGTTAGGGAAAGCTAGCCTAATTAGCCTGCTACCAACCTCCTTTGGTGGATATTGGCACGGCCATGTATGAAGACATTTTTCTTTGGGATTTTTTGTGGTAGAGTTGGTTTCTTGCTAATTGCAACGACATTATTAACCTGAAAAGTAGATATTAATTAATTTCTAACTATATACAACTAGCCTTAGATATAAAAATACAGGTATAGATACCTATCAGCCACATATTATAATTTCTGCCGGTCGATTTCAATGTTGGTGACTAGCTATAGAACTTAGTCAACTTACTATAGAGGCTCTGATCATATTAGAGCAAGTGCACCGGTCTCGGTTTGACTGGGCATTGCTGATGTGTTTGACCGGTTAATTGATTTTTATGCTTCCACCGTTCCATGCATGACCAGCCAAATCTTGGCTTTGCATGACTAGAGGCAAACAATCGGGCAAGCTGTTGACATTTTTCATGACCAAGTCACTGGAATTGCCTGCTCTGGCCGACCTTCACACATGAGTGACGCCATCAACTGACGCCCACTATTGCACGCGACGGAAGAGAGAGTGAAAGACACGCACCAATTGTGCAGGTAGAAAACAAGCACGTGAAGGAGACGCTTTTGTCGTGTAGCGCCATCAACTGATCCCTGCAGGAGACACGTGGGTTGGAGTCGTTGGTGGTTCAGTGAGTTTGATTCCAACGGTCCTTTAATCTAGGCCGTTGGTTTCAACTGAAACAGTGATCCAACGGTAATGAATGAATAGTTAAAATTGATTAACAGTCTTGACCGGTCAAGAAAAACAACGGGTGTAAACCCATGTCCAGTGGCAGTGAACAGTATCTTGACTGGTCGAATTCTTAACTTCTCGACCTTGACATTTCTTGACCACGGGTGAACTTGCTCTTACTAACTAATTAAAGAACTTCCTATCAATGGTTTGGCATTATCATGAAGCGTGATTTGGTATAGTTATCCGTCACAACTTATTCTTTTGCTTTGTTTATTCACACTGCATTCTATTTCCAAGTTTCCATAGACAGTGGAATTCCAAAACTTCTAGAACCCCCAATCCGGTAGACACATTAGGGATTCTTAATCAATTTTAAGTCCTAAGAGCAAATGCACCCATGAACTAAGGGCAATTGCTGATTTGCCTATTAAATTGGTCACTGCCAATCAACTATTCATCCAAAATTAGCAATTGCCTCCGGTTATACAATGCACCAATAAAAAGTAGTTGACATGCCAATCTACTATTCACATTTAAAAATGTATATATGTCATTAATTAAAAAAAGCCTAAAAAGGATTAAATCATAGATTTAATTTATTCATTGATTTTCAAATGCAATTAATTGTAAAGTATTAATATAACAATTTGTTAAGACAACTATAAGAGTAGATTTCTCCAAAAAAAAAAAAAGTAAGAATTTTTTATAGAAAATTAAAATTCTCATCCAATGAAAATATATATGAAAAAAAAAGAATTAAATTATTTTGTTGGAGAAAGCTAATTCAATTATAAATCTGGAAGAATTTATGTAATTGTGAGTTGCATTGGCCCATCAAAAATCAGTGGAGCCCACGAATTAGCTCGGGTAATTGGGTGACCAAGAATTGGTCAGTCAATTGCCTGACTTCATGGGCCCCATCAATTGCCCAATTGATTTTGCACGGCTGCATTCTTTTTTTTCCCTCAATCAGTCTTGGTCAGTCAATTGCCTGACTTCATGGGCCCCATCAATTGCCGAACTGATTTTGCACGGCTGCATTCTTTTTTTCCCCTCAATCAGTCAATAGGTCGGTCAATTATCCCATTGGTGCAACTGCTCAATGGATGCATGTGACTGTAAAGGAAATATGCCTTATTTTTCTAATGAAAAACTCTCAAAACTTGATTGCAATCTATACGTACGATAACAAGGCATGGATGTTACCTTTATTACCTTTGAAAAGGATGAGCGATGACTTTTTTTAAATAATAATAATAATAAAAATAAAAAAAATAAAAACCTAGGATCAGCAAATGAAAACATGATCATGCATGCTACAGCGGCGTGCTGCAGCCTACATAGGCCTCATCAAAAAGCCCGCGGATCAAGTGGGCCGATGGAGGCCCGCCGCCCCTGAGGGCTAAAAGCCCGGCCCGGCCCGTTAAAAAGGCCGTAAAAGCCCCCCTCGGTGGGTAGTGGGCCGGCCCGTAAAAAGCCCGCAAAATCCGGCCCGGCCTGTAAAAGCCCGTAAAATATTATATATATGTATGTGTGTGTGTGTGTGTGTTTATATATATATGTAGATATGTGTGTGTGTATATAAATATATATATATATATAGACACATATAGATATATATATATATATATATATATTTGAGTGTGTGTTTATATATATGTGTGTGTGTGTGTGTGTGTGTTTATATATATGTGTTATATATATATATATGTGTGTGTGTGTTTATATATATATATACATATATATATATATATGTGTGTGTGTGTGTTATATATATATATATATATATATATATATATATATATGACTATGTGTGTGTGTGTGTGTGAAAGTTCTTATACTTCTATATAAAATATGTGCTAATGTGCATATATATATATATATTCTACATATCGGTGGACAATCCGATCGGATTCGAAAATATGGTGAAATTG
The DNA here is from genome assembly GCF_002994745.2 of Rosa chinensis. Classification (NCBI taxonomy): domain Eukaryota; kingdom Viridiplantae; phylum Streptophyta; class Magnoliopsida; order Rosales; family Rosaceae; genus Rosa; species Rosa chinensis. The sequence continues at coordinate 77,881,643 of NC_037092.1, read as the reverse complement.
GCTAAATTTTTTACCACACTCATAATTTCTTGTAATAAACTCATCCAACGGTCGGTTTTTTCATTTTCTTTGAATTGATAGGGGTTTCTCTTTGGAGTGTATGATATATAAATATAGGTTTATAAGAGTAACTATGTTTGACCTAGTTGATCGAGTTCGAAACAAGAACCAAATTGGCTGGATTTTCTACAACCACCATAAAACATTACAATATCTCCATCGTGCGGTTGGTTTCTCCGAATTCATTTTCTACTTCATGGTTGCTTTAGAATGAACCTAAACAATTTAAATACAATGTATAAGTCATACAACTTTAGGAATAAAATTGGTATAGACCAATGTGTTTGTAATTAAAATTAATTTTTTTTATCTTATGTCCACGCACATCCATTGATGGAATATATACAAACGTGATGTGAAAAAATAAGCACGTTTCGCTGTTGTCACGACATCGGTCAACCAATAAAATATTTAAGTGACTACGGTTGACCAATCCGATCGGATTCGAAAATATGGTGAAATTGGCTAAATTTTTTACCACACTCATAATTTATTGTAATAAACTAATCCAACGGTCGGTTTTTCCATTTTCTTTGAATTGATATGGGTTGCTCTTAGGAGTGTATGATATATAAATATAGGTTTATAAGAGTAACTACGTTTGACCTAGTTGATCGAATTCGAAACGAGAACCAAATTGGCTGGATTTTCTACAACCACCATAAAACATTACAATACCTCCATCGAGCGGTTGGTTTCTCCGAATTCATTTTCTACTTCATGGTTGCTTTAGAATGAACCTAAACAATTTAAATGCAATGTATAAGTCATACAACTTTAGGAATAAAATTGGTATAGACCAATGTGTTTGTAATTAAAATTAATTTGTTTTTATCTTATGTCCACGCACATCCATTGATGGAATATATACAAACGTGATGTGAAAAAATAAGCACGTTTCGCGGTTGTCACGGCATCGGTCAACCAATAAAACATTTAAGTGACTATGGTTGACCAATCCGATCGGATTCGAAAATATGGTGAAATTGGCTAAATTTTTTACCACACTCATAATTTATTGTAATAAACTCATCCAACGGTCGGTTTTTCCATTTTCTTTGAATTGATATAGGTTGCTCTTTGGAGTGTATGATATATAAATATAGGTTTATAAGATTAACTACGTTTGACCAAGTTGATCGAATTCGAAACGAGAACCAAATTGGCTGGATTTTCTACAACCACCATAAAACATTACAATCTCTCCATTGAGCGGTTGGTTTCTTCGAATTTATTTTCTACTTCATGGTTGCTTTAGAATGAACCTAAACAATTTAAATGCAATGTACAAGTCATACAACTTTAGGAATAAAATTGGTATAGACCAATGTGTTTGTAATTAAAATTAATTTTTTTTTATCTTATTCCACGTACATCCATCGATGGAATATATACAAACATGATGTGAAAAAATAAGCACGTTTCGCGGTTGTCACGGCATCGGTCAACCAATAAAACATATAAGTGAATACGGTTGACCAATCTGATCGGATTCGAAAATATGGTGAAATTGGCTAAATTTTTTACCACACTCATAATTTATTGTAATAAACTCATCCAACGGTCGGTTTCTCATTTTCTTTGAATTGCTATATGTAGCTCTTTGGAGTGTATGATGTATAAATATAGATTTATAAAAAATTAGTGTCTTTAAAAATTTATTTATCAATAAATTTGTATCTATATATAAATATAGATTTTTTTGGGTACAATATAGTTATATAGATATGTTATCTTTGGTTGTATTTCATCATTATCCATTGAATTTCCAAAGCTTGATTAAAAAAAAAAAATACTTGTGTTTTTAAATATTTATTTATAAATAAAGCCCGCAAGGCCTGGCCCAAAAAAGCCCGCAAGGCCAAGCCCGACCCGGCCCGAAAAAGCCCGCAAGGCCCGCTTTATTTGGACGGGCTTGGATCCTTTGATTTTTAATAAAGCCCGGCCCGGCCCAGTCCGCAATTAATTAAAAATATAGCAAGGCCAGGCCCGGCCCGTTGATGACCCCTAAGCCTACAGAGGAATCATATCCATTTAGCCCATGCGCGCGCGTCATAGAGCAATATGCAGCCCTATATTTCTCACCGTAACTCTCACCTAATTGCTCACCCTAATTTCTCACTATAATTCTCAACGATATATATAATTCCATCAAAACAAGTTAATGTTTATTTCCGTCAAAAACAAGAAAGAAATTGTCGGTATTAATATTCTCACCTGCTTTTACATTCGTCTCTTGCTTAAGGTTCTCCATCAATCAATAGTGATGGATAGTGATTGGGCGAAACGAAACTCCCCAAGTAGATCTCAGCCATCAAACCAGATTCGTGAATTCCACAAACTGAAGGATTTGGAAACTATGTTCTTTAAAGTTGTACAGAACCAAATGGTATGGATAAAAGAACATCAACCGATCATGGTTTTTCATCTTGAACCCTAAATCTATTACATTCAGGTTTCAAGTCAGACTAATGAAGAGACAAGTCAGGCTTAACAACTTCATTTACCCTAAAGCCTCATTTGGTTCACGGAAAAGAAAGTAATTCCTTTATCTTTCCTGCGGGAAGGGAAAGAAATTTCTGAAGAACTTTTCATTCTGATGTTTGGTAACATAAGGAAAGTTATCCGAAAAATTGTTAAAACGTTTGTAATTAATGTAATAAAATAATGTGTTGTAAGTAATAAATGAAATGAAAGAAGGGGGAAATTGAATTCTTTGGAGTTTGGAAGGAATCATTTTTCCTCTTTTTTTTTTTTTTTTTGAATTGGTGTTTCATTGAATCAATTAGTGATTACAATCACTTAGAATGACATCCCTTATAATTTCGGGAGCAAGAGCAAACCAGCATTGACTCTTACTTGAGCATAAAGCATGTTTCGCAAGTACATGAGCTACCTTATTTGCTTCATGTGGTATATGATGCAAACGAAAATTTATATTTCTGGACATAATTAATCTCCTTAACCTCTGTGATACCCTAGAAATTCGTAATTATTTTCCTAGGATTTTCCGGAATTAATTTTATGGTTATTGGACGGTTTCGTGGCTCGTGGACGGAGCAGAAGTGTTTCGGATGAATTTTCATTCGTAAAGTGTGAATTTAGGGGGGTTTCAAGGTTGACTCTTGATACGTTGAGATTCTCTGAAAACTTCCTTCACGAAAGTTGTAGAACGCGTCGATACGAGTTCGTGCACATATGGAACGCGAGAATCGGAGTTCGTATGAAGAAGTTATGGCCATTGGAGGAAGTTTCCATTTTGGTATAAATAAGGAATTTCCGAAAATAATTTCAAAAATCCCATTTGCCATTTTCGGAAACCCTTTTCTCTCCGTTCTATCTCCTCCGTGCAACCCAGAGCCGACGAAAACCCACCGACCTGACCCGGACCCATCGCCGTTTTGTGGCAACGCAAGACGGCGGATCATGCCCAGATCGATTCGCCCAGCCCTTCTCCGGTGGAGATCAAAGACGTGAATAGTGATGGCGGACCGACCCGATCAGAAATCCATTTTTCCAGCGACGTCTTGGCCGATCCTTCTCAGTTTTGGAATCTCCTCCTCCTCCTGATCATCCTCATATCCGCCTTGAGGGACGATTTTGTGTGGAGTGAAAGATCAAGGTTTGAAAATCAACGGTGCATAACGAATCTGGGGCTTGATCAGACGACAGCGATTGGCCAATCTTGCAAGCTTGATCTAGGACGAACCAGACTTAGCTCCAGGTATGAAAGTTGCTCTACTCTTCGTGATGAACATTTCTGGATGGCTTGATTTTTGTGGTTTTGAGTTTTGGCCTGTGGTGGTTGCACCACCAACTGTGGCGGTGTTATGGTGGCCTTCCGTCCATGGAATGGTTAGTTTATGGTATTGTATGTCATCTACTCGTCGATACGAGCGTTTTGATATATAATACGCAATTTTTGGAGATCGTATGAATATATTGTGATTTTTACGGTTTCGGACCTTTTGATGATTCGATCCGTGAGGATCCTGATAGGAGCATAAAATGCGATAAATGCAAGGTGCAATCCTTTACACGGTTATTTCCTTTAAAAAGTCAGTTTTAACTTTGTTTTCTTTTTAGGTAGTTCGTGGAGTGATTGAAGAGAAATAAGATCTTAAAGGGAGCAAAAGAGCCATGGATCATGAAGTACTGATGCAGAGGATCAACATTGATTAACCATTTGGCCAGAAACTACAAGGGAAGTCCACGGAAATCATTGTGCAAAACAGTTGCTGCAAAGCAGAAAACTGCAGTTTCAGAATCAGCTTTCTGGAAACTGTTTTGAGGAGCAATTCTTGCATCATTCCAGATGCAAATTTGAAGAAAGGGCCAGAAATATTTGAAGACATGATTTTATACTTTAACTAGAGCCAAAGAACTGGTCAAAAGCACCAACGAGGCAGCAGGAAATCAAATTCAAAGTAAGGTTCCTGATAAGGCAGAAACTGTCAGCTTTTCACGAAGCTTTTTGGGAGATCTTTTCCGGCGATTTTCTTGGAGTTCTAGAATATATCATGTCATAGAACACGTGGGAGTCAAGAACCATCCAGAAACTTGTCAAGACGAAGTCGTTCCTTGTCCAAGAAGGAAGCTTCAGAGACAGAAATTGAATCCTAGTCAAAACAGGGCATTTTGGACGAGATTCTCCTTTAGACGGATTTCCAGGGCATTTTTGAAGGTTGTTGCTGCTGAAAATATGAAGGAGAGTCCTATAATGATTCCTCAAGATTTTGGGAAGATTATTAAGGCTTGAAAATCATTTAATTATGCACCAAGTAGAGTAATCCTCAAGCAACTAGGAAAGGCTTTCAAAGCAGAATTGGAAAAGGAAACTTGGGGCTGTATATTCTTTATATATAGAGGCTCTGAACACGTTGGAAAGCACCACCCTACAGCGCCATCTTCTGCCCTAAACCCTAGCACACAAAGTCTTGAAATTCCCAAGTCCTCCAAGAGAAAAAACTGTGCACCCCATCATCCATCTTCATCAAGCCTTGCCGTGTACCATCTTGAAGGGAGTTCTTGCGTTCAAGGCTGCCTAAAAGTGAATTCGTGGCTCTCATCTTCAGCCCTTTACGGTTTTTATTTTCTTGTAATTCAAACTTATATGTTTCTAGTTGTGAATTTTGAGACAATGTGTGGCTAATTCACTTTTATTAGGGGCAAGGTTTGAAGCCCCTAAGATATGTTTTTGACAACATTTTGATTCCTAGTTTCGTGATTGCTTTGTTGTGAAATTGTTTATTTGGTTTTGGTTTACATATAACTCTTGCATGTTTATGTTTTATGAATGCGCACATAAAATATTATGATCATGTGAGTGGGGCTAGAAATAGGTATTTTAATCTCCTGAACGGTTAATAATGCTTGTTTCAATGGTACTAAAACCTATAGGACAATAGGTGAAACCAAATAAAAAGGATTGCATGCTAGGTAGGCATTCCACACTAGTTTTGCATACTTGTTCAATCAAACTTCCACATGTGATTAATGCTTAGAATAAATTGTTGATAGGATAGCGTTCTATACCTTGATTGTTTATTCTAAAGGCTTAGTAATGGTGCGTTCATCTTGCTTAAGTAATCTAGGGAAGTAATGAGAACTTATGCATGCGTTCATGGTTTGTTCTTGATTGAAACCTTTTTCACAACTTAGTAATTGAAACTAGGATGATAAATTTGCCTCAAGCATATTTTGGTGGTGGATTTCCGAGTTCCTAACATCTTCATCATTATCTTTCAAAACCCTAAATTCAAAATTGTGTTCTTTTCTTTATTTTCTGTTTATTTTCGTTAAAAAACATAAAAACCCCAAATCTGTTTCAACTTAGGATTACAACGCACCTTTCTATCCCCGTCTGTTTTCTGCCGTCTTTTTCTCTCTTTATGTTTTGACGTTTTTGTTTTGTTTAGTTCATATTTTGTTTGTTTGATTTGTGTTTTAGATAGTTTAAATTATTTTGTTTTGTGTGATTAATTTGTTACCCTCAATCCCCGGCTTGAACGATCCCTGCTTACTCTATATTGCTAACTACTACATCTTGCAGGGTTAAATTGCGCGCTTGTTTTTAGCGTATCAGATCCGAGCGTCCGATCGACTTGTGGTTTGGACATATCGATCGTAGAAGTATTCCGGAGACATTGGGTGGTCTCAGATGTGGTTTCGCCTCAATTGGCGTCACTTTGGGGGATTTTAGTTCAAAACAGGGGTTTCGGACTTAAATCGTTTGTGAATTGTTACTAAGTGGAAACCGATTGTGATTAGGTACTTGATGAAGTATTCTTGGACGGTCGTTTTCTGGGTCGGCTGATTTGATCTGTATTGAAGCCGCAGCAGGAGTTTCGAGGTAAGTAATCTCACGAAGTTCATTCACAAACGGGTTGACCTTATTGTTTTGAGAGTTATTTAGTTAACTGCAAACTATAGTTGGTATTAGTGGCCTTCCTAAGTGAGTGACTACGTATATATATATATATATATTGAAGCAATAGGTATTGATGGTTTCATTCTATTGTTTTGGGGCTTGACTTTTCGGGAAACATTGTGTAGGAATTGGGAATTTCTATTGTTTGAAAAGTGTCAAGATTTGGTGTGAGTTGCTTTGATGTGATTTGAATTTTTTAATCTAACGACCGGGGGTCGGAAGATCTGTGAGTCACAAGTTGTGATTTCTCTTTTTAATTTGATTTAATGTTTTAAATTAACGACCGGGGAGGTCTGATGATTGAAGGTCACGAGGTGACATCTCCTTTTGTGAGTTGAGTAACTTTTGGTCTGAGTGACCATTTTGAAAGGTTTTGATCTGACGACCGGGGAGGTCCGAGGATTTGGGGTTGCTGGGAGTGACCTCAGGCAAATATATCAGGACTTCACGCCTTTGGCCGGGTTTGTGGATACGATCAGTTAGAGCTCTAGTCTGTTGCCATAGTACATCATTAGGGGTAGCAGGGAGCTATCTGATGCTCATGAGTACGTGTTTTTAAAAGGGAGTTTCGGGGATTCTTTCTTTTAAATGTCCTGGGGGGACTTGTGTATCATATTTAATTGTCAGAGTTTCAATTATTATGATTTTGTCACGGGGTGACTTGTGTTGATTTGGGAATGTGTTTTTAAAAGGGAGTTTTGGGGATTCTTTCTTTTAAATGTCCTGGGAGGACTTGTATATCATATTTAATTGTCAAAGTGTCAATTTATATGATTTGGTCACGATGTGACCTTTATTGTGATTTTTGGGAAATGCATATTGAATTGTCAGAGTTTCAATTAATATGACTTTATCACGTGGTGACTTGTATTTGTTTCTTTTGGGAAAATAATGTGCTGCTTTGGGAAAACAGAGTGTGTGTCCCCTTTTGCGAGTTAATGGGTTTCCTCGTTGGGTGAGTTGTGCATGTGTGGTTTTTGAGTTACTCATACGGGCTTGTAAAAGCTTACCGTGTTTGTTGTGTGGCAACCCGGTACACCATTCAAATGGTGTAGGGGTTAATCCTACAGGTCAGGGTAATCGTGGCTGAAGCTGAGGTAGTGTGCTTGCAGCTTTACGGTAGGAAGCCAATTTTGTGACTTTACCGTTATTAAGACTTCCGCTTGTAGTGAGCTCTAAGGAGCATTTAAGTTTTATCTTGTTGTTGACAATTTAATTCGTAAGCTTGTGTAATATATAACTCTGTGGAGTGAGTGTATATTGATTTTGAGGGTTCAGGGCATTAGTATGTACTTGGTTTGAAGGGAAAAAGTTTCCAGGTATTTTGTATTGATGGCTGAACGATCACGCATGTATAATTATGGGATTATATATCGATTTTTATTTGTGTTAAAAAATCAGGGGCGTGACAACCTCTGCAATTAGAATACCCAAACTAGACAAGTCCACATCCTGTTGTGCCATAGCTTGAACTACCAACAAACAATCCGTTTCGAAGACTACCCGGTCATACCTTAGTGTGTCAACAAACCTCAGAGCCTCCAGCAAAGCACATAGCTCAGCATGAAACGGGGAGGACAGTTGCACGAAGGGTTTGACAAAACATGCATTAAACTGACCAAGCTCATCTCTAATAATAATTCCACTACCTCCTCTGTGACTATTTGCCACGAATGCCGCATCATTTTTCCTCTTAGTTTCCCTTATTTTCCCTTCTTTTAGGAAAGTATTTTCTTTTCTTTTTAACCCAAACGCAAGAAAGGAACAAGTTTCTTTTCTTAATGTTTACTTTCCGCGAACCAAAGTTCGCATAAATCTAAACCTAAAGTTAGGGTCTCTTCATTAGCCCATGCCCATTTAAGGTAAAAAAAAAAAATTTCCCGACCTAGTCCATTCAAAATCTTACACATAAAAGTCTAACCACACTGAGATAAGTTTATTGTAGGGGGAAAGTAGCTCTATAATAAATACAAAGGAAAGGGCATTTTTGGGGACTAGCCCGCTTCCTGGACATTACTAAAAATAATTAAGTCAATTTTTATAATAATTTGATTAGGGGTTACCAAAAAAGCCTGAGAAATCGAGAAAACGACTTGAACTGACTTATTCAGGTTGGTTTTTAAAATACAATGAATCAGATCAAAGTTTGACCTCAAACTGTTCAAATCTAGTATGACCTCGATCTTGAATATTAAAATATCAGAAAGCCCAATGAGCTTGATATTAACTTAATTAATATATTTTATTTATTTATTATGTGTCATGTTGGTAGTGGGCAAGTCTATACTCTAATTATAGACCTACCCCCATTGAATCATCCACTCTTACTACTTTTTCTTAAGCCCAAGACTTTGTTTCATCTTCTTCCTTTTTCTTTTTTCTTTTTTTGTTTGTTGCAAAAAGTTTGGAGAGATGAAGGCTATCCTACACCTTCTCGTTAGGGCAGACCTACAACCTCAACCCTAAAGGATTGTCATGGGATACATATATGTCTCCACAGCCTTAGGGATGCATGGATTTCCATAGGAGATTTACAAATCGCCGACACAAAGCAGGACTGCTAGCAGCGGGGATCGAACTTGGATTAGAGCTCAACCACAAGCACGCCCTTACCTACTGAACCGTTCCACGTTGGTCTCTGTTTCATCTTCTTCTTAGAAGGACTTCTTTTTCTTCAATTTTTATTTCTTATTTCTTTCTTTCTTCCTCTTTCTTTTCTTCTGCAACTCCATGCCTAGCAGCGATATAATTCAGTTTCCTCATTTTCTCATATCGGTTATTGGATCGATCAATTTTATCATCAAACACCTTCAATTGTTAGCCTAATGGCCTACACCAGATCAATTCCATCATCGGACCATCATCAGTTCCTCAATTCCATCATTAGACCATCTTTAATTCCTCAATTCTCTCATTAGACCATCTTTAGTAATCAACAATGAAGTCATGGGTCTAAGACTAAGAAACTCAATGAAACTGAACCGTAAGGCTTTGGTTCGTGTCCTCATTGGTTGTTATTTCAAAAAATGTTAAGACCGAACGAACATCCAGCATTTCGATTTGGTTCTGATTTATGCTTTTTTTGGTTTAGCCCAACTCATGTCTAGCCCTAGAATTGATGTACCAAATAATTTGGCCTTGACCACCGTGGATTTAGAATACCACATCGTTTCCAACATGTATTCAAAATTTATTATTTTCTTTCAAATATTATTGACTAATTTTTTATATTTACTTTTCAGAAAAGTGTAAGGGTTTAAAACATCTTTAGCAGACTATCTATTTTGGCTCCTTAGCTATTTTAGAGAGCATGTTTAGCTTTTCATCGATTTTAGCAGCTGCACCAAGCTCCAGAGCATCTTTAGCAATGCTAGCTATTTTTGAGTTAAATTTTAGCTAAAGTAGCTAAAAAGTCACTTTGGGTAGTCATTTTAGAAATACGTTTGCATCTGTGCTCTCTATTCTACCTAGTTCTGAATTTATATTATTTTTTAAATGAAGATTAAATATTTTAAATATATTTATATGTTATATAAAATAACTCAATAGGAATGTTTTAAATTATAGAGAGCCTCATCTCACTCTCTATATTTAGGAGCGAGATAGCTAAAATTATAATAGAGAGCCACTTAGGAGTCTGGTGCAGCAACTAAAATATATAAAAACCTAAACATGCTCTCCAAAATAACTAAGGAGCAAAAATAGAGAGTCTGCTAAAGATGCTCTAAGTGGCTCTCCATTATATCTTTTAGTTATCTCGCTCCTAAATATAGAGAGCGAGATGAGACTCTCTATAATTTAAAACATTTTTTTGAGCTATTTTATATAATTTAAATACATTTAAACTTCTTTTAAAAAATAATATAAATTCAAAATTAACTAAATATGGAGCATTGATACAGACATATTTATAAAGTGGCTAGCTAAAATGACTTTTAAGCTAATTTGGCTAAAATTTGACTAAAAAATGACTAGCATTGCTAAAGATACTCTTAGAGCAAGTTCACCGGGCTTGTTTATGCCCAGACACCACGTCAAATGGTAACTTGGGTCACAAAATTTCACTATTCCATCAAAAAATAAATAAAAAACTTCCACCGGAGTTGGGACAACAGCACAGTAGGAGGCCCAGGACAACAACTCGGGTAGCATGGTGACTGAGCCAGTGACCCAGGGCTCCACACTGACCCAAAAAGAAGAGGAGAGGGAGATGCGCCGTGTAGAAGAAGTGGCTCCCAGTCGCTTGTCATGTAGCGCCGACAAGACAGCAGGCGCGTACCAGCCAGTGTTTTGTCGTTTAGTGGCGTGCGGGTGGCGACATGGAGTGTACCCGTTGGGCTCCTTTGCAATTTGAATGCAATGGTTCACAGATCTGGACAGTTGCTTATGATAATTAAAGGGATCTGACGGTTTATAATTATGGACCTATAAACCTGGTTTGCAGAGGTAAAAAAAAAAACTTAATTAGTTACCATTAGATTACAACGGTAACAAAAAAAATATAACCAAAATTTCCCATAACTACCTCACCTCCTATTTTACTTCTCACACCAAAAAATCATCTTTCTTACTTCCTCAAAAAATTTTGTTCTTGCTCCTCAAAACTTTCATCTTCTGAAATTTTTTTATTCCAATATGAGCGTACGAGCAATACGATTGTCCAACCCGTAGCAGATCCAAGTATTGAAGGAACACATTGGCAGCCTATGGAAGACATTTAATTGTGCAAGTCTTGGATGGCTGTTAGCAAAGATCCGACAAAGGGTACAGAATGAATAAAATATGATCTATGGATAGAGGTACGCCAACACTATGCTGAACATTGGGATGGATATGTCCGATCATTGCAAATTTGCAAGCTTTTCAAGGGAGGTGGAAAACCTTGAAAGTCAAACTTTTTGCTTGGCATTGTTCGTTAAGGCAAGTGAAAAGTTTGTACAAGAGTGGTGCGAATATGATTGATGAGGTATGAATTTGTAGTGTAACATGAATATTAATTTTTATGATTCTTTTAGTGTATATTAAAATATAATTAGTTGATACATCTTACTTTAAATTATTAGTTGAAATATTTTGTTGATAATTATACTTTAAATTATTAGTTGATATATTAAAATTTAGTTGATAATTATATTTCAAATTAGTACTTTATAATCATACTTTATACTTAAAATTATTAGTTTATACATTATAGTCACCTTATACTTAAAGTTAGTAGGTGATGTAAGTGGATTTAATTAGTTGATACATTGTACCTCGTTTATATTTGTACTAATAGATTTATATATATATATATATATATTTTAAATTAACATAGCAACATCAAGCACAAGATTTGTGGAGAGCTGCGATGACCAAATCGAAATGAAGGCCAAAAAGAGGTGATTTCATTAGTTTAGAATGTTACGAGATTGTTAAGGGGTTTCAACAATTTGGTGCCAAGCCAAACCTCTTCGACTGGAGGAACCTCCAGGGGAGGAACTAAACGGATGCACACACAACAATCTGTTCCTGATTCCCATGTCAATTTGGACATAGATGTAGATGAGGTAAATGCTGATGCAACTCCCAATTCTTCGGTGAGGCCTCAAGGAAAGAAGATTGCCAAAGAAGTTATCCGGAAAGGAAAGAAAGCATCTAATGATTCCAGTCCTCTGACATCTGTTGTGGAGACTATAGCAATCAACCAAACATCAATGTTGTCGGCTAAGGAGAAATGTGATGAGGAATTTGCTCAACATCTTCATGACCAACAACAGTGAGATTATATACGCTTGCAAATGGATATGCGAAATGAGGCATTCAAAATTCAAGAGAGAGATTTCAAAATTCAAGAGAGGGAAGAGCGAATTATGGAGATGGACACAAGTAAGATGACGCCAACCAAAAAGAAATACTGGCAAAGAAAACAAAAAAAAAATTGCGGAGAAAGAAGATGAAGATGCAACCCGTGGATCTAACTTCCCACAACCACCATTCATCGGTGGATATTATCCACAATTTCCTTTCCCCAGTGGCTTCCCACAACCACCATTAACCTGTGGCTTCCCACAACTACCATTCGCCAGTGGAGTCCCTTCCCCACCTTTCTCTTCGAGTGAATCCACCAACCCCAACCATATGGATGACCCCTCAAACACAAATTGGATTCCTAATGAAGATGAGGATTAGGAAAATTAGGGAGTTATTTATTTTAAATAATTGTATTATTATGATTCCAATGCTTGGTTTTTCACTTATGTAATATTAGATTGATGAAATGAAAATTTATTTGAATATGCGGGTACATTGGAAAGAAGTCCTCAAGCAATAATACCCTTACAAATGAAAAGCACACATACATAATTAAAAACATAAAAACTAAATGAAAACCACACAAACATAATTAAAAACATAAAAACTAAATGAAAACACACACAAATAGCAGATCTAGATACGTCTATTGCCTTGAACTTCCCAAAAGTGCTGAATGAGATCTTCCTGAAGGTTGGAATGACTATGCTCAGATCTAATTTCTTGGTATCGGTCCATGAATCTGTTCATATTATGACCATCTCTATCAACAAGATCAAAGTTTCACTACAAGAAATATGGGCTAATACAACGAAGTGATCTGCAAGGACTTGACAATTCATTGCATTTGGTTAGGTTATACAAAGAATTGTACAAGTCTTTGCTTTTGGTTTGAAGGATATGCAAGGAATAGATAAAGTTTTCGCATTTGGGTAACCAAAATAAGAAAAAGTGTAAAGTCCTTGTGTAAACTTTCCATTTCCTTGCATTGACCGGCAGGATCTTTGGCGCTCAGACTATTTTTTTTTTTTCTTTTGTCTCTCTCTCTCTCTCTCTCTCTCTCTCTCTCTCTCTACCCTTTTGCTTCCTCATCTCTCTTCTAAGTAGCTCTCACTCTCAAAAACCAGATCGATAAACACACCAAACACAAAACAACCAAATCTGAATCGGACCTTTTCCATCAATCTTCGCCATCCTTCTCTCTTAGCCTCTCACATGCTGCTTCATTTCCTTTGAATTCCAATCTAGGCCCAAAATCTATAATACCCAAATCAAAAACCCAAACACCTCAACCCCAATTATCTCCTCTGATCTTAAAAACCAAACACAAACCTCACGCTCTTTTTCTCTCTACCCTCTCCCTTGCCTCTCTGCCTTCTCTCCCGTCGACAACTACGTCTTCGACTGCTGCTCCATCGTGGACTCCACCTTCGACTATGGTCGCCGCTTCATTCCTGACTCGTCCACTTCAGCTCGCTCAATTTCACTCCGAAACCAAAACCCCAATCCCAATTCCCCCCAAATTTACCAAACCGCTAAGGTATTCCGGTGGCCATCCTAGTATGAGTTCCAGATCCGCGACCTGGGCACCCACATGGTACGACTCCATTTCCAGAGCATCAATTCTTGTAATTTTGATTGGAATAGTGCTCAGTTTCATGTGTTGGTCAATGGGTTTGTGGTTTTGAAAGTCAATAACTTTGGATTTGGGGGTGTATTAGGTCCAATGGTTAGGGAGTACTTGATTTGGGTCAGTACTGAAAAGCTTGTAATTCGATTTGTTCTTGATAAAAATTCAAGCTTTGCGTTTGTGAATGCGATTGAGGTCATTCTGCACCTAAGGACCTTGTTGCTAATACTGCAATATATGTGAGTGATGGGAAAGTTGTGGGTTTCAATGGGGTTGGCTAAGCAAGCTCTTCAAGTTGTGCATAGGGTCAATGTGGGAGGTCAAAATGTGACACCCTTTAATGATAGTCTATGGAGGACTTGGATTACTGATTTAAATAGCAAAAGTGGGTTTGGTTTTGTTTTAATTGTTTATCTATCTGAAAGTGGATTACTGAGAATACAAGTTGTGGCTGAATTGCTTCTAGGGCTAGTGTTAAGTTTGTTGAGCGTTTGCCTCCCAAATTGATGACTAGATCGATATGGATGTAACTACTTTGATCACTTGCATTCTATCTACTTTTCACTTGCTTTGTTATTTGATTGTGCATGTTAACGTTAGTGATCCGTGGGATCTCTAGTTAGCTTTAGAGAGAGAGAGAGAGAGAGAGAGTGACACAAGTGAAGTATAGTGGTTCACCTCCCGCCTTAGCGGGAGACTACGTCCACTTGAAAGCTTATACTAGTGTGTCGAGCCTTGCGGCCTAACAAGATTACAAGAGATGTAATGGGATGATGTTGAATTGTGGGAGGAGGCATTCCTTTTATAGGTGAAGGAATGCTTCTCCTTTACATTGTTTTCGATGTGGGACAAGCAACCATAACTATTCTAGTCTAGAGAGCCTATTTGTGAGGGCATGTTGGCAAGGCCGGGAAGGTGGCTTCCCGGCGACGGATTTGCGACTTCCGGATACCGTAGCGTAGCTTGAACATAGGGCTACAAGATGCATGTCTCGGTTGGGCCTCACCATGGCTCGTGGGTGTCTCAAAGAGGGTGTTACTTATGCTTGATGATGTAGTAAATACTCCATATTGTTGGAGGTATGTACAAGTCCCCGAAGTCCCCAAGTAAGAGGAGCTTCTTGGTTGGGGAGTTATAATCACGAAGTCATCAAGCATAAGTAACTGGGCGGCACGGAGCCCCTACAAGTCCCCGAACTCCGTAAGCAAGAAGGGACTCGTGAACCTGCAAAACAAAGACAAAAAACAGGCATATGTAGGATTCTCGTTGTATTGGGCAACAAATGTGAGTTGCACTTATATGCGTTTGGCATATACGAACATACGGGGTGCATGATACATGTTGATGTATACACTCGAATGGCGCCGAGTACGATCGCTTATGACGTACAAACTCGAGAGCGCGTATGGTCGTGTGAGCATATGGATTGCATAAATGTAAGTTGTATGAGCGTTGCGGAGGTAAGCGTTTGTAATTCGTGAGTGTTGAATGCTTGAACGTTTGTGTTTGTTTGGTTGTCGCTCGTATTAATGGAACGTGAAAACAATTCGATTTGTCACAAGCGACAAATGGTAGAAGAATTCAATGTTCCATTAACGTGTGGTGTGTCGAGTAGACATGAGTGTAAAGTTTGAGGATTGCCGGGCAGGCATGAGCGAAACACTCGGGGTTGCCGGGAAGGCTCGTGGGTTGCCGGGAAGGGATGAGCGGAAGCTCGGGGGTGCCGGGAAGGCATGAGCGGGAAGCTCGTGAGCGGAAGCTCGTGGGTGCCGGGAAGGCATGAGCGGAAGCTCGGGGTGCCGGGAAGGCATGAGCGGGAAGCTCGTGGGTTGCCGGGAAGGCATGAGCGGGAAGCTCTGGGTTGCCGCGAAGGCATGAGCGGAAGCTCGGGGTGCCACGAAGGCATGAGCGGAAGCTCAGGGTGCCGCGAAGGCATGAGCGGAAGCTCAGGGTGCCGCGAAGGCATGAGCGGAAGCTTAGGGTGCTGGGAAGGCATGAGCGGGAAGCTCGTGAGCGGAAGCTCGTGGGTGCCGGGAAGGCATGAGCGGAAGCTCGGGGGTGCCGGGAAGGCATTAACGGGTAGCTCGACGGTGATGCCCTGAGGCATGAGCGTGACCGTTGCTAATTATGTTGGGCTGTATGTACAAGTCCCCGAAGTCCCCAGTCAAGGAGGGTGTTCTTGCGGGTTGATACCAAAGCGTAGCTTTGTGCCATATATCAAGCATAATTAGTGCGAGTGCATCGTCCATCTAGAATTGTTAGAGCGAACGCTTTTGCCCTTTCGGGTGGGCCCCTGCTAGGCCCTGCGAGGAGTCCCCCACTCCTGGCTATAGACCTCCGGATGGTCGGAAAATTGTTTGATGAGAGAAGCTGCGCGGAGCAGAGGGTGTTGGGTAGCGAGCCCAATCTTAGATACCCAAGCGTCGGGGTTAACTGCCTGATCAATGGCTGCCGTGGGTTGTGTTAACTAGTCCCTAGCTGTTTTCTCGAATGAGAAACTTGACTGCAATGCCGCGTAGCGGTCATTGTCATTATGAGGCGTTGCCTTACCGCCTGGCGGTTGTTTGAAAAAAAATGATAAACACATAGAGCAAGTAATAAAATTTTGTTTGAGTGTCCCATACTTATTTAATTTTGCAATTAAAATAGAAGCATGGTATATGTGTATAGCATGTACTTGTAATGTGGATGCTAATATCATTTTTGCACTTTTGTAGATATGCTAAAGGATCATTGAGATCGGTATGTGAAGCATGGCATATCTAGTATGTGAGATCTAGAAAGTGTTGCCAAATCTACAAAATATTGTTGGCATGCTCAAAAGTTTATGGAAGCATGTAAAAGCATATCAAGTGTGATATATTGTAGGCATGCTTAGAGGTAGTAAAAGCATGTGATTGGCATGACATTAGCTCAATTTGAAAGAGCGTAAAAGATAAGATGTAGTGACTTATCTTGTGTCGATTTGAGGTTCATTGCTTGTGGCGGATAAAGTACTCCGATAATGTACGTCAACTCGTAGTTGAGGTTGAATGCTCAATAGAAATAGTTGAATTTCCTTGAAACAAAATAGATGATTAGTACACAAGTATGTAAAATCAACACTAGTATTTTGCATATACATTTTACATATGTACTTTGATGAGATTTTAGGCAAAGTGTATATGTAGTAGTTGACGATAAAATGGCATCCATAACTAGCTATTTTGAATGTCAAATTTGCGGGGAACAAAACCCATTACGTGTACCGATGGAAAAGGTGCATGGCGGTATGATTTATATGGAAATGCACTAGGTGAGATAATCATTTTGCCATATGCGTGTAGCCGCCTATATATATGTGTGGGAAATGTTCCTGGCCACAAGATATATATATATATATATATATATATATATATATATATATATATATAGGCAAAGAGGCATTGTACTAGATTGGGCGGTAGCATAGTGCACATATGTGGTGAACGTCCCTAGCTTAGCTTGTATATGTCATGGGTGTCTGACATATGCCTATTAGTTGATAACAAGGTACATGCAGCTAATATACAAGTGGAGGGATATTAATTAGCATGTTCATGCACAGTAGTTCATATAATTGATTTCCACAATTAAGTCATATGTGGGCATGCCGTGTATCATGTCTGACCACAGCTATATATACATGCATAATTGTGTTCATTGTTTTGTCACTTTACTAGTGCTTTAGCTGAAGCTAAGATATTGACAGCTAGCATCAACATAACATGTGTACGTGTTGATGAACAAGTAAAGATGGTACATGCAGCAAATAGGTCAATAGCACGTGTTAGATGTGCCTAGGCAAAGTAGAGCTAGCATGCACGGGGACCTGAATGGCGGCCTGTGAAGTAGACCAAGTCAAAAAAGAAAAGATAGCATACGACCGCATCAAAATATAGATTACTCGTGGTCCTTGTCCACTGAGCATATACGTGCATCACATATATATAATAGTGAGCTAGCTGTATTTAGAAGTATGAGCAAGTATGATGCTGTGAGCATACCCATCTATATGCTGTTGAAAACTAGCAGTATTTACAGAGAGTGGAAGTTTCGAAAAGAACACTTATCTTGTTGTCCGCTGAGCACCTTGAAGATATTTAGAGAAGAACCGGAGCTTATGAGTGAAGAGGAATGATCATGTGGTCCGTGCTCTCAGGTGCTCGGTGAGTGGCTGGAACGCTCTCAATTTCTAGAGCAGATGAAAGGAGGTGAAATGGATGGTGACAGCCATGACGTGGTGAAGATTGATGATCGAGTAGTCGACCGAGTCCCCATCGTTAATGGATCTCCCTTGCCAGCCTCTCCTGACGTGACGACTTGACGTAGCAAGAACACCCAAGTTTGGCGGTAGGCAGAACACCCAAGTTTGGCGGTAGCACAGACTTGGTGTTCAGCGGAGCTTTGGCACCTTAGCCAGCGGTGGCTCCTAGCGGTGAAGGTCAGCGATGCCGCTGATGGATATCTAGAGGAGCTTTGTTTCCGGCTGACGAAGCCTAGCGGAGAAGTTTCCCGCTGATGAAGCTTAGCGGAGGAGGCTTTGGCCGGTGGGTCAAGATGGTCAGCGGAGGAGAGTTCAGCGGTGGAGCAGCTCGGCGGAGCGGGGCTCGTGGTACCGCTGATGGTTGTTGGCGGAAGGGCTTACCGGTGGAGGTATTGCCGCTGCTGGGAGTATCTGGCGGGAAATGTACCGCTGATGGTGCTCTAGCGGAGCTTTGAAGTTGGGCGGTGAACAGTGTGGCGGAAGATTTTCCGTCGGAGAGGAGCAGAGATAAAGTTGATGCTCAGTTTTGCTTTGTGTGATTGCTAAAACATGTGGTACGGAGAGGAGCTTGATGACCGGTGGTATTTGCCGCTGGTGAAGCTGAGCGGAAGAACTGCTGCTGATGGAGATTAGCGGCGCCTTGTTTCCCGCTGATGAAGCTTAGAGGAGAAGCTTGCACAAGCCCAGCGGACTGGTGCTCATGACAGCGGCAGCGGAGGTATCGTCAGCGGCGGTGGAGGTTTGGGCCAACGGGGCGGAGCCTTGGCAAGGGTAAGAAGATGCCGCTGATGGAACTGATCGCTGAGCGGCGGAAGCATGGCGGTGCTATGCATGGCGGAAGGCAGCTCTGGAGCCTTGGCCATCGGTGGTTGAGTTTTGGGCCAGCGGGGCGGAGGTAGGGACTGGCGGAGATGGTTCCTAGCGGAGATGGAGTTCTGGCGGAAGTGGCTGGGTGCCCAGAGCAAATCTCTGGGTGTCCAGAGAAGTTTGCCGCCAAATTTTTATTTTATTTTATTTTATTTTTTTTTTTGTGAAGTTCAGCGTTGACTAACCATGGTCAGCGTTGACCAAGCTAGCCCGGCGTTGACCGACCCCGCCGGTCGTTGACCAGCCATGTTGGGCGTTGACTGGCCCCAATTTGATGTTGAATGAGCGTTGATTCGACATTTTCGGGTCAACGTTCGTGGTAGGTGACGAAGCCTTTGTGTTGGCTTCCCACAGACGGCGCCAATGTTAACGTTAGTGATCCGTGGGATCTCTAGTTAGCTTTAGAGAGAGAGAGAGAGAGAGAGAGTGACACAAGCGAAGTATAGTGGTTCACCTCCCGCCTTAGCGGGAGACTACGTCCACTTGAAAGCTTATACTAGTGTGTCGAGCCTTGCGGCCTAACAAGATTACAAGAGATGTAATGGGATGATGTTGAATTGTGGGAGGAGGCATTCCTTTTATAGGTGAAGGAATGCTTCTCCTTTACATTGTTTTCGATGTGGGACAAGCAACCATAACTATTCTAGTCTAGAGAGCCTATTTGTGAGGGCATGTTGGCAAGGCCGGGAAGATGGCTTCCCGGCGACGGATTTGCGACTTCCGGATACCATAGCGTAGCTTGAACATAAGGCTACAAGATGCATGTCTCGGTTGGGCCTCACCATGGCTCGTGGGTGTCTCAAAGAGGGTGTTACTTATGCTTGATGATGTAGTAAATACTCCATATTGTTGGAGGTATGTACAGTGCAAAAGTTAAATTGGTTATGAAATATTTGAAGATGCAATTTGAGTATTCTGGTCAAGAATTGTTTTGAACTAATTCAATTTGCTATCTGTAGGCTCTTCATATATATTTTGACAACCTTTGTTCGGGTAGTGTGTCCCCTATATCTCTTTAGCCCTTTTGGTAATTTGACACTAGAATGCCCACTATAACATATTTACATATCTATTTCAATGTGTATATATGTTAAGTTCACTAAGTTGTGAAGCTTTGTTGCTTGATTGTTTTTGGAGTGGATATTAGGTTGTCTCTAACTTGTTTATTTTGATTGTTTTCTCAAAACCAAAAATGTGATGCCCTGGAAATTCGTATTTTTTTTTCGAATTTAATTTTTGTGGTTATTGGATGGTTTCGTGGCTCGAGGATGGAGCAGAAGTGTTTCAAGCGAATAATTATTCAGGAAGCATCATTTTAGGGGGGGTGCAAGGGTTGACTTTTTATTCATTGGGTTTCTCCAAAAACTTCCTTCATGAAAGTTGTAGAGTGTGTTGATACGAGTTCGTAGATATGTGGAACTCGGAAATCGGAGTTAGTATGGGGAAGTTATGGCTTTTGGAAGAAGTTTCCATTTTGGTAAAAATCGGAATTTTCTGAAATTATTTTCATAATTTCCAAGTTTTCATTTCTGGAAAGTCTCATTCTCACTCTTTTCTCTCTTGGTCAACCTTCACTATATGAGTTTTTCGTCTGACCCGCCCTGGACCAGGCCGACTTGACTCGACTTTTCCGGCGGTCTCCAAGGTGAAATCTTCCAGATCAACTCGTCTCGGCCGTCTGCTCCTCCCTCTGGTGTCCTCTAGCAGCGATTGTCCTTCACGGATGTGCTACAAGAAAGCAAAGTTTGAGGATTTCGGACCCGACCAAAAATCCTTGTTCCGGTGACAGCACGGCTTCAAGTTTTCTTCTTTGAGTTTGTGGAAGATTTCTAGATCGATCTGTGGAATTTGTTTGGATTGATTTACATGGAAATCGGTTCAACAAGGATTCTGCAAAAATCAAAAGCTTGTGAGACAGTTTTGGACCCTTTATGCTTGTTTTCTGACTTCGAGCTAGTTATGAAAATTTACAAGCATGCTTAGATGAACAGCTTTGATGTTGGGAGTTTTGTGAAATATTGAGTTTTGGTGGGCGGCAGTGCGCCACTACCTATGGCGGTGTTCTGGTGGCTTTCCGGCCATGTAGGGAACTTTTTTGGTATTATATATGTTCTACTCGTTGATACGAGCGTTTCGATATATAATATGCAAATTTTGGAGTTCGTATGGAATTGTTATGATTTTTATGGTTTCATACCGGTCGATTTATTCGATCCGTGAGGATTCGAGCTTCCGATCGACTTATGGTTTTGGCATATCGATCGTAGAAGTATCCCGGAGATATTGGGTGGTCTTCAATGTGGTTTCGCCTCGATTGGAGTCACTTTGGGCATTTCAATTCAAAATAGGGGTCTCAGACTTAAATCGTTTTTGGATTGTTGCTAAGTTGAAACGATATGTGATTAGGTACTTGACGAGGTATCATTGGACGGTTGTTTTGTGGTGTGGCTGCCTTGTTCTGTATTGAAGACGCAGCGGGAATTTCGAGGTGAGTAATCTCACGCGGTTCATTTATGAACGAAGTTACCCTTATTGTTTTGAGAGTTATTTAGTTAACTGCAAACTATTGTGGGTATTAGTGGCATTTCTGAGTGAATGACCACGTGTGTATATATATATTTACGTGAAATATGTATATTCTTGGAATAGATGGGTGATTTATGCAATAGGGATTGATGGGTTTCATTCTATTACTTGAGGCATGACTTTTTGGGAGACAATGTGTTAGGAATTGGGAATTCCTATTGTCTGGGAAGTGTCAAGATTTGTTGTTGGTACATCATGGGGGGTAGCAGGGAGATATCTGATGCTCATGAGTACGTGTTTTTAAAAGAGAGATTCGGGGATTCTTTCTTTTAAATGTCCTGGGAGGACTTGTGAATCATATTCTATTTGTTAGGTTAACGATAGATATGATTGAGGTGTGTGTTGATGTGTTGTGTGTCTACGTTGGACCAATGTGTTGTTTTGTCTAGGTTGGACTGATTTGTTGTTGGTACATCATGGGGGGTAGCGGGAAACTATCTGATGCTCATGAGTACGTGTTTTTAAAACAAAGTTTCGGGGATTCTTTCTTTTAAATGTCCTGGGAGTACTTGCGAATCATATTCTATTTGTTAGGTTAACGATAGATATGATTGAGGTGTGTGTTGATGTGTTGTGTGTCTAGGTTGGACCGATGTGTTGTTTTGTCCAGGTTGCACTGATTTGTTGTTAGTACATCAAGGGGATAGCGGGGAGCTATCTGATGCTCATGTGTACGTGTTTTAAAAAAGGAGTTTTGGGGATCCTTTCTTTTAAATGTCTGGGGAGGACTTGTGTATCATATTTAAATTGTCAGAGTTTCAATTAATATGATTTTTGTCACGGGGTGATTGTGTTGTGTTCTTTTGGGAAAAGAATGTGTTGTGTTGGGAAAACAAGGTGTGTGGTTCTTTTTCACGAGTTGATGGCTTTCCTCGTTGGATGAGTTGTGCGTGTGTGTTTTGAGTTACTCATACTGGCTTGCAAAAGCTTACCGGGTTTGTTGTGTGGCAACCCAGTGCACCATTCAAACGGTGTATGTGTTATTTCTGGAGGTCAAGATAATCGTGGCTGGTGCTGAGGTAGCGTGCTCGCAGCTTAACGGTAGGAAGCCATTTATGTGACTTTACCGTTATTAAGACTTCAGCTTGTAGTGAGCTCTGAGGAGCATTTACGTTTTATTTCGTTGTGGCAATTTAATTCGTAAGCAGTTGTATTACATAACTCTGTGCAGGACGAGTATATGTTATTATTGTGAGTTCAGGGCATGAATGTGTACTTAGGTTTAAAGGGAAAAGTTTCCAGGTATTTTGTGTTGAAGGCTGAACGATTGCGCATATATAAGTATGAGATTATATATCGATTTTTAATTTTGTTAAAAATCAAGAGCGTGACAGTTTGGTATCAGAGCGTAAGGTGCATATTTGGTGACAATCAATACTCCTCGAGTGATGGCCCGTCTGCAGCGGAACCCCATCCGATGCTCTTCGGTATTGATATAGTCATTGGGTATGCAGTGGGCGTTGGAATGTTAGTCTTCAGGGTAGTGTTGGCTCAGTGAACAAAGTGTAGGAGCTTAAGGTAACTTCTAGGAGTTATAGTCTTTTGAGGAATGAAGACCTTTAGATGTAACTCTTGTTTAAGTAAGGGATAGAATTGTGTCTTCGGACGTAGTGTATGGATGATGTGTGATGAATAATATGCATGATGGGTTCATATTATTGTTGAATGTGACTTTTTATTATGGAAAAATATGTTTTCTATTGTTTGAAAAGTATTGAGCTTGATGTTACAGTTTTTAATCAAGTGTGACTCATTTTAAATGTATTGGTCCTTGTACCAAGGGTCACAGGTGGAGATCGATATTGAGTCACAGATGGTTACTGATAACAGATGGTGATCGATATTGGATCACATATGGTGTTCAAGATTGAGTCACAGATGGTGACTGGGATTGGATCACAGTATTTTTGAATATAACTGTAGATACCTCTACTAGCATGACTAGTTTGCTATCTCACCAAGCATAAGTAACACCCTCTTTGGGACACCCACAAGCCATGGTGAGGCCCAACCGCTACTCGCATCTTGTAGCCCTATGTTCAAGCTACGCCACGGAATCCGAACGTGGCAAATACGTCGCCGGGAAGCCACCTTTCCGGCCTCACAAAGTTGCCTTCACAAACATGCTTTTTAGACTAGAAATGGTGGTTACTTGTTCCACATCGAAAACCATGTAAAGGAGATGGCTTCCTTCACCTATAAAAGGAATGCCTCCTCCCACTTAAACATACATCCCATTACATCTTTTGTAATCCCCTTGGGCCGCAAGGCTCAACACACTAGTGTAACATTCAAGTGGACGTAGTTTCCCGCTAAGGCGGGAGACGAACCACTATACATCTCGTGTCACTCTCTCTCTCTCTCTCTCTCTCTCTCTCTCTCATGCTAACTAGAGATCCCCTCGGATCTCTAACGTTAACAATGACTTTTCACGAAACAATATTGTGGAAAAAGATGTTTTCTATTGTTTGAAAAGTATTGAGCTTGATGTTACATTTTTTAGTCAAGCGTGACTCATTTTAAATGTATTGGTCTTTGTACCAAGGGTCTCAGATGGTGATCGATATTGAGTCACATATGGTTATTGATCACAGATGGTGATCAATATTGGATCATAGATGGTGATCGAGATTGAGTCACAGATGGTGAATGGGATTGGATCACAGATGGTGATCGAGATTGAGTAGATCACAGAGGGTGACTGATCATAGATGGTGATAGATATTGAGTCACAGATGGTGATTGATCACAGATGGTGATCGATATTGAGTCACAGATGGGGATCGATATTGAGTCACAGATGGTGACCGATCACAGATGGTGACGGATCACAGATAATGATCGATATTGAGTCACAGATAGTGACCGATCATAAATGGTGATCAATAGTGAGTCACAGATAGTGACGGATCACAGATAGTGATTGATATTGAGTCATAGATGGTGACTGATCACAGATGGTGATCGAGATTGAATCACAGATGCTCACAAATGGTGATAAAGGCATGTTATCTGTAATCACGTCCTTGGCCGAACGAGTGGTTATGATTTCAATCAGAGCTCTAGTCTGTCTGCTTTTATAGCTTATGGGGGTAACAGTTGAGGTTGCTGGAGACTCATAAGTATGTAGTTTAAAAGAGAGTTCAGAGTGCATTCTTCCTTTATGGTCTAGATGAGACTTGAATTGCTTCTTGATGGTTAAGTTAGCAAATAGAACATTGTCATAGCGGTGACTTATTTTGTCCTTTCGGTGGAAAGGATATGAAGGGTTAGAAGGAATCATGGTTGCATGGTTTCCTCAAGCTGATGTGTGTGAGGATAAGAATGTACCTTATCTAATTCTGCTTATGTGCTAGAATGATGTGTGATAGTTGTGTACTTCTTTTCATGTGTTGTGTTGTGTTGGGTTTTCCCTATTGTCTAAAGTTAGACTTTGAGTGTGCTTTGTGGTGTGAGGCATCCTTCATTATTGTGGTAGTAGGGGCCACTTTGATTGTGATTACAATGACAAGTGATGATGTGTGTGCGGGTCAGGGGGGGCCAAACCTTAGCTTAGCTTTGTGTCTCAAGTTGGGTTGACACTTATTGAGTTGTGATGCTTGGGCTATTGTTGATTGAGTTGAAGTGAAGGTTTCACTTTCAATTCCTGTAATACAAGGGTTGCATTTTTGAGGAAATGATGCAGATACTGCTGTGATAACAGGATTCTGGACTCTTGTGTGATATGTGTGTAGTGCTGCAGTCACGGAGTCTTTGTTGGGTAGTGTACGAGGATGAGATCCATGAAACGATTGGGTTACCACTAAGTGGTGTGGTAAGGATTCCCAGAAGTTGTGATACTAGGTAGGGTACATGTACCTATTGTTGATCTAGGTATGTTGCACAGTGAGACAAGAACAGGTTGTTGAGGAATGAGAATTGGATGTGGGGATGAGTTTTATCTGTACTTGTTGGCGTGGTACGTTTAAATTTCAGGACGAAACTTCTTTAAGGGGAGGTGGAATGTGATGCCCCGGAAATTCGTATTTATTTTCCGAGGATTTTCTGGAGTTCAATTTTTGTGGTTATTGGACGGTTTCGTGGCTCGTGGATGGAGCGGAAGTGTTTCGGGCGAATAATTATTCAGGAAGCGTCATTTTAGGGTGGGGAGCAAGGGTTGACTTTTTATTCGTTGGGTTTCTCCAAAAACTTCCATCATGAAAGTTGTAGAACGCGTCGATACGAGTTCGTAGATATGTGGAACGTGGAAATCAGAGTTCGTATAGGGCAGTTATGGCTTTCGGAAAAAGTTTCCATTTTGGTATAAATAGGAATTTTCCGAAATTATTTTCATAATTTCCAAGTTTCCATTTCTAGAAACTCTCATTCTCTCTCTTTTATCTCTCGGTCGACCTTCACTATCTGAGTTATTCGTCTGACCCAACCCAGACCCGGCCAACCTGACCCGACTTTTCCGGCGGTGAAATCTTCTAGATCAGCTCGTCTCTAGTGTCCTCTACCAGCGATTCTCCTTCACGGATGTGCTGTAAGGAGGCAAAGTTTGGAGATTTCGGACCCGACCGGAAATCCTTATTCCGGTGACGGCACGGCTTCAAGTTTTCTTCTTTGGGTTCGTGGAAGCTTTCTAGATCGATATGTGTTGTTTGTTTGGATCGATTTACGTGGTAATCGGTTCAACTCGGATTGAGTAAGAATCCAAAGCTTGTGAAGTGGTTTTTGACCTTTTATGCTAGTTTTCTGACTTCAAGCTAGTTATGAAAATTCACAAGTATGCTTAGATGAACATCTTTGATGTTGGGAGTTTTGTAAAATATTAAGTTTTGGCAGCCTGTGGAGGCGTTCTGGTGGCTTTCGGGCCATGTAGGGAACTATTTTTAGTATTATATATGTTTTACTAGTTGATAAGAGCATCTCGATGTATCATACGCAAATTTTGGAGTTCGTATGGAATTGTTATGATTTTTACGGTTTCATACCGGTCGATTTATTCAATCCGTAAGGACTCGAGCTTCCGATCGACTTGTGGTTCCGGCATATCGATCGTAGAAGTATTCCGGAGACATTGGGTGGTCTCGGATGTGGTTTTGCGTCTATTGGCGTCACTTTGGGGATTTTAGTTCAAAAAGGGGTTTCAGACTTAAATCCTTTGTGGATTGCTGCTAAGTTGAAACAGTATGTGATTAGGTACTTGATGAGGTATCCTTGGACGGATGTTTTGTGAGGTGGCTGCCTTGTTCTATATTGAAGACGCAGCGGGAGTTTCGAGATGAGTAATCTCACGAGGTTCATTTATGAACGAAGTTACCCTTATTGTTTTCAGAGTTAATTAGTTAACTGCAAACTATTGTTGGTATTAGTGGCATTCCTGAGTGAATGACCAAGTGTGTAAATATATATTTACGTGAAATATGTATATTCTTATGGGTAGGTAGGTGATTTATGCAATAGGGATTGATGGGTTTCATTCTATTGCTTTAGGCTTGACTTTTCGGGAGACAATGTGTTAGGAATTGGGAATTCCTATTGTCTGGAAAGTATCAAGATTTGTTGTTGGTACATCATGGGGGTAGTGGGGAGCTATCTGATGCTCATGAGTATGTGTTTTTAAAAGAGAGTTTCGGGGATTCTTTCTTTTAAATGTCCTGGGAGGACTTGTGAATCATATTCTATTTGTTAGGTTAACGATAGATATGATTGAGGTGTGTGTTGATGTGTTGTGTGTCTAGGTTGGACTGATGTGCTGTTTTGTCCTGGTTGGACTGATTTGTTGTTGGTGCATCATGGGGGCTAGCGAGGAGCTATCTGATGCTCATGAGTACGTGTTTTTAAAACAGAGTTTCAGGGATTCTTTCTTTTAAATGTCCTAGGAGGACTTGCGAATCATATTCTATTTGTTAGGTTAACGATAGATATGATTGAGGTGTGTGTTGATGTGTTGTGTGTCTAGGTTGGACTGATGTGTTGTTTTGTCCAGGTTGGACTGATTTGTTGTTGGTACATCAAGGGGGTAGCGGGGAGCTATCTGATGCTCATGTGTACGTGTTTTAAAAAGGGAGTTTTGCGGATGCTTTCTTTTAATTGTCCGGGGAGGACTTGTGTATCATATTTAAATTGTCAGAGTTTCAATTAATATGATTTTTGCCACGGGGTGATTGTGTTGTGTTCTTTTGGGAAAAGAATGTGTTGTGTTGGGAAAAAAAAGTGTGTGGTTCTTTTTCACGAGTTGATGGGTTTCCTCGTTGGATGAGTTGTGCGTGTGTGTTTTGATTTACTCATACTGACTTGCAAAAGCTTACCGGGTTTGTTGTGTGGAAACCCGGTGCACCATTCAAACGATGTAGGGGTTATTTCTGCAGGTCAAGATAATCGTGGCTGATGCTAAGGTAGCGTGCTTGCAGCTTAACAGTAGGAAGCCATTTATGTGACTTTACCGTTATTAAGACTTCCGCTTGTAGTGAGCTCTGAGGAGCATTTACGTTTTATTTTGTTGTGTCAATTAATTCG
Source organism: Rosa chinensis (assembly GCF_002994745.2). Classification (NCBI taxonomy): domain Eukaryota; kingdom Viridiplantae; phylum Streptophyta; class Magnoliopsida; order Rosales; family Rosaceae; genus Rosa; species Rosa chinensis. The sequence goes on along the minus strand of NC_037092.1, from coordinate 77,853,488 downwards.
TAAGCTGTTGTATTACATAACTTTGTGGAGGGCTAGTATATGTTATTATTGTGGGTTCTGGGCATCAATGTGTACTTGGGTTAAAAGGGAAAAGTTTCCAGGTATTTTGTATTGATTGTTGAACGATCGCGCATATATAAGTATGAGATTATATATCTATTTTTAATTTTGTTAAAAATCAAGGGCATGACAGTTTGGTTTTAGAGTGTAAGTTGCATATTTGGGGACAATCAATACTCCTCGAGTGATGGCCCGTCTGCAGCAGATCCCCATTGGATGCTCTTCGGTATTAATATAGTCATTGGGTATGTAGTGAGTGTTGAAATGTGAATCTTCAGGGTAGTGTTGGCTCAATGAACAAAGTGTAAGAGCTTAAGGTAGCTTCTAGGAGTTATAGTCTTTTAAGGAATGAGGACCTTTAGATTTAACTCTTGTTTAAGTAGGGGATAGAATTGTATCTTCTGACGTAGTGTGTGGATGATGTGTGATGAATAATATGCATGATGGGTTCATATTATTGTTGAATGTTACTTTTCCGGAAACAATATTGTGAAAAAGATGTTTTCTATTGTTTGAAAAGTAATGAGCTTGATGTTACATTTTTTAGTCAAGCGTGACTCATTTTAAATGTATTAGTCCTTGTACCAAGGGTCACAGATGGAGATTGATATTGAGTCACAGATGGTTATTGATCACAGATGGTGATTGATATTGGATCATAGATGGTGATCGAGATTGAGTCACAAATGGTGACAGGGATTGTGTCACAGATGGTGATCGAGATTTAGTGGATCACAGATGGTGATCGAGATTGAGTGGATCATAGATGGTGATCGAGATTGAGTCATAGATGGTGACTGGGATTGGATCATATTATTGTTAAATGTGAATTTTCAGGAAACAATATTGTGGAAAGAGATGTTTGCTATTGTTTGAAAAGTATTGAGCTTGATGTTACATTTTTTAGTCATGCGTGACTCATTTTAAATGTATTGGTCCTTGTACAAAGGGTCACAGATGGTGATCGATATTGAGTCACAGATGGTTATTGATCACAAATGGTGATCGATATTAGATCACAAATGGTGTTCTAGATTGAGTCACAGATGGTGACAAGGATTAGATCACAGATGGTGATCGAGATTGAGTTGTGATGCTTGGGCTATTGTTAATTAAGTTGAAGTGAAGGTTTCATTTTCAATTCCTATAATGCAAGGGTTTCATTTTTGAGGAAATGATGTAGATACTGTTGTGATGACAGGATTCTGGACTCTTGTGTGATATGTGTGAAGTGCTACAGTCACAAAGTCTTTATTGGGTAGTGTACGAGGATGAGATCCATGAAATGATTGGGTTCCCACTAAGTGGTGTGGTAAGGATTCCCAGAAGTTGTGATACTAGGTAGGGTACCTGTATCTATTGTTGATCTAGGTATGTTGCACAGTGAGACTAGAACAAGTTGTTGAGGAATGATAATTGGATGTGGGGATGAGTTTTATCTGTACTTGTTGGCGTGGTACGTTTAAATTTCTGGACAAAATTTCTTTAAGGGGGTTGGAATGTGATGCCCCAGAAATTCGAATTTATTTTCCGAAGATTTTCCGTAATTTAATTTTTGTGGTTATTGGACCGTTGCATGGCTCGTGGATGGAGCGGAAGTGTTTCGGGCGAATAATTATTCAGGAAGCGTCATTTTAGGGGGGCACAAGGGTTGACTTTTTAGTCATTGGGTTTCTCTGAAAACTTCCTTCACGAAAGTTTTAGAGCTCGTCGATACGAGTTCGTAGATAGAGGAACGTGGAAATCAGAGTTCGTATAAGGAAGTTATGGCTATTGAAAGAAGTTTCCATTTTGGTATAAATATGAATTTTCTGAAATTATTTTCATAATTTCAAAGTTTCCATTTCTGGTAACTCTCATTCTCTCTTTTCTCTCTCGTTTCTCTCTCGGTCAACCTTCACTATCTGAGTTTTTTGTCTAACCCAACCCAACTTTTCCGACAATTTTCGGCAGTGAAATCTTCCAGATCAGCTCGTCTCGGTCGTCTGCTCCTCCCTCTGGTGTCCTCTAGCAGCGATTCTCCTTCACAAATGTGCTGCAAGGAGGCAAAGTTTCAGGATTTCGGACTCGACCGGAAATCCTTGTTGGCACGGCTTCAAGTTTCATTCTTTGAGTTTGTGGAAGCTTTCTAGATCAATCTGTGGTGTTTATTTGAATCTATTTACGTGGAAATCAGTTCAACTCGGATTGAGCAAAAATCCAAAGCTTGTGAGGTATTTTTCGACCTTTTATGCTTGTTTTTTGACTTCGAACTAGTTATGAAAATTCACAAGGATGCTTAGATGAACAGCTTTGAGGTTGGGAGTTTTGTGAAATATTGAGTTTTGGCCGGCGGTGGTGCGCCACCACCTGTGGCAGCGTTCTGGTGGCGTTCGGGCCATGTAGGGAACTGTTTTTAGTATTATATATGTTCTACTCGTTTATACGAGCGTTTCGATATATTCTTCGCAAAATTCGAGTTCGTATGGAATTGTTATGATTTTTACGGTTTCATACTGGTCGATTTGTTCGATCCGTGAGGAGTCGAGCTTCCGATCGACTTGTGGTTTTGGCATATCGATCGTAGATGTATTCCGGCGACATTGGGTAGTCTCGGATGTTTTTTTTCCTCGATTGGCGTCACTTTGGGGATTTTAGTTCAAAACAGGGGTTTCGGACTTAAATCGTTTGTGGATTGTTGCTAAGTTGAAACAGTATGTGATTAGGTACTTGACGAGGTATCCTTGGACGGTTGTTTTGTGGTGTGGTTGCCTTGTTCTGTATTGAAGACACAGTGGGAGTTTTGAGGTGAGTAATCTCACGAGGTTCATTTATGAACGAAGTTACCCTTATTGTTTTGAGAGTTATTTAGTTAACTGTAAACTATTGTTGGTATTAGTGGCATTCCTGAGTGAATGACCACGTGTGTATATATATATTTACATGAAATATGTATATTCTTGTGAGTTGATGGGTGATTTATGCAATATGGATTGATCAGTTTCATTCTATTGCTTGAGGCTTGACTTTTGGGGAGACAATGTATTAGGAATTGGGAATTCCTATTGTTTGGGAAGTGTCAAGATTTGTTGTTTGTACATCATGGGGGGTAGCGGGGAGCTATCTGTTGCTCATGTGTACGTGTTTTTAAAAGAGAGTTTCGGGGATTCTTTCTTTTAAATGTCCTGGGAGAACTTGTGAATCATATTTTATTTGTTAGGTTAACGATGGATATGATTTTGGTGTGTGTTGATGTGTTGTTTTGTCCAGGTTGGAGTGATTTGTTGTTGGTACATCATGAGGGGTAGCGGGGAGCTATCTGATGCACATGAGTACGTGTTTTTAAAATAGAGTTTCAGGGATTCTTTCTTTTAAATGTCCTGGGAGGACTTGTGAATCATATTCTATTTGTTAGGTTAACGATAGATATGATTGAGGTGTGTGTTGATGTGTTGTGTGTCTAGGTTGTATCGATGTGTTGTTTTGTCCTGGTTGGACTTATTTGTTGTTGGTACATCAAGGGGGGCAGCGGGGAGCTATCTGATGCTCATGAGTACGTGTTTTAAAAAGGGAGTTTGGGGGATGCTTTCTTTTAAATGTCCGGGGAGGACTTGTGTATCCTATTTAAATTATCATAGTTTCAATTAATATGATTTTTCTCACGGGGTGATTGTGTTGTGTTCTTTTAGGAAAAGAATGTGCGGTGTTGGGAAAACAAGGTTTCTGGTCCTTTTTCATGAGTTGATGGGTTTCCTCATTGGATGAGTTGTGCGTGTGTGTTTTGAGTTACTCATATGGGCTTGCAAAAGCTTACCAGGTTTGTTGTGTGGCAACCCGATCCACTATTCAAACTGTGTATGGGTTATTTCTACAGGTCATGATAATCATGGTTGATGCTGAGGTAGCGTGCTTGCAGCTTAACTGTAGGAAGTCATTTATGTGACTTTACCGTTATTAAGACTTCCGCTTGTAGTGAGCTCTGAGGAGCATTTACGTTTTATTTTGTTGTGGTAATACTTGTAAGCAGTTGTATGACATAACTCTGTGGAGGGCAAGTATATGTTATTATTGTGGGTTCTGGGCATCAATGTTTACTTGGGTTAAATGGGAAATGTTTCCAGGTATTTTGTATTGATGGCCGAACGATCGCGCATATATAAGTATGAGATTATACATCGATTTTTAATTTTGTTAAAAATCAAGGGCATGACAGTTTGGTATCAGAGCGTAAGGTGCATATTTGGTGACAATCAATACTCCTCGAGTGATGGCCCGTCTGCATCGGATCCACATCCAATGCTCTTCGGTATTGATATAGTCATTGGGTATGCAGTGAGTGTTGGAATGTGAGTCTTCAGGGTAGTGTTGGCTCAGTGAACAATGTTTAGGAGCTTAAGTTATCTTCTAGGAGTTATAGTCTTTTGAGGAATGTGGACCTTTAGATTCAACTCTTGTTTACGTAGGGGATAGAATTATATCTTCTGACGTAGTGTGTGGATGATGTGTGATGAATAATATGCATGATGGGTTCATATTATTGTCAAATGTGACTTTTCCGGAAACAATATTGTGGAAAAAGATGTTTTCTATTCACTACTACACAAAGTGAATCAGACAACAGTCAAAAGCCTGTTGTCTGAATGAAAATGGAGATGTTGTAAACTGGCGTGTTGTCTGATCTCCCCCATCAGACAACATTCTTTTTTAATTGTCTCTCTGGTCATTCACACAACATGTGTACCTAAATATGTGTTGTCTAAATTTACCAAATTTCGATTCATGACGGTAGTCTGTTGTCGGGTATGAACTCAGACAACAGCTTATTGTCGGGGTGTTGAGTGAAATTCACCAAGCACAACAATCTTTCCAAGCCTTTGTTGTCTGCTATATATTTTCAACGACAATATTGTATGAGACCTGATGTGTGAAGTAAACATCACACAAGCATTTTTGATTATCAAATGTTGTGTGAAATGTATTACAAATATCAATTTGCTCGATATGGTGTTGTCTCGGGAGAACCTCAGACTACATCTTCAATTACCGTGTGTTGTCTGAATATCTCTAAGATAACAATTATCTAGATTCCAATGTTGTCTAAAATTCAATTAATATAACAAAATTAATTTAGCATGTGTTGTATCGGATGAATTTCAGACAACACATTGTTTCTTCTTCTTGTTGTCTGAATTAACAGTTATATAACAAGTTTGATGATACTGATGTTGTCTAAATGTAATTTAAGATAACATTAATGTTGATGAATTTGTTGTCTTGAATGAACCTCAGACCACAATATTCCTTCCTTCTTGTTGTCGGTGTTCCTTTAAGACGACAAATTGCTGGATGCCATTGTTGTCTACACTAGCTTAAGATGACAAGTTGGTAGATGCAAATGTTGTCTGAATATCTTTGAGATGACAAGTTAGTAGATGCAAATGTTGTCTGAATATCTTTGAGATGACAAGTTGGTATATAAAGGTGTTGTCTGAATTCTCCTCAGACAATAAGCTTTATTTGGACCTTTCTTTTGTGTTGTGTGATAGTTTGCACTACAACAGTTACATTCATATATATGTTGTTGGACTTGAGTTTGCACAATTGATCTGGAAATAGGCAGATATGAAATTCAAAGTTGTCATTTACTTCATCATTCTCATACATCATTCTCGCAAATCTTACATTATCAATTCAAAGTACAAGCATCAACTCATGTCCAACCAAATCCATAGAACAAAGTTTCAACTGAACTAAAAAAGAAAATATAACTTCATAAGTACCAAGCACAATGCTTACATATATGTCTTCACCATAAACTTTGCCCACTCATTTCTGACCACATCAATATCTTCCTGGGTATATGTTGCTTTGCCTCTTCTCTCCCACTGAAATAAATTAGTTTGTAGTTAGTAATGGACAAATTTGCAAAAAGAATCTATAGCTGTACGTCATTGAGCATTATGTATTCTGGACAACCTTGACAAAGTTTTGTAATCTGAGCATATATGCCACTTAGTAATTGACATCAAAATTTCAATAACTATAATCCAAGCAACCAACAGCAAATTAATGCAGTTATTATATATATGACATCTTCACTAAAACACATTCAAAACAACAACAACCAAAATTTAAGGGATTTTGGACTTTCCTGACATATCCAAGCAATCGACATTAACGAAAAAATTACATATACATGTCATTGTTCAACAAAAGACATGTAAAACAACAGCAACCAAAATTTCAAGCATTCTGGACAACCTTGACATAATCCAAGCAACCAACACCAACCAAAAGTCATATTCACCCAAACACATGAAACACAATAGCAACCAAAATTTCAGTAACTATATTCCAAGCAACCTCAACTAGTATTACCTTGGTGAAAAAATCTAAGCTCTTATCTTCCACTATTTCCTTCATATATCTCATTACATAATATCCACAGTCTTTGTCCGACTTTTGCTCAGGAATACCCTAAAAAAAGTATATTAAATACCAACAATGGGCAAAACTCATTCGGGAATAACCAACTTCTCGAACAAAAATTATAAAAACTGTTTCAAAAAAAGGTTTCATAATCATACCGCACAGTTTTTCCAAGTAGTTGTCTTTCTGCCCTGCCTCTTGAGTTGAGCATTATGTATTTTGATGCCACTTTAAAATTAGCAGAAAATTTGTGTTAATATGCAGCTGAAACATCAGTTTAAATTAAGTCCATTACTACTAAAAACATCCACTTACTTATCAACAATATTCTTCCACTCTCCTGTGCAGAGTCTCCTCTTTAATGGATCCATGAAGTAGACAATGTCTTCTTCAGGACTGAGTACAGTTAGCATCCAATGACATCTTCAAAGCAGAAAAAAAAAAATCACATTTCAAGACAATGGACATCAAATCACAATATATTCAGGACCATATCAATTTCAGAAAGCATGTATCCAATGCATGGAGATTACATACCCAGAGTTATATGGCACCAAAATAATCTGACCACGCTTTGCTCGTTTTAGCCTATCGGCGATAGCACGGGAACGCTCAATTGGACTGCCACACCCAATGGCACCAACATCTGTATTGTCCATAAATCCAACCATATCTACCATTTTTGTTTTTTTCAACACACAATATAGGTAGCTACAAATGAAAGAACGCAACATTAAACCATAAGTTTTATGACAAGTATATGTAAATTCCAACTAATGCGAGTAGGTTACCGAATATAGATGCCTATGCAGCTGCCCGATACTTCCTTCATGGTAACAAAGTTATTAATATCATGTTTGCAAATAAAAGTTTTGGAAGGATGTCCGAAAATCTTTTCATCGAACTCGCAGATAATTGTTTGAGCATTTCTCATTCTTTCTTTGGCCCAATTGCATACCGCAATAAGAGATGCAGGAGTAGTTGGTGGCAGTGATGCAGTGTCTATATCTTCCTCTTCATCATCATCTTCAACTGCAATTTTTCTCTTCTTCAATCCTTTACTCTTTGCTGCCGTCTGCTTGTGTAACAGAAAATGGTACAAATCAGTAGGGACAAGTCATCAAAGCAAGAATTAAGTTTAAGGTACATTTAAATGAAGTTATAAGTACTATTTGTTACCTTAGACTCGCATTGAAAAATTATAAGGTTTTCAGGCCAGGCCACATAAGTCCCGATAGCATCTCGAACAGTCACTATTTCATCTTTGATCGGAAATGGAAGCTTAGCTTCATCCACTAGAGAAGTGACAATTGACACACGCCTATTTCCCTTGAGCAATGGAACACCATGGATAAGCTGGCTATTGTTTTCACCATTGACTTCTGTAATTGTTACAATTGCTACAACATTATCGATTGAACCTGTAGCCAATCGGCACTCTTTCTCAATTGTTTCTACCTAAAAATGATAAAGTGTTATAATGAGACACTATATAAGATAGTTGATCAAATAATGTAACATGGCAGCATAACACATCATCTAACTAAACGATGTAATGGTTTAATGTAGAACACATTTACAATTACCTGAATTGAACCCTTCTGGATTTCCAGATCAACAACCACCTCACTATTTTTGACATCTTTCGCAGTAGCATTCAACTTCACTCCACTAATGGGATTCACATCTTTTACTGGCTCCTGAAGAGGAAGTTTTAATTCCAAAAATTCTGTTGATGGCTCCTGAAGATGTTCTAAATCCAAAGACTTCTTAACAGTGGCAGAAATCAGTTTTTCAGTTCCCACAACGGCCTTCTCTTGCAAATTTGAACAACTTCCTTGTCCAGAACCCACTTGCTTGTCAATGGTGGAAACTTTGGGGGACTCAGTTTGCAAAGCACTCACACCAAGCTTCTCTACTAACCTCCTAAATCTCTCCTCCCAAATTGCTCGTTCTTCTGCTAATATCTTCTCCCTCTCTTGTTCCATTATCTTCTGAACACTTAACCTAACAGTTTGTTCAACACTTTGCTTTCGACGTTTTGGGAGGTTAAAATATGTAGATTTCCTCACACTGCCTCCCACTCCTCTTACTACTCCAGTATTTTCAGGATTTCCTAATGCTAAGGTTAATACATCATCTGCACCCGAAGTGATTAACTCTCCCTCAACCTCCTTTTTCTTCAAAGCAGCCTGAAAATACATGTGTTTGGGGGTGAGATATATACGAAAGTATTGATGGTGTAACATTACATTCAAAGGGCTGATCTCAAACCAAATTGAAACAACTTACAATTTTTTTGGCCTTCTCCTCTACCAAAGGATCTTTAAACCCACCATTCTTGTCCTGACGTGCCTTAATCCACATCGTTGCACGATCAAGTTCAGAGTCACTCATACATCCAGACTATATAAATTGATCAAGTCAATATTTATACCATTGTATAATAAATCAGTATGTACAAACCATGAAACATGCAACTGATTACTAACCAGTTCTTCCTCCAATCCAGCATATCCTTTACGTGACATCCGATGAGGATACTTATTTAAGGCCCTTTTTTTTTTTTTTCTGTTTCTCATGCAGTTCCTACATAACAAGGTCCACTCATTACATGCTTAACTTGTAAACACTCAATCAATATGTACAAAATAGTAACTGCCAAATAGTTCTTACTTACCAGGAATGTGTCAGACAACCTATCCTTTACAAAAATCTCCCAATCCCGTTGATTAATGAAAAGATAGTCCTCTGGACGAGACTCGATCATTTCAGGGTTATCCCTATAAGGGAGAATGTAGCGGGTAGTCAAATGACTCTTGAATTCTCTCCATTTCCGTCCTGCTGAGATTAAAACCATTCTTTTGTGTTCTGGACGCAACAGAAACGCCAACTATATACATGAAAATAGCAACCAACAACGCATAAGTAACTGAACAAGTAAGCATCAATCATATGCAACACATCAGAAATACCAAAAGATCAAAAATTAGGAAATATGGATCATACCTTTACGCCTTCCCAGATTTTGTTTTTATGTTCCATTAAAACATCGTTCCATGTAGGATTCGAGATTGCAACCTTCTTGCGAGCTAACACCCCAATATATGACTGCATTTCTTTACCAGCTTTCCCTATTGGTTCTCCTTTATCGTTAAAGCTAACTGTCATCTTCTTTCCAATAATTTTTCTCCTCACAATGCGACACATAGTTACACACCCTCGTTTAAGCAACTTCAGTCCTTCTTTTCTGACAGCTTTTGAACCCTTCGAATGACGTTGTCAAATCAATGACAAGGCCTTTGATGCACCATGTACTGAAGCCTTACTGGTTCCCTTTGATCTCTTGGTAGTATACCTTGTCCCCAACTGAATTTCTCTCATTCTCTTAGCCATTGCTAGTGCTTGAGATGAAGGTCTTCGCGTTGAAGGTGCCATAATCTGAAAACACAAAACCAAATACAGTCAGCTTTTCATTTATAATGATTAAGTGTTGCGATACACAAAAGCAAATACAATCAAGTTCATAATATTTATAACGTCTAATAAGTAAATGAGAATTCAACCATTTTGCATTATCAGACATCATCAAAAAATGATCATTACACATGCTAAAAGTGCCTCAACATTAACTGCCTATACTACAAATGGGTTTAGTGGAGATTTATCATTTATCAACCCATATCCCTTCATTCCCTTCTCGCAAGTAGCGATTCTCATCATCACCAACTGCATTGTCATACGACTCAATTGCTGGCATTCTTGCTACAAAGGGCTGTTGCTCAAGTTCCAAATTGTCAAGCTCTTCTTCTTCATCCCCATCGTGGGCATAATCTCTATCAGAACATTGAATAACTACTGATCAATCATCATCAAGAGGGTCAGATGCATACCATACTTGTTTCACATCCTTACCTAAAACAAATGGATCGGCCACATGACCTATCCTATTCAAGTTTACCAACGTAAACCCAAACTCATCTACTATAATGCCCTTGGCATTTTCAACCCAATCACACTTAAACACAGGGATTCTAAACTGTTGATAGTCCATCTCCCAAATTGATGTAATCACCCCATAAAATTGCATATCATCCAGTTTGGGGTTTTTGTCCTTCGCACTAGATACTTGTAAAGCACGGACATTTAGGAAAACACCACTATTTTGCACTTTCCTAACATCATCACGTTCCTTGGTATTGAAATGAACCCCATTGACCATGTAACTACAAAATGTAGGTACATCCGGATTCGGTCCATCTGCAATCCACCTCAAAGTTTCAGAGATTCCATGATTAGGATTGCCCAATTCTTCAAGAACCTATGAAAACATATAAACATATTAATGCACAGCCACCAAAACATATTAACATCATCACGTTCCTAGGTATTAAAATTGATACTTTTGTTAACGACACGTACCCTCTCCTTTATCCAGCTAACAAAAGTTAAATTTTGCTTATTGGTCAGCCAATTTTCATTTTTTTTGAACCTTGGATAGGTATGCTTCAAAATCTCCATATGTTCTCTGCAAAATTATAAATGTGATCAAAACTAACATTTTTAACTGCGAAAAGCTGTACAAATGTAAACAATAGATTGAAAGTGTAATTTATACTTACTCGAAGTATGGTCTTGCTTCCTCTGTATTCTGTAACACACATAGATGTGCTAGCTCCAACTCCCTTCCATAGACAGATACAATAGTAGCACCAGATAAGGGTTTGCTGCAAGTTACGTCAAATATGCCTACTGATGGGATGCCAACTATATCTTCAGAAAGTGCACGTTCTGAGCAAAATTCCACGGCTTCTTCAGCAATATAGGACTCAGCAATGCAACCCTCTGGATTGTTTCGATTTCTAACATAGCCTTTGAGGGTTTTCATGTACCGTTCAAAAGGGTACATCCACCTAAAGAATACTGGTCCACAAAGCTCAACTTCTCTGACAAGATGAACTGTGAGATGAATCATGATGTCGAAAAACGAAGGTGGAAAATACTTTTCAAGCTCACAAACTGTCAGAACGAGGTCTTCTTGCATTTTTTTTAGCTCTCTAACATCTATCACTTTACTGCATATAGCCTTAAAGAACAAACAAAACCGAATGATTGCATACCGGACTGGCTTCTCTAAACTTGAACGTATAGCAATAGGAAGTAGCTGTTGCATGACCATATGACAATCATGTGATTTGAGCCCCACCAGCCTTAGGTCATCCAAGGAAACAAGATTCCTTATATTTGAGGAAATTCCGTACGGACCTTTCATGCTGAAAAAAGACATGCACATTGCTCTTTTCTCTTCTACCAGCAGATTCCAAGTTGCCAAAGGCAGCTTGTCTTTTTTTTTCCCAGGTTCTGGTGCCAAACCAGTCCTTATGCCCATATCTACCATATCCAACCTAGCAGCGACTCCATCCTTTGTTTTTCCAGGAATGTTGAATAATGTACCGATAATGCTATCGCATACATTCTTCTCAATGTGCATGACATCGAGATTATGTCGAACCGGAAGAAATTTCCAATACTCAAGATCAAAGAATATGGACTTCTTCTTCCAACAAGGTCTGCTTTCATCTTCTAGACCCTTATATGTTGGAGAAGGGTTCTTTTCACCGAATGGTCGGTTCATCCCCTCAACCCTTTGCAAGACCTCTTCTCCACTTAAAGGTTCAGGGGCAGTTTCATATTCTGGTAGGTTATTGAACTCCTTAGTCTGCCTTCTATAAGGATGATGGCGCGGTAACCATCTCCGGTGAACAATATGGCTCATCTTTTGTCCATGAGACAACCGATGAGGTTTTGTGTTCTCACAACATATAGGACAGCCATTGTATCCCTTAGTGATACTGCCCGACAAGTTCCCATAAGCAGGAAAGTCATTAATTGTCCAAAAGAGAACAGCTTTCAGTTTGAAGTATTCTCCTCTAAATGCATCATAGACTCCATCTATCCCATCCCACAAAGCTTTTAAATCATCAACTAAGGGCTGCAAGTACACATCAATGTCATTTCCGGGTTGTTTAGGTCCTGAAATCAGCATAGTTAGCATCATGAACTTCCTTTTCATGCACAGCCATGGTGGGAGGTTATACGTAACTAGTATAACTGGCCAGCAAGAATATCTACTGCTTAAAGAGCTGTGGGGATTGAAACCATCGGATGAAAGTGCAAGTCTGATGTTCCTAGGGTCATTGCCAAAGTCTGGCCATTTTTGGTCTACTAACTTCCAAGTGGGGGAATCTGCCGGATGACGCATAAACTCATCCTTCCTCCTCTCATACTCATGCCAAGTTAGGCTTTTGGAAGTTTTTGTGGACTGAAACATGCGCTTGAACCTTGGGATTGGGGGAAAGTACCACAATACCTTCCCAGGTACCCCTTGCTTCACAGTACTATCTTTCCCTAATTTCCACCTTGACTCCCCACATGTAGGACAACTAGTTGCATCAGCATGCTGTCCTCTATACAAAATGCAGTCATTAGGACATGCATGTATCTTTTTGTAGTCCATTCCTAATGAAACCAAAGTCTTTTTGGCCTCATAATGTGAACTTGGTATCTCATTACCTTCAGGAAGAAACATGGCGATCATGATCAACATGTCAGAATAGCACACATTAGACATGCCATGTTTTGCTTTAAGGTTATAGGTCTGTATAAGTGCATTTAATTTTGTGTGCTTCGTACAACCAGGGTACAAAGCTTTATCTCCATCCTCAACTAGCTTCATGAAGTCATTCGATTCAACTGAAAACTGCTCATCCTCACCATTATCAACAAACTGCTCTTCCTCACCATTATCGATAAACTGCTCATCCTCACTAGCCCTATTTTCTCCCTGATCTTCCAGCCCTATATTATCTGCCCCATCTCCATCTTCTACCATATCAACAGTAGCTTCAGATATCCCTTCAAGGGCATTCATCGTTGCCCTAGAAGGTTCTCCGTGCCATACCCAATCTTTGTAACTCTCATCTATACCATTCCAATATAGATGATCTTTTATCATCCTAGCTGATAAAAACCCATCTGTACCCCCACATTTAGCACAGGGACAGCAGATATGATCTATATCGCTTGCATTCTCTACAGCAAACTTAAGGAATTCCTGAACACCTAGCTTATATGTATGTGATCTCCTATCAGCATGCATCCAAGACTTATCCATCTTAAAAAGAAAACAAACTTAAGTTTAGACAACTTAAAAAAGCATTCTCTAATGTATCAACACAATATATACACGAGTACTTATCCATATTAAAAATAAATAAAAAACTTCACATCTGCCAACTTCAAAAAGCATTATCTGATATATGTATCAACATAATACAGCTACTTTAAAAGACGAAGAAAACTAAAAAACAGAAGAAGCCAATTCAATTCAAATGTTTCCGTATTCCACCAAAACATAAAACGTCGCATATTAGAAGACTGCTACATATTCTCTTTTAATTTCCAAACCGGCCATTACTATATTTATAGACTAAGGATAATTAAGCCATATTATAAAGCATATATATACATTACAGGATAATTAAGCCATATTATAAAGCATATATATACATTACATAACTGACAACCACAAGCAGCAAACCACAGTCATGAGGCCTTTTATACATTCATGTCCAAAGAAGAAAATAAGTGATATACCTTAAGGATAGCAAGCTTAATTTAGTCCAACCAACACCAGCTGACCTTCTTCAACCCTTTGAACTTTAGGCAAATCTACCTAACATGGTAACAAATTTCAAGATCAATATCATAACCACATCTTTGCTCCAGCGCAACAAATTAATGCTAGTAATCACACAATTCACTTACAGCAAAGTATTCAGCAACCATTGAATTCACTATATATCTCTATTTTGATAAAGTATCATGTTTATATTAGTTGCATTTTTTTAAGTTAGATAACAAGGAGAGGTCCTTCGGTATACAAGTTATTATTTCAGAGCATGTTCACAACTCAACAAAACGTGTGGCAAATAGTCTTGACAAGATGAAGGACAAGCATAGCAAAATGTCGTATGTCGTCTGATACATGTGTGATTCACATTCTGGCTACCATTAATACCCTCAATATTTTGCAACAAGAAAAAAAAATTTAAAAAAATTCTGCAACTCCATGGTCAGAGCTCAGAAGATGAAGAAATTCAATGAAATTTGAACCAAAAATAGGCAGATGAATATAACTCCCAACAAAAAGAAAAGCAGCAAACTCATCACAATCTAGAATGTAAGCAGCAGTACCAGCCAAAAAGAAAATACAGAAGCATCAGCACAACAATAAAGAAATAAATTAACAACTAAAAAACTGTGACCTACTTAAAATAAATTTCTTTTAAGAGAGAGACAGAGAGAGGGGTTTTAAATTTAGGAAAACAAAAAATGATTCCGGTGAATTTTGGTCATATTTCAAGGGCAAATGAAAACCAGAAGACATATTCTTCCCTGGGAAACAATTCTTCAGAAAGCTGAACCATTTTAATTTTTCTCTAAAAGAAAAAGGAAATAAAAACACTTTCATTTCATCAAGAAAAATTACAGAGCTTTAGTGAAATACCACCATGGTCATAAACACAGCCACTTGTTTACAATTAACATTTGCCACAACAAACACATGTCTAAGATCAGCAAACAGAGAAAGAAAAAAAATTGTGTTTTCATTTTTAATTAACCTCTATAATAAATCAAACACAAACCCCTCTGAGGCAAAACAGAAACACAAACAACTACAAGCAGTTGAAGCAACACAAACAAAAAGTACATGTCTTCTGAGTTCCCAACCATTTCTGAACTCAGAAATCACAGTCAAGACCAAACCTTTGGTCACAATTAAGCACATAAAAGGAGTATAAAAAATAACGTGGGCAAAGATCTGACACACAACACACCTCTAGTTTTCAGAGCCAGAAGAATATGAAGCCAAAGTCAAAGGAGCCAACAATCCAACCCTTCAACAAATTAATGCTAGTAATCACACAATTCACTTACTGCAAAGTATTAAGCAACCATTGAATTCACTATATATCTCTATTTTGATAAAGTATCATGTTTATATTAGTTGCATTTTTTTAAGTTAGATAAGGGAAGCCCGAGCTATTAGACGATAAGACAAACCAAGCATGATACTCTCTTCACACTACAGGGTCTACAAGTGGCAGTTTCCCATTTCAAACCTATAAAGCAGTTTAATACCCAACACAACCCATATCCAATTCTAAGTTTCTAACCTCCTCTCCCTAAGTCAATGCACACACACAAACTATTGTAATGCTGCAGGTTAGCAAACTATTGTAATGCTGCAGGTTAATACCCAGCAGGTTAGCAAACTATTGTAATGCTGCTGCAACTACCGTTCTTTCAGCACCATATAAGTTTTATTTGGTTACTTCATCAGCCAAATGTTGGCACATATATAAACTCTCAGGTAGCACTTAACATTATGATTAATATAAGTTTACAGTTTAACAATATAAAGTTTACAGGTAGCACTTGATTTTATTTTATTTATGTGGAAGTAATGGTCATTCCAATAATTGAAAAAAGCTAGATAGATTATTGTTAAATGAGCAAGTTTTGGAACAAAAGGAGAAGGTAATACACAATTTTCAGACAAGAACCTAGATCACAACAGAGAGTCATAGACTTCATCGACTCCAAAAAGTCACAGAGTTAATTTCCCAAAAAGTCATAGACAATATTTTCATAATCATTGCAATTTCCCAATCAATCTAAGAACATTGAGCAAGAGGCTCTGTAGACTAGTATATAATCCAGATGAATTATAGCTAAAGAAAGCAACACATCTCCACAGTTTCTAAATGAGGACAAAAAATCACAATATAAAAACCAGCACATGAGCAAATGCAAACGAACCTGAAAATCCAAAACAAAAGAGAGGCAATAGTGTATCATCTTTAGATAGAGAATTAGACATATACCTTTCCTTGTTGCTATACAGACCACAATCCACAATCCTCCATGATTAGGATCCGCAACGCCATTCTTCTGTTCTTGCAAACACAAACAAAACATGAATTAGCAACGCCACTCTTCTCCTTGTTTGTCCAACCAAATATACATTGACATATATGAATACCAAACAGGTACTAGCTTGTCCAAACTGAGAGCCTTCCATTAAGCTTGCATTCTAAACAAGACCCAATTTAGCAATTGAACAAAGAAACACCCAGAAATACCATCAAGTTTTTCAAATCACCAAAGACCCATCTTTTGAATCACAAAAACATAACTACCCATATCAAAAATCAATGAAATGCTGCAAAATTTCAGCTTTCAAAAGACAAAATCGCACAAATGAAACTGTGCTCCACCCAGAACATGAAGTAAAGAAATTCAAGGTTTTTGACATTATACCTTCCGACTTGTTTCGAAGATTGCAAATCAAAGGAGCAAAACCAAGGAATGATTCTAGCTATGAGGCTGAGAGAAGAAGCAGTGAGAGAGCAAATAAAACCCAAACCTAATCATACCCAACAAACCCAGATTGAAAATTTCCAAACCCTAATAAAACAAAGGCCTAATTAAAGAGGGATATAGTACCTGTAGACTAATCGACCAGAGTTGATGCGGCCGTAAGCTTCGGTGACTTCGAGCTCAGGCAGCGGAGAGAGTAAACCACCTGGGTAGCGACTAAGCTTCGGCGACTTCGAGCTCGACCAGGTAGCGACTTCGAGCGGAGACTTCGAGCGGAGAGAGAGTGAGAGTGAGAGGCGGAGAAAGAGTGAGGCGAGAGCGAGAGAGTGAGAGTGAGAGGCGGAGAGAGAGTGAGGCGAGAGCGAGAGAGAGTGAGGTCTGGTTTCGATAGGCTGCTGAGGGTGAGATGGTGAGAGCAAAAAGGAGGGAGAATGACCTAATTTCTTTCAAGAAACGGAGGGAAGTTTTTGGCTTCGATACGACCAAGGAAGGAGATCTGCTAGCTCAAAAGGATTTGACCGATTTGTGTTTTGGGCTTTTGGCTACAAAAAATAAATATAAATTAAACTTTTTGATTTTTTCTGATTTCTCAGACAACACATGTCCTAATAACTGTTGTCTTATAGTTATCAATTTCACCAAACTCCAATTGATTACAATGTGTTGGCTGAGTTTGAGAAGAAACGACAAGTATAACTAATGTGTCGTCTGACTAACTCAGACGACACCAAAATGTCGTATGTCGTCTGATACATGTCGTGTGATTCACTTTGTGTAGTAGTGATTTTTTTAAAAGTATTGAGCTTGATGTTACATTTTTTAGTCAAGCGTGACTCATTTTAAATGTATTGGTCCTTGTACCAACTGTCACAGATGGAGATCGATATTGAGTCACAGATGGTTACTGATCACAGATGGTGATCGATATTGGATCACAGATGGTGATCGAGATTGAGTGGATTACAGATGGTAACTGGTCACAGAAGGTGATCGATATTGAGTCACAGATGGTGACAGATCACATATGGTTATCGATATTGAGTCACAGATTGTGACTTATCACAGATGGTAATCGATATTGAGTCACAGGAGATGGTAATCGATATTGAGTCACAGATGGTGACGAATCACATATGGTGATCGATATTGAGTCACAGATGGTGACTGATCGCAGATAGTGTTAACGTTAGAGATTCGAGGGGTCTCTAGTTAGCTTTAGAGAGAGAGCAACACAAGAAAGTATAGTGGTTCGTCTCCGGCTTAGCGGGAGACTACGTCCACTTGAATATTGTACTATGTGTGTTTGGGCCTTGCGGCTGAAGGGAATTACCAAGTGTGTAATGGTGTGGTGTTTAAGGAGGAGGAGGGGTCCCCTTTTATTAGTAAGGAAGCCTGTCCTCTTACACTTGCTTTCCAATATGGGATGCAAAACATAAATATTCTAGTGTAGAAAGCATGTTGTGGAGGCATGTTGGCAAGGCGGGGAAGGTGGCTTCTCGCCGAGGTATTGGCCGCTTCCGACTACCGCGGTGTAGCTTTGACATCGGGCTACGGGATGAATGTTTCGGTTGGGCCCCACCATGGGTCGTGGACCCCCCCCCCCAAGAAGGTGTTACTTTTGCTTGATGATGTAGAAAATAGTCTTGCTAGTAGAGGTATCTAGAAGTCCCCGAAGTCCCCAAGTATGAGGAGCTTCTTGGTTGGGGAGTTATAAAGATGATGTCATCAAGCATAAGTAATCGGGCAGCACCGAGCCCCAACAAATCCTCGAACTCTGTAAGCAACATGAGACTCGTTAACCTGCACAACAAAGACAAAAACACGCATATAGAGAATGCTTGTTGTATTGAGCAACGTATGTGAGTTGCATTGATATGCATTGGCATATATGAATGTACGAGGTGCATGATACATATTGATGTATGCATGTAAATGGCACCGAGTATGATTGGTTATGACTTATAAACTCTAGAACGCATATGGTTGTGTGAGCAAACGGACTGCATATGATAAATGCGTGATGGGCACAAGAAAACGAACAAGGTCGAGTTTAACGAGGTTACGCTAGGTGTAAGTTGCATGAGTACCATGAAGGCAAGCGTTTGTAATTTTGTGAACGATGAATACGCGAACGCTTGTGTTTGTTTGGTTTTAGCTCGTATTAATGGAACGTGAAAAGAGTTCAATTTGTTGCAAAGAACAAATGGTAGAAGAATTCAATGTTCCATTAATGTGTATTATGCCGAGGGGATGTGAGTATAACACTTGGGAATACCGGAAGGCAAGAGCATGGAAGCTCGAGTGTGCCGGAAAGGCGTGAGCGGAAGCTCGGGGGTTGTCGGGAAGGCATGAGCGTAAAGCTCAGGGGTGAGCAAAAGCTCGGGGTTGCCGAGTAGGCATAAGCGGAAAGCTCGTGAGCGGAAAGCTCGTGAGCGGAAAGCTCGTGAGAGGAAAGCTCGGGGATTGCCAGGAATGCATGAGCGGAAAGCTCGGGGGTGCCAGGAAGGCATGAGCGGAAAGCTCGGGGTTGCCGGGAAGGCATGAGCGGAGAGCTCGTGAGCGGGAAGCTCGGTGATGCCGCTGAGGCAAGAGCGTGAAAGCTCGAAGATGCCGCTGAGGCAAGAGTGTGAAAGCTCGGAGATGCCGCTAAGGCAAGAGTATGGAAACTCGGGGATGCTGCTGAGGCAAGAGCGTGGAAGCTCGGAGATGCCGCTGAGGCAAGACCTTGAAAGCTCCAAGATGCCACTGAGGCAAGAGCGCGACCGTTGCTAATTATGTTGGGCTGTATGTACAAGTCCCCGAAGTCCCCAATCAAGGAGGGTTTTCTTGTGGGGTTGATACCAAAGCGTAGCCTTATGCCGTATTACAAGCATAATTAGTGCAAGTGCGTCGCCCGTCTAGAATTGGTCGGAGCGAACGCTTATGCCCTTTTGGGTGGGCCCCTGCTAGGCCCTCCGAGGAGTCCCCCACTCCTAGCTATAGACCTTTGTATGGTCAGAAAATTATTTGATGAGGGGAGCTGCGTTTAAGCAATGGGTGTTAGGTAGCGAACCAAATCTTTGATACCCAAGCATCGGGGTTAACTGTCGGATCAATGGCTACCGTGGGTTGCGTTAGCCGGTCCCTTTACTATTTCAAGGAGGAAAAAAAGCTTGACTGTAATGCCCCGTAGCGGTCATTGTCATTATGAGGCGTTGCCTTATCGCTTGGCAGTTGGTCGTGGACCATAAACTCGTGGAGTCTAGATTCGTTTAGGTCTTTTTCCCGTGGGGAAATTTTGACAAAGTATGGTCGCCAAGAGGCTAGACAAAATATTTTACATATAGTGTACATGTAAAACTTGCTACTTATATGAACAACAAATAAACATGGCATAGTTTGTCTAAGTAAGCCCCACATGTTTATTTAATTGAGTTGTAATTAAATAGAAGCATGGCCTATTTGTATAGCATGTACTTGTAGTAAAGTTGCTAATAACATTTTGTATTTGTTGTAAACATGCTTAGAGATCGTTTGAGATCGGTATATGAAGCATGGCATATCTAGCATGCGAGGCCTAGCAAGTGTTGCCAAATCTCCGAAATGTTGTAGGCATGCTTAAGAGTTATAAAAGCATGGCATAGGCCTGGTAATAGCTCTAGTTGCAAGAGCGTAAAAGATAAGATATAGTTACTTATCTTATGCCAATTTGGAGCGAGTTGGCGTTGGAATTGCTGTAAGGCGTTGGAATTGCTGCAAGTACCCAAATCATGTTGGAATTGTCCAAGCATGACTCTCTATTGCTCCGGAGAAGTTCCTTATTAGTAGAAGGATGATGATTTCGCTAATTGGAAATGTGATCGGTGATTATGTTTCCTTGAAACAAACTAGGTGATTAGTACATGAGCTTATAAAATCAACACTAATAGCTTATATATGTACTTTGATAAGATTGTAAGCAAAGTGTATAAGCAAATGTAGTGTTTGAAGACAAAATGACATATTTGATTGTGTGCCACGAATATGAATTTCAAAGTGACAATGAAGTGTTAAAGAAACATTTTGAATAACTCACCATGTAAGCATTAGGCCCTGTACACTATAGAGATTTATGCTTAAATAAGCACTTTGCAGGTGTCAATTCGATCATACATTCATCAAGAATGATCATGTTGTATGTGCATGGTTTAAATGTATTAATTTTGCACAGGGTAATGTGTGAAGCGTTAGTTCCAAGGTAATAAATTGAGTTATCCCAAAGGTAATAGAGGTGATAGTGGCATGCATAAATGGGTTTATTCATCCATCATTTTGCTGGTGCTTTATAGGCTGCAGAAGCTTAATTATATGTGTGAAACTAGTGCTGACAGCAAGCTCACAAAAACATGCATGTTTGTGTGTTGACGATCTAAGTAAAGATGGCGCATGCAATAAATAGGTCAATAGCACATGTTAGATGTGGCTAGGTAAAGTAGAGCTAGCATGCATGGGGACCTGAATGGCGGCATACGACATGGACCAAGTCATTTTGAAAAAGAAAAGATAGCGTACGACCGCACTAACATATAAATTGCGCATGGTCCTTGTCCACTGAGCATATACGTGTATCACAATTATGGATAAGAGTATGAAGGTGTATGCATGAGTGCACATGTGTATACAAAGTATTTGATCAACAACGCAACTAAGTGTGAATCATGGCTCTGTCTATGCAATAGGTATATGTGTAAATATATGATGAACCCAATGATAGACAAGCAGAAAATATTACACTTAGCTTTTCCTTTGAGAATGCCAGACTGCTGTTCGACGGACTTGCCGCTGAGTGAGCGAAGCAGAAGCTGCTGGGCACAATGCTAGTAAAGGAGATTAAAGGTTGATGATCTCACGAGGCCGCTGAACGCTAGTGAAAGAGATTGAAGGTTGATGATCTCAAGAGGCCGCTGGCGGTGGCTCCTGGCACTGTTGGCGGATGGTGCCCAGGGAGGGTGGCTAGCGGTAACATAGTATTGCTCAGCGGGGCTCACTTGGCTGAACCTTGGCCAGCAGAGCTGCCACCTGGCGGTAGAGCTTAGTAGTCATAGCTCAGCGGTAATAGCCTACCCAGCGGTGATAGGGTATCCAGCGGTGATTCTCAACAGATGCCAACCAGCGGTGAAGCCTAGTGGAGAAGTTCAACAGAACGGAGCTTTTATTTAGCAGTCGTGCTCGGATGAGCGGAGCTTTGGTAAAGGTTTGGCTAGTGGTGATGATGGTCAGCGGTTGTGGAGACTCGGAGTTTGGCGGAGACTCGGAACTCAACGGAGCTATGCTCAGCGGTAGTCGAGCTTGGCCAGCTGCTATGGTTGGCGAAAGAAGCTTTGGCTAGCTATAGTGGCTAGCCGAGGATGGGTCAGCATGGCCGAATGGAGGCCGCTGGTGACCGGCGGAGCGGAGCCTTATGCTCACTTGGAGCTCGACGGAGATTCGATGCCAGCTCAGCAGAGGATCGAAGTTCGGCAGAAAACTCGGAGCTCAGCGGAGCCATGCTCAGCGGTTGCCGGAGCCATTGTGCAATCACCAGTGCCCTGCCGGTGCAGCTTTGGTCGGCAGAGGTTGCCTGGGCATGCCGCTGGTGGAGAGTAATGCAACGAGGAAGACGAGGCTTTGTTCAAGAAAATGGGTGTCCAGAGGATTATTCTGGGTGCCATTTAAGCTGACCATTTAAGTTGGCGTTGACTTTTGTGCTGACCAGCGTTGACTTGGGATGGAGTTGGCGTTTGCTAGGGTTGACTTTTGAGATAGGTGTTGACTGGAGTTGACCAGCCCTTTGTGCATTGACTTGGCAGATGGCATAAGTTACCGCTAAGAATATCAATTATATAACTCAAAAGAAAAATAATTTTGAGTTCCGTCAAGATGACTCAACTCAAGGGTAAGTGACAAAGCCATTGTATCGGTTTACCCTGCTTCTAGCGCCAATGTTAACGTTAGAGATCCGAGGGGTCTCTAATTAGATTTAGAGAGAGAGAGAGAGAGAGAGAGAGCAACACAAGCAAGTATAGTGGTTCATCTCCGCCTTAGCGGGAGACTACGTCCACTTGAATATTATACTATGTGTGTTTGGGCCTTGCAGCCCAAGGGGATTGCCAAGTGTGTAATGGGATGGTGTTTAAGGAGGATGAGGGGTCCCCTTTTGTAAGTAAGGAAGCCTCTCCACTTACACTTGCTTTCCAATGTGGGTTGCAAAACATAACTATTCTAGTGTAGAAAGCATGTTGTGGAGGCAAGTTGGCAAGGCCGGGAATGTGGCTTCTCGGAGAGGTATTGGCCTCTTCCGACTACCGTAGTGTAGCTTGGACATCAAGCTATGGGATGCATGTCTCGGTTGGGCCCCACCATGGCTTGTGGGCCCCTCAAGAAGGTGTTATTTATGCTTGGTGATGTAGAAAATAGCCTTGCTAGTAGAAGTATCTACATATGGTGATCGATATTGAGTCACAGATGGTGACAGATCACAGATGGTGATCGATATTGAGTCACAGATGGTGACTGATCACAGATGGTGATCGATATTGAGTCACAGATGGTGACAGATCACAGATGGTGATCGATATTGAGTCACAGATGGTGACTGATCACAGATGGTGATCGATATTGAGTCACATATGGTGATTGATCACAGATAGTGATGGATCACAGATGGTGATCGATATGGAGTCACACATAGTGACTTATCACAGATGGTGATCGAGATTGAATCACAGATGGTCACGAATGGTGACAAAGGCATGTTATCGGTAATCACGTCCTTGGCCGGACGAGTGGTTATGATTTCAATCAGAGCTCTAGTCTGTCTACCATTATAGCTTATCGGGGTAACGGTCGAGGTTGCTGGAGACTCATAAGTATGTAGTTTAAAGGAGAGTTCGGAGTGCATTCTTCCTTTATTGTCTAGATAAGACTTGAATTGCTTCTTGATAGTTAAATTAGCAAATAGAACATTGTCACAGCGGTGACTTATGTTGTCCTTTCGGTGGAAAGGATATGATGGGTTAGAAGAAATCATGGTTGCATGGTTTCCTCAAGATGATGTGTATGAGGATAAGAAGGTACCTTATCTAATTCTGCTTATATGCTAGAATGATGTGTGATAGTTGTATACTTCTTTCCATGTGTTGTGTTGTGTTGGGTTTTTCCTGTTGCCTAAAGTTAGACTTTGAGTGTGGTTTGTGGTGTGAGGCATCCTTCATTGTTGTGGTAGTAGAGGCCACTTTGATTGTGATTACAATGACAGGTGATGACGTGTGTGCAGGTCAAGCGGGCCCAGACCTTAGCTTGTCTTTGTGTCTCAAGTTGGGTAGACACTTATTGAGTTGGGATGCTTGGGCTATTGTTGATTGTAGTTGAAGTGAAGGTTTCACTTTCAATCTTGTATTGCAAGGGTTGCATTTTTGAGGAAATGATGCAGATACTGTTGTGATAACAGGATTCTGGACAGTTGTGTGATATGTGTGTAGTGCTGCAGTCACAGAGTCTTTGTTGGGTAGTGTACGAGGATGAGATCCATGAAATGATTGGGATACCACTAAGTGGTGTGGTAAGGATTCCTAGAAGTTGTGATACTAAGTAGGGTACCTGTATCTATTGTTGATCTAGGTATGTTGCACAGTGAGACAAGAACAGGTTGTTGAGGAATAAGAATTGGATGTGGGGATGAGTTTTATCCGTACTTGTTGGCGTAGTACGTTTAAATTTCGGGACGAAATTTCTTTAAGGGGGGTGGAATGTGATGCCCTGGAAATTCATATTTATTTTCTGAGAATTTTCCAGAATTTAATTTTTGTGGTTATTGGACAGTTTCGTGGCTCGTGGATGGAGCAGAAGTGTTTCGGGCAAATAATTATTCAGGAAGCGTCATTTTAAGGGGGGTAAGGGTTGACTTTTTATTAGTTGGGTTTATCCAAAACTTCCTTCATGAAAGTTATAGAGCGCGACGATACGAGTTCGTAGATATGTGAAATGCAGAAATCAGAGTTCGTATAGGGAAGTTATGGCTTTCGGAAGAAGTTTCCATTTTGGTATAAATAGGAATTTTCCGAAATTATTTTCATAATTTCCAAGTTTCCATTTCTGGAAACTCTCATTCTCTCTCTTTTCTCTCTCGGTCGACCTTCACTATCTAAGTTTTTTATCTGACCCGACCCGGACCCAGACCCGGCCAACCCGACCCGACTTTTCTGACAGTTTCCGGCAATGAAATCTTCCAGATCAGCTCATCTCGGCCGTCTGCTCCTCCCTCTGGTGTCCTCCAGCAGCGATTCTCCTTCAAGGATGTGCTGCAAGGAGGTAAAGTTTGAGGATTTCGGACCAGAACGGAAATTCTTGTTCCGGTGATGGCACGGCTTCAAATTTCATTCTTTGAGTCGTGGAAGCTTTCTAGATCGATCTGTGGTGTTTGTTTGGATCGATTTACATGGAAATCGGTTCAACTCGGATTGAGCAAGAATCCAAAGATGAGGCATTTTTCGACATTTTATGCTTCTTTTCTGACTTCAAGCTAGTTATGAAAATTCTCAAGCATGCTTAGATGAACAGCTTTGATGTTGGAAGTTTTGTGAAATATTGAGTTTTAGCCGACGGCGGTGTGGTGGCGTTCTGGTGGCTTTCCGGCCATGAAGGGAACTATTTTTGGTATTATATATGTTCTACTCGTTGATACGAGCGTTCGATAGATAATATGCAAATTTTGGAGTTCGTATGGAATTGTTATGATTTTTACGGTTTCATATCGGTCGATTTATTTGATCCATGAGGATT
Source organism: Rosa chinensis (assembly GCF_002994745.2). Lineage (NCBI taxonomy): Eukaryota > Viridiplantae > Streptophyta > Magnoliopsida > Rosales > Rosaceae > Rosa > Rosa chinensis. The sequence continues at coordinate 77,827,796 of NC_037092.1, read as the reverse complement.
CGAGCATCTGATCGACTTATGGTTTTGGCATATCGATCGTAGAAGTATTCTGGAGACATTGGGTGGTCTTGGATGTGGTTTTGCCACGATTGGTGTCACTTTGGGGATTTTAGTTTAAAACAGGGGTTTCGGACTTAAATCGTTTAGGGATTGTTGCCAAGTTGAAACCGTATGTGATCAGGTACTTGATGAGGTATCATTGGATGGTTGTTTTGTCGTGTGGCTACCTTATTCTATATTGAAGACTCAGTGGGAGTTTCGAGGTGAGTAATCTCACAAGGTTCATTTATGAACGAAGTTACCCTTATTGTTTTGAGAGTTATTTAGCTAACTGCAAACTATTGTTGGTATTAGTGGCATTCCTGAGTGAATGACCACGTGTGTGTATATATATTTACGTGAAATATGTATATTCTTGGAATAGATGGGTGATTTATGCAATAGGGATTGATGGGTTTCATTCTATTACTTGAGGCATGACTTTTCGGGAGACAATGTGTTAGGAATTGGGAATTCCTATTGTTTGAGAAGTGTCAAGATTTATTGTCGGTACATCATGGGGGGTAGCGGGGAGCTATCTGATGCCCATGAGTACGTGTTTTTAAAAGAGAGTTTCGGGGATTTTTTCTTTTAAATGTCCTGGGAGGACTTGTGAATCATATTCTATTTGTTAGGTTAAGAATGGATATGATTTAGGTGCGTGTTGATGTGTTGTTATGTACAGGTTGGACTGATTTGTTGTTGGTACATCATGGGGGGTAGCAGGGAGCTATCTGATGCTTATGAGTACGTGTTTTTAAAAGAGAGTTTCAGGGATTCTTTCTTTTAAATGTCCTGGGAGGACTTGTGAATCATATTCTATTTGTTAGGTTAACGATGGATATGATTTAGGTGTCTGTTGATGTGTTGTTTTGTCCAGGTTGGACTGATTTGTTGTTGGTACATCATGGGGGGTAGCGGGGAGCTATCTGATGCCCATGGGTACGTGTTTTTAAAAGAGAGTTTCAAGGATTCTTTCTTTTAAATGTCTTGGGAGGACTTGTGAATCATATTCTATTTGTTAGGTTAACGATAGATATGATTGAGGTGTGTGTTGATGTGTTGTGTGTCTAGGTTGGACCGATGTGTTGTTTTGTCCAGGTTGGCCTGATTTGTTGTTGGTACATCAGGGGGGGGTAGCGAGGAGCTATCTGATGCTTATGAGTACGTGTTTTAAAAAGGGAGTTTTGGGAAGCTTTCTTTTAAATGTCCGAGGAGGACTTGTGTATCATATTTAAATTGTCAGAGTTTCAATTAATATAATTTTTATCATGGAGTGATTGTGTTGTGTTCTTTTGGGAAAAGAATGTGCTGTGTTGGGAAAACAAGGTGTGTGGTTCTTTTTCACGAGTTGATGGGTTTCCTCGTTGGATGAGTTGTGTGTGTGTGTTTTGAGTTACTCATACTGGTTTGCAAAAGCTTACTGGGTTTGTTCTGTGGCAACCCAATGCACCATTCAAATGGTGTAGGGGTTATTTCTGCAGGTCAGGATAATCGTGGCTGATGCTGAGGTAGCGTGCTTGCAGCTTAACGATAGGAAGCCATTTATGTGACTTTACCGTTATTAAGACTTCCACTTCCAGTGAACTCTGATGAGCATTTACGTTTTATTTTGTTGTGGCAGTTTAATTTGTAAGCTGTTGTATTACATAACTCTGTGAAGAGCGAGTATATGTTATTATTGTGGGTTCAGGGCATCAATGTGTACTTGGGTTAAAAGGGAAAAGTTTTCAGATATTTTGTATTGATGGCTGAACGATCGTGCATATATAAGTATGAGATTATATATCGATTTTTAATTTTGTTAAAAATCAGGGGCGTGACAAAAAACCCTAAAATTGCTTTCTTGTTTGTTTCTTTAGTTTCTGTTTTCACAGGTTTCTGTCCTCTGTTTTCTTTTAATTAATTAGCATAGAAAATGATCACCAAAATCCCTAAAAATTTACCAGTATCCAGTTTAGTGTGTTCGCTTAGTGTCTATGAAATTTCATTGAAATCAGAGTAGTTTAGGATTGGTTTTTGTTTTCGTTTTGGTTTCTGGTCATAGTTAATCAGATTTGTGTTTATTAGTTTAGTTGTTATTCCATCTTCTGTGGGTAATGACCCCTGCTTGCCTGTCTACAAGCGACTAATTCATTGTTTCCAAGGTAGAGTTTGTGTGAGCTTTAAGTTTCACAAAATAACGTACTTAATAGTTTGAAACTTTATATTTATATGACCAGGTGCTTGTTGAATGTGAAGCATTGCTAGCTTCAGTAGCAGCTATGCAGGAATAATAATGTGTCCATATGTTTAACAGACAGTGAAAATACTTTACTTTCTTCAGTAACTTAGTCTTTAATTAGATTTTGAATTCTAGATTTTATATTCATCAATTGTAACTATGAATGACTAATGGGATGAATAATATGATGTTTACTTCCACGAGGTGGAGCAGGGCTGATCCTATTTCCCTAGAGGTCATGGAGTAGGGCTTTCTATTCTCTTCTTTGTGATTGTTATTTCTCTATTGCTTATAAATGCTAGCTTTTATTAGGTAGTGGGAAAAATTCGAACAGATGAATGTGTGAGTGTGATAGAACGGACAAATTTAAGACACCCTCTTGGACTCCCACAAAAACTAGATTTGGTGACTTTGGATCTATCATTCAACTCTATTGTATTGGTAAGCTGCCAAGTGCTAGTAATTATGTGGTTACTTTGGTTGTTTTTAATCTCTCTTATTTTCTTTGAGGTGTGAAACAAATGATTTTATGCTTTCCCTAAATCCAAAGAAAAACTATCTTATCTTTCAGCTTGTCACCTTCATTATCAACTTTGAGTATTTTTCCCTTCTTACATTGCTTGTGATCATTTTCAGGACTCAACCTTTCCATAATGGACAAATTATCCGAACCCAGCTGATGCTATATATGTGCATGATGAACTATATCATTTGATGCAGTTAGGCGAGCAGTTGAGGAAATTGATGGAACATATTATTGGACAATGGATAGATTAACTTGGTTCTCTACTTTACATCAATCTGTGGTTGTATTGTTGCACTTTTATATCTCATATTTTGAAATTAGCTGTTGTATTGTAATCAACTAATTTTGTTATGGTATAAATGGTAGTATGATGAGTTTGTTCCTTAAGCTGTATACCAAAGTAGGGCTATGCCTAAATGAAATCTAGCTTGTAGTTATACTTAATATTTTGGCTTGAATATATATGTAAAGCACCTATAGATGTTCCTCCATGAAGCCACATAATTTCATTTACATGATTGAATTTCAGTGTTTGATGATTTGTTAGTTTAGGTGCAATTGAATCTCTTCTTGTGACTGAGCATCTTTCTAAATTAGATTATGTGATCATCAAGATGGAGTTTGCTTTATGGCTTGAATTGTTTTAATATAGTTAGCAATTCTAAGGTACCTAAGCTCTGAACTCTAATGAACTGGCTTTCTTCCAGTATTCTCATATTGAAGGAATGAATTTGGATGACTTTCCCCATACTAGAATATACTCACCCCAAGCTTCAGTGATTTGCATTTGCTACTTTTGGTCTGGTGCTCTATTGTGCATATTTATCTTCATTTTGCTATCTTGCTCTAAATTAGTGTAGCCTCAGTATTTGATGTACAAATAAACTAATTGTTTTTAATTCAAGGAAGAAAAAAAAAATCTGGAGCTCTATTTGTGTGTTTTCTTTTATTCAGTTTCAATTTTTTTTTTAATTTTTTTAATACTAAATGTAAGGAATTATATGCAAGGAATTGTACTTGTATATCAGTTAACCAGAGTTAACCTCAGGTTCAGAATTCCTTGCATTTGAGATGAACAATTCTTTGCATTTTTGAACTCAAATGCAAGGAATTTTCAAGTTGTTGTATTTACTCTTTTGCAAGGGCCTTTTTGCATGGACCCAAATGCAAGGAACATTCCTTGAATTTGGGTTAATGCACGGAATTTCTAGCTTTTTACAAGGAAAAAATTCCTTGCAGAATGTCATTTTTCTTGTAGTGGATCTCTACCAGTGGGTCCCTCCCATACCTCAGCAATCCTGGCCTCATATTGTTATCCTCTTTATCATATGACTCCAACTCATCATCGCTGTCTTCAGGTCGTTCATTCTCGACAATCATGTTGTGTAATATAATACAAGTCAACATGATGTATCGAAGGTCCTCTTTATGCCACCCACGAGCAACTCCTCTAACAATACCAAAGTGTGACTGTAATATACCAAAACATCTTTCCACATCCTTCATATACCCCTCTTGAGCCTTTGCAAACTCGATTTCTTTGGGGCGTGTAGGATTTCAAACTGTTTTCAAGAAAGTCGCCCATCGAGGATAAATACCGTCAACGAGATAGTAGCCTAAATTGTGAATTCTATTATTAACTTGGAATTGGATCTGAGGTGCTCTATCGGCGGTAAGCTTGTCAAACAACGGAGACTTTGCCAAGACGTTGAGGTCGTTGCATTCCCCAGGCATTCCACAGAATGCGTGCCAAATCCAGGTGTCGTAAGATGCGACTACTTCCAGAATGATAGTAGAGATATGTTTCCTACCACTATATTCTCCAGCCTAACCTTTCGGACAATTCTTCCATTGTCAATGCATACAATCGATGCTCCCAATCATTCCTGGAAAACCTCTTATCTCAGCTTTGGGAAGAAGTCGTCTGAGGTCGACAGTAGTAGAAGCGCGGAGGTATTCTGTTGAGTAAAGATCAACAATTCCTCGTGTAAATCTCTGAAGGGTTGCGATGGAGGTGGATTTCGCCATCTGACAATACTCAGCACATTGATCTGCCCCAGCACAGTAAGCAAGCATTCGCAAGGAAGCTGTCATCTTCTGCTCCGAAAGTAGTCCGACTTTCTTGGTAGCATCTGACTTTTGAACAAAGTAATGATCATACTGGCAAAGGTCAATAGATATATGCTTGAAGAAATTGAGACTCATCCTCTAACGTGTTCAGAACTCCCAATCTTTGAACACTGGCCGGTCGACAAAGTAGTCGGCCATCAAAGTTTTGCCCATTTCTTCTCTAAATCTCTCCTCATTTAGTGCACGTACCAGGATGAGAACCGCGCACTCGGCGTTGGTTTTCAGATTCTTCTGCAACTGTCGCGATCACAATGGCGTTGGTGGCCATCATCTCGTCATCATCTTCATTCTGAGACCGTCGAATTTGATCCCACAACCTATTCATTGAAACGAGGGAAATTGAGGAAATATGTAATGCTAGAGATATGAAAAAGGTGAAGGCTGTTAAGCTCAGATAGTGTTTGTGTATGTAGTGTAAAGATCATGTCTATTTATTGAAATTTTTCATACAGATAAAAATGTAGGTGGGTTATCACTCATTTCAAAAAAATTGTCTGTGGTGTACATGTGATAACAGTGTTGGTGGAGTTTAAAATTTTTTCACACTTTTCAAAAACTTTGTTGGTGGTGTACATGTGATAAAAGTGTTAGTGGAGTTATAAAAAAAAATATATCGGTGGACATATAATTTGTCTGCCCATAAAATTTTCTTAATTTAGTTGCATTTCCAAAAGAAAAAATTTCACAAATGGTCACTCAACTATGACTCATTCGACACTTTGGTCACTCAACTATTACACTGTCAATCACTTAAGTCACTTTGTCAATTTTTTTCATTAAAAAAATTATAAAAAATACTCTTTGGGTGAATTAAGTGATTGACAGTGTAATAGTTGAGTGACCAAAGTGTCGAATGAGTCATAGTTGAGTGACCATTTGTGGAATTCTCCCTTTCCAAAATATTCATCATTACTATTTATTTACATCATACATTTCTTATTTACAAATAATAATAATAATAATAATAATAATAATAATAATAATAATAATAAAATATTCAATGAACAGTAACTGACTGGTAACCCTGACCTAACGGGTGGAAGCAAAAGTCTATTGGCAGTGAACAGTTTCCTATCCTGGTGACCCAATGGGTGAACTTGCTTTTAGGGAGCTAATTATGTTTGAAATGCCTCATCCCCTACATGTTGTCCATGAGAGCAAGAACAAAGGCACAAATCACAATAAAATCTGGAAAACTCTATGGCAGAAATTTTCCACAAATTTTCTTCTCCCTGGTTCGAAGCCATTGTTGTCGTATTGAAGTTCTGATCAGACAACTTGCGTTTATGCTTGATCTAATGGCATGGATGTATACATGACTGGAATTAAAGTGATCGAGAATAATTAGGAGAAAAATTTCAATGATGATTGCTTTAGAAGATCAGCATGGGTGAATAAAAGAAAAAAGAAAAAGTAGAAAAAGCATTGAAATTAACATCTTCCATATGTTCTGGGTCGGCAAAGGAGACTGTATTTTATAGCAATTGAGAGAGGAAACGGGAGGTGTCTATAATGAGCATAAACTATAAGAAAAAGTGATAGCTAGGAAGAAATATTTTCAATAAATCGTTGCTAATTGTGTTCACGATTGATTCCTTTTATTACTGTTGATATGGTGAATAAAAAAATAAAAAATAAATAAAGGTATTGATGTAAAATTGCAAATTCTTGAACCAACAAGGAGTCCCATGCATGGCCTTCTACTTGTTCCAAGTACACTAAGATAGGTTATTCAGTTATTCTCATGATCGGGAATAATCAGTCAAGTATTCAAACGGGCCGCTAAGCACGAGCACGGCACGGGCCGGACACGCTTAAAAAAGACCCGGTACGGCCCAAACCCGTTAGTGGCCCGGCACGACCCGAGCACGTTAGAATAATGGGCCGGGTTGGACCTAGGAATATTAGCCCATTGGCCCGGCCCGGCCCTAGTCTGTGATGGGCCCGGCAAGCCCCGAGCACGACATATTGTGGGCCGGCCCTTTACAAATACAAAATTTCATTTTGCTTTAAAAATATTTAAAAATCACATTGATGAAATTTGAATATTAGACCTCTTTTTTAAAATCTCATGACAATTCCACCAATGCTATTTCTTTATATTGTCAAAATAATGAAATAAAACGTTATATCCTTATTTTGACATAAAGTATTTTTTCTAATCTCATAATAATACAACTATAGAATGAAGGAAAGAATAATATGATACTAAATCTTCATTATATTAATAAAGATTAATCTCACAATAATATACTACAAGCAATATATTTTGAGTTATTTTTTTCTTTCTTTCTATCTTGTAGTGAAATATAAAAAATATTAGAAAACTAATCTTAAAAAGCTAAGATTAAGAAAAATATTGTAGAACTTAATTTATTTTAATTTTCTAAATAGTTAAATAAAATGAATTTTTATTTATTCAAATTAAGATTTTAAAATCGTGCTTTATAGTAGGTAGGCACGAACACAGCCCGTTTATTGACCTGGCACTAGCACGGCCCGGCACGATATGGGTTCGGGCCATGGGCCGGACCGGGCTTAATGTTTAAGTAAATGGGCCAGCACGAGCCCGGCACTATAATAAATAGGCCGGCCCAAGCACGGCACGAAGCACGACTAGGCCCGCTTAAAATTCCACTAGGATCCGCATGATTCATTAGCCTATACCTATAATGCTCCCGAAGAATACCTTTGGGTTATTGTTAAGAGTTTTTGTCCATTTACTCCATTTTTAGATATTTTTTTTCCATTTACTTCATTAAGATTTTTTAATTCTCTCTTACCCAAAACACTCTAAGGATGTTTTCCTTAATATCCCATTAAGATTTTTTTTTTGTTTTTAATTTTTTTAATACCATTTTACCCTTACCCCTTTATTACTTATAAAGAGAAAAAAAAACTATAGGAGACTTCGCCGGAACCCGGTCACTGGCCGCCGGAATCCGGTCAACTTTCACAGGATTCCTGCCAACTTTTGCCAGATTCCGGTCACTAGCTGCCCACCAAACTTTTCTGAAAATCTCACCGAAAATGTTCATTGCCCAGAATAGACAATAGCCCCCCATAGAGGGGCAATAGACCTTTATTGCCCCCCAATAGACATCTATTGCCTTCCAATAGATGTTTATTATCCCCAATAAAAATTTCAGTTGCCAGAATATCAACTAATCTCCCTAAATTTAGACAAATAAAACTTTGTTCAAAGAAAAAAACGAAGAGACTATATCAATTTAAAAACGTCTATTGCCCTCCAATAGACGCCTATTGCCCTCCAATAGACGCCTATTGCTCCCCAATAGACATTAAATTTTTTTCATTCCTTCTGTCCCATTACTTAAAAAAAGAAAACAAAACAAAAAAACTGATTTGGGCACCCAGAAAATACTCTGGGCACCCAAGTTAAGAGCCGGACAAAAAACAACCAAATCAAAGCACCTCCGGAGCTCGCCGCCGATGTCTCTCACATGTAAAAAAAATGATTTGGGCGGCTGTAGCTTCTCTTTCTCCTTCTTCTCCTTCCGAACAAATTCTCAGAGCCGTGCACAACTTCTCGTTGTTCAGGAAGGAGACTGGTTCGGGGAATATCTAAACCACACCACTAGCCCACGGTCGAGCTGGCCAGACATGAAGAGACCGGGGATCCCGGCTTCGAAATTTCCTGAAATCGGACCCAAATCTCGCCAAAGATTATTGTTCTGCAATGGGCTGCCATGGGATTGAGGCAAAAGAGGCTCGTCCTTGTGATCAAGGTTGGCTTCGGCCTCCGCCAGAATCTGGACGCAAGGCTCGGATCCCAGACCAGTGATGAACATAAGAACTGTGCGGCTGCGAAGTCAACTGCGTCAACGTCGCGACCGCCGCTGCCGGGGATCAAGGCTTTGAAGCCGTCTAATGCATCTCCTCGACTCACCGGAGATCGGAGAATCAAAATTCCAGCGGCACTCCTCGACTCAACAGATTTGATTCAAATTAGAAACGAGGCGCTGTTCGAGGAGGTGGAATTGGAATCTGATTTTGGAGGGAAGACACTGGAATCGGATTTTGAAGGGAGGGGAGAGAGAGAGAGAGAGAGAGAGAGAGAGAGAGAGAGAGAGAGAGAGAGAGAGAGAGAGAGAGAGAGAGAGAGAGAGAGAGAGAGAGAGAGAGAGAGAGAGAGAGTGATAGAGATCGGGAGAGAGAATTGTGCTGGGAGAGAGGAAAGTGGCATCAAGTGTAATTTATTAATTAGATTAAGACTAAAATTGTCATTTTGCTTCATTTTGGGTTAGTAAGAATAAAAATTTGTTGTTGGGGTAAGTGAGACATTTTTTGTTGATTTTGGTGCTTTGGGTCAAGAACCCATTATTAAGGGATCAACCCCAAACTAATAATACGACCCAATTGAACCCAAACGGTAGACGAGCTATTGAAAGGATTACTATATGGGTCTCTGATTACATACGATCAAAATACATAAAAAATACTTTGCTGCTATCATATCCAACAACTCAGAAACTTACAGAGCAACACTCTAAAACCAGCGGCATTTAGGTAGGAGTAGGCTGCAATGAACCAACACATTTGTAGACCAAAGGGGCCCCACTGACGTGGCCTCTTCTCCTCCACATAAACTGGCGAAATTTTGTTGACTGTTAACCTTCTGTTAACTATAAATTCCGTGGTGTCATGGTAAAAGGATAAGGGTTTTCTGGTATATTGGCATCTTGAGGGTTACAGCCTTGGCTCGACATTTATCTGGTTTGGCGGCTTATTCATCAAAGCCACGGAGAAGCGAGGACTTGGATGATCCCGGAGCTCCGCCGCATCAACCAGCCCATTACGGCCCTGCTGTAATTTCTTTCTGCTTCTTTGGTCTTTCGTTTCCTTCACTTTGCCGTTACTTGATGTGTACATTTGAAGCAGTTTATAACCCAAATTGCAGTTGAAGCAGATTCAAATTTATCTTAATTAGTTTCTGGGAGGAGCGTTAATCTTTTCGGTTCGGTTTATATTCATCTGATGTTCACCTCTTTATTTGAATATTTGATGGTTTGAACTGAATTAAAAATGATATCTTTTCCCCATTGGATTCAAATATATTTTCCTTTTATCCATTTTGGAGATAGTGGGAATAAAGTTTAGCTTTAACTTATGAGCTTCTTGATTCTGTGCAAATTGAAGCTTCTTGGTTCTTATCACTTGTGGGCTCTAACTTCCCAACAAAAAGTGGAGATACTCATAGTTATTACTTCCAATTTATGTAGTTTAGATGGTTGGATTATGGTTAATTGGATGATGTTTATTTGTGCTTTTATTGTTTTTATGATAAGAGATAACAAGCGATTTGGTTTTGTTGTTGACGCGCGGGGGGGGGGGGGGGGGGGGGGGGGGGGGGGGGTGGTGTGGTGGTTAGAGGAAAGGAAGAAAAATAAAAGAGGAGAGAGGGGGAGAACGAAGAAGAGAGGGAAGTAATAGAGAGTTGTTGAGAAGAAACATAGTGAGGAGAAGGAGGGAGGGAGGGACAAAATTTGGTATTTGAGGGCTTGCACGTTTTGGGTGAACTTCTCTGTTGGAAGAAGTTGATCTTGGAATACTGCAATTGAACAAGCGAGAATTTAATCTTGGTGATGGGGCTGTGCCGTGGGATTAAGATTAGGTGAAGAGGATGTCTTTCTTGGTATTTTGATCTCTAAGGTTGCTTTGGAGTGTTAATCTTTCTTGGTGTTTTGATCGGTATTCCTTTTTGCCCAAGTTTGCTTATTATGTCTGAAAATGGTTATGGCTATTAATGTTAAGGTTTGTAATTTCTTGCAGAAAGTTACAAACCCATGTTTAGTTTATGACTTTGGAATTAGTTTGTATAGTATTTCCACTTTGAATATTGTTTTGACTGTCAATATTAACCGATAGCGCATTGTGATCATGGTCTAATTGCTTTAGTTGTAAAAACTTTGTCTTTGACAACTAATTTATGCAGAATAATGGAAATAAAACTGAATTGATTGATATATGTGCATTTTCTTGTTATTGTTGATATAGATGGACACATTCTCATTATCAACATGCTCTTTTCATACAAGTATCATCCTCATTAATATACGAACGGAACCACTTGTAATCTTACAAAACAGCTTCGAGATACTGAAATATGAAGCTATGAACTTTATTTAGTTTTCATTTTTCTGTTCCCATCCCTCTTCTCCTTACTCTCTATGCATTTTGCAAGTGAGATTTGTATGCTCAGAGCTGAGAGCTATGATTAGTTCAATTACAGAGATATCCACCTGCAAGTAAATGCCCCACACTTTGCAAGCATCCATAAGCCTCTATCTCTTTCCCCTCTGTCTCTCTATTTAGTGAATCTAATGGCTACTTTCAACCAACAGATTATTCCAATCAGAGAGACCGGTATGGCAGACCATTAATTGTAATGTACTTCCCAAGGATTACAAGGAAACCCAAGTTGAGGATGAAGAATCTAAAATTAAGCAGATAGTTATGGTCATAGACAGTGAGTCTCATTCCAATGATGAATCTGAGAAATAACATTTTATAAATTCAGAAAATTTTGTGAATGCTAATGATAGCCAACCTTATGTAATCTTGTATTCTTTTGCACCTTTCACAAGTCATTGATTGTCCTCTAACATTGTTGCCCTTATATTTCGAGATGGATATCACATCCTGAATTGATACTAGTAAATCAGAATGTTTATACTTTATACCATGTTTATACCGCATTTACTTAAAAGCAGCAAATATGCTTTTTTATAATTCCAGAAATGGTGAAAGGCGGGTTAGATAAGCTACATGGCACCAATATAAGTCTTGGAACAGTCGGGAAAATGCCGGATCAAAGACATTGATCATCTGGAACACCATCACCATAACTAGATCCTTGACCTATTGTTATTATACATGTACATGCATGGTTGTTAAAGTCGCAATTCTTATTGGCAGAGTGATATTCACTTTGTTCCCGCTGAATTCAGTAGAGCCAAGTACTCACTTATGACTTCACCTTGTCTAGTAACTTCAATATCATAGTCAGTGAAAGCCTCTCCTTGTGCTAGTTCTTCAGCAAGTTCACGCTCTGATGCAATACTAGACGTTGAAGGACCTCCAACTTGACCATTTTGATTATCAAGCATTGACGCAAGAGAATTTGCAATGTCAATTGCAACATCAGATTGACTATTGTTCTTAGCATTGACTGCAGGAATTGCCTCAGATTGGTTAGCAGCATCTGTGGGGTTTGGTGCCTGTCCCGAGAGCAGTGGACAGATTGCTTGGTCCATTGTCCCTCCACCCTGCAAAGCTAAGACTGCTGAACACAAAGTTGTAAACATCAGAGTGAGCACGATTTGGCCTCACAAACATAAACCAAGTATAATAACATCTGTTTTATGTACCTAATGATCTGTCAAAGGCCATGCGTACAAAAGCTTCAACTGAAGCATCTACTGCTTGGCACTGTAGTTTACTTTTCCTCGATTCAAGATGTTGCTGCAAGTAAATAAATTTAATAGTGTTCATTCTCTAAATAAACTTCAAATAGTGTTCAAACAAAAATGTTCAAGTCACCTGTATGGAAGAATTGGTCTCTGGATTTGTCAAATCCAATGCCTTCTCCACTGTCATTTCATCATAAGTGCTTCAGCAGCAAGCTCCTTTTCAAACCTGCAAAGTCAAGAAACTCTTAGGATGACTAACGACTATACAGGGCTGATGGAAACATCTTGATTGCTCATCCTCAGTGCCATTTTTGTATCTCGTTCTCTGAAGCCCATAATCATCACAAGAGAAAGAGATTCATCCAGCACCTGAAGCTAGAATCCACAACCAAAAATACATGTTAATTGGATTTTGTTGAAACTAATGGTTTCACTCAGAAAAGTGGGAGACATAGAATACCAGCATAATGTGCTTGATAAATTCTGTGGAAACTTGAAAAAGGAAATCCATCTTTTTTTTTTTTAACAAAATTCGTGCACTTTGCATTTATACGAAGAGAAGACTTGACTGTAAATTTAAGTACATTTTATAATTTTGGACCTCCATAATCCTATCTACGAGAGGCAAACATTCAGTGCATGACATGGCCCTTCTCCTTTCCAATTACCTGGGTGAACAACTCTTGTACAGAAGTCAATACCTTCATTGACTTATCAACCTGACCACGGTGATACGCCGCCACCCCTTCCAGCAGCTCCAGTATCAAATATCTATAATGAGAATCAACAAAGTAAGTAGACTTGCGTAGTGTAGACAAACATTCAGATATGTAGTAGAAGTAGTCACAGTGCACGCTCTGGATCACAACCTGCCTGAAGGAGTCTAACGCAAGAAGAGTCCTTTCCATGAGCTCGTTCAAGACCTTCTCTGGCTTTCTCAAGGCGAATTCTTGCCACTGAGAGCCAGTTGATGTCTCTAAGCATGAAATAACACCAAACCATATCGATTTGCAGTATAGAAGGATTATCGACCAGCTGAAAGCAAACAAAACATGGCGAATGTTATACACTCATATTGAAACTAATTTAACAAAGTGAAAGGCAGATTGATATAGTTTAACTGTCAAAGTTACACAGCCACATGTACTTCATAGTAATACAATGTCTTCAATAAAGTAACTCACTCACCTTAATAACCGATGGATCGCAGAGAGAAAGCCCCCTACAAGAATGAAAAAAAGGAAGAAAATACAAAACACAGAGTTTAGGAGACATAAGCTACTGTAACAAGCATGGACAAGCCAAGTAACTTGCAAATTTCATATGAACGAAACTATCAGTTGCAAAAAGGCACTAGTAACAAACCTCCTCCATGCTGAGCACTTCCATTGCATCTTTGTAATTTTGTGCTTTAATCAGTTGCTTTGCATTGGTATTTAACATCAGGCTCATCATGATTGCCCTGTCAAACAACATTTCAAATCTTTCGTCAAACTCAAAATGGAATTGCATCCCCTTAATTGCTCATAGAAGGATCTAACTTGAGAACAGAAATTACTAAACCCTGATTAAATCATACCGCTGATCAATCTCCGATCCCATTTGTACTTTCTTCCCACTCTGATTTTCAAGTACTATGTTGAAATCTTCAATTGGCAATGAACCATCAGCATGTCTCTTCGACAGCGCAGTTGGAGCAGCCCTATAAATTTAATAGATACACAGCCTGGTCAAAACCAACACACAGACAGATACTAAAACAAAACATACTAAACAAAACATACTAAACAAAACACAAAGGTATGGAAGATAATTTTTCTTCTGAAACTTTTTTAAAGCTCATAGATAATTATAAGTTGTAGATAAAACTGACACTTTTCTGACCACCAAAAACACTATTAAACCCAGAATAGAGTGTTCATCAGATAAACAGCCACCAGAATCATACAAAAACACACTCATATGCAATGAAACTGATTCTACCACGAAGCCAACTAACATAACAAAGTTTTCATAAAGCTAAATTCTTTCATCAAAATCAAACAAATGCATTTGAACATAACACAACCAAATTTGAATCAAATCCATGGCATAAACTATTATATTCGATATGAAAATTGTAGAATCTAATACAACACGGCGTTATATCAAAATAACCCAGAATCTCAATTCAAGGAACTTGTAATGTAACACTTAACATCGAGACTAACCCAGAATCTCATCATTAAGCATAATGTCTATACTATTTTCATAATTAATCGAATGTAGATTCCCATATCAGAAATCAAACCACTCCATGCTCAATCCCAAAATCGGCAGATGCAATTTCTTATTCCCTACAATTTCACATTTCCTCTATATACTAAACGACTAACAAAAAAAAAAAAAAACGACTAACAACAACAAATCGGAGCAGAGATAGTCACAAAACCTGAGTCTACTCCTTCCTTCAGGCAGCCAATACTTAAAAGGATTTGCCTTATTTCGCCCTATTTCGATAATCTAAAACTCAGTTTTCAAAATACTGGCTTTCTTTGCAGGTCGCAATCTTCTCGATAAAATGAGATATCCTTTGCAGATTGGTGTTTTGTAGAGATGAAGGACGACGGAGAAGGGTATTTAGTCTTGGAATCTTATCTCCTCCTTGATGCAGCTGCCTCTCCCCTTCTCCCCTAAAAGCCCCTGTTGTAACTTCATACTTTACACTTTCATCTTCCCTGTCCTATGTGGGTTGACGCAGTCAATCTAACAGAAAAGCAGGCGGCATCTGTTGGTCTACAAAACTTTTGGTTCATTCCAGACTTCTCCAATTCGACGTACAGCAACACAAGCACTAGCCAATTCCATGAAGAAGGTTCAATACTAAACTAAACTAGTACTTGAAGTAGCATTTTGGAACCAAATTAGAGAAATTGTTCTTAAAAGCAAAACTATAGAATCACCAAAATTTGACAACGTACTGAAGGTGAGGTGCACCTGAAGTTGAACCGAAACATGAGAAACGCCAATTCTTATGCATCACTACAGCTAAACCGGCTTGTGTCCTCTGGGGAGGAAATAGACTTGCTCCTGCAATACGAAGATATTCAATAAACAAAAAGGATTACTTGCAAAAGCTCAATAAACAAAAAGGTTCTGTCTCTAATTCTCTATTATCTTGAGTGGATTTATTTCTTTACCTATTCCATCTGCATCTGCAGCTGACATGCTTAATCATTGAGAGGTGCTATAGTTATTGGGTGACACAAGGCTCTCCAGGTAAAACCCAGAAGAACAAGGTTCGCGAATTCCACGAATTGATAGATTGCGAAGGCTTTTTTTTTTATCAAAGTTATACATAACCAACCGCTGTTGCATTTGATCTTGCAGCAGCAATAGATGATGATTTTTCTTCACAAAACCGGAATGTAACCCTTCAGTAAAGGGTAGGGAGATGCTTATCTTAGTCCAGGATTTGGCCACTCCGTATTCTTTCATGACCCAAAACTCTAGATCATCCTTTTTACCCACACATAAGCATTCCTGGAAGACGCTGAGATAATATTCATCTTCACCTTCAATAATATTAAAATCAGGCGGCAGAGGAATCTCACGAACATCCTCCTCTGCTAAAACGAAAGATACGATCACCATAGATGATCTGTCATGGACTCTACGAACCAACCAATGAACTCCTCCATTCACCAGTCTCCCATCCATCGCCGGTGTTCGATATTTGTAGGGGTATCCACTTTGAATCACTCGCCAAGAACCGGTTTTCAATGAATAAACACTAAACCTAAGTTCATCTTGACAGAAAAGCCCATGAACCACCTTGTAATCTAGGGTAGACAGATCAAATCCAAACCCACACACTTCATCAGACCAAGTATCATACGTTGGTGGAATAGGTAAATTCTTGGTCTGGCTGATGGCGGGGTTAAACAAACTAAATTCATGATAACATGACCGCATGAACAACAAGCCATTGCTATGAATCACCAAACCCATAAAATCTTGAAGATATGTATTGTCTACTAAAACACAATTCCCAGAATAATCATCAAGATTAATACGATTGAGACACTCATCGAGGTCGATAGAGTAAAGAGTCCACATATCACTAATGAAGACGCTTCTTCTTTGGTAGAACACATCCTCATGCTCAATGGCTTTGTCATAGTGCAACTTCACAAAGTGAGGGTCAAGGATTAGAGAATTCCAAGACTTTTTGACACACCTGAATCGGCATAACGACTTCACCGGCAGCCACGCAAGAATCCCGCGGATGATCTCCGACGGCAACTTTGGGAGGTCTTCAACTTTTTCGGCGGTTGCCATTTTGTTTCTTGAATGTTCACCTAGTCAGTTATTGACCAAGAAAATAATACTCAACCACCCTTGGATGTAAATCCAATGGCAGAGAGAATTATTATTAAGTTGAGGTGTTTTGTTTTCAACCATTGGATGTAAATCTAAGGGTTATTGAGCATAAATTCTTTGGTCAGTAACTGACCAGGTGAACACCACTTACCCTAATAGAGTCACAGCGATAAATATAAATATGCGGACCTATCTTCCTGGTCAGCCCAAAGTGCGTTTAACTGCGCCCAGTAGTAAAAAGCCAAGCCCAAGTTCCCAACCTGGGCCTATCTATTCAACATTGCACATAACACGTAAATTCCGTCAGTTTCTTCGTCCCCCCTAACTCTGGCAGTACTTTATACTGTCAAATAGTTCATTCAAAACAAAAACAAAAAAATTCGATTTATCTTGGATGATTGCAATGTCCACCGTTGATCCAGAGTATTTAAATTTTCAACAACGCTAAATTCTTTTTTTTTTAATTAAATAAGAATTATGCGACATTAGCTTCTCAGAGGCAAACATTGTAAGGAACAAGCCTCATCCTCGAACTCAAAAGAGAAGGGTTTGCCACACTTTAGAAGCCCACCGCCGGTCTCTTATTTTTATTTTATTAATAACATAAAAAATAATATACAACCTAGAGGGAGGGACATAAACCTCACCCCAAAAGCTAGAAAGAAAGACAAAAGGAAATGGAAAAATTGAAGCAGAACCTCAAATTTTCCCAACTTCCAGATAATTAAACAGCTTGCAAAGCAAAACAATGCAAGAAACAATAGAGGAAATGTAGGGTTAGAGATTAGCGATGTTCCTGTGACTCTAGTATGCAGGGCTAGACATTTCAAATTTGAGGAAATGTGGATGCAACATGAGGAGTGTCCCTCTGTAATTCAAAGTGGATGGGCTATTCCTTCAGTTGGTGAACCTATGAAACAAGTGGGACTGAAAATCAAGGCTACTGGGAAGAGATTAATGGAGTGGGATGATGGTACTTTTCGACAAAGGCTGACATCGATGAAGCTTGTACAGGACAAACTTGACACATTACATTAATGAGGTTACCTTATACTCCAGATCAATTTGAGCAATAGCATGCATTATAGGTCAGGTATAATGAGTTACTGTCCTTGGACGAGGCTTATTGGAGACAGAGATCCTGAGTCCTGTGGTTGAAGGAAGGTGATAGGAACTCTACTTTCTTCCACCGAAAGGCTTCTAATAGATGAAGTCATAATTAGTAAAGGGTATATCAGATGCTTCAGGTCAATGGCAGACGAGTCCAGAGTTGATTTCCAATGCTTTACTTGATTATTATGGAACCATCTTCCAAGCTAAAGGAACTGATCAGGAGGCAATTAATTTTGTACTTGATATGGTCAATCCGTGTATTTCAGATGATATGAACAGTTCCCCTATGGCCGATTATTCTGATGAGGAGATAAAGAAAGTGCTATTTCAAATGCTCCCTCCAAATTACATGGTCCTGATGGTATGTTACCAGCTTTTTTCCAGAGGTATTGGAATGTCATAGACCATGATGTATGCCTTCAAACTGGGCAGCTGGATTCTGAAAGTAATTTCACGCCTCTTACACTGATTCCGAAGTTAAAAGAACCCAAATTGGTTTCTAACTTTCGACCAATAGCATTATGTAATGTTGTTTAAAGGATCGCTTCTAAGGTTCTTGCAAACAAGCTTAAACATCTTCTACCTGCTATAGTATCTCCCCTGCAAAGTGCATTTGTTCTGGCCAGTCTAATATTAGAAAACACTCTGGTAGCTTCTGAAGTAGCACATTTCATGCATAAATTACGCAACCAAAGCGAAGGCTTTTTTCCCCTTAAGCTTGACATCAATAAGGCTTATGATTGCTTAGAATTGGGCTTTCTTGAAGTTATACTATCGAAAATGGGATTTGCTAGAAAATGGATTGATATTGTGCTCTGTTCTATTAAATCTATTCGTTATTCTGTTATAATGAATGGAACTCCTACAGCTTATATCATCCCTTCTAGAGGCATTCAGTAGAGAGATCCTTTATCCCCATACATGTTCATTCTATGTGCTGAAGGATTATCTACAGTGATTTCTGATTCAGTGACTCAGGATTTATTGAAAGGTTTGGTGATGTGTCTAAGGGCATCTGTGATACACCATCTTCTTTTTGCTGATGACAGTTTTTTTTTTTTTGGAAGCTTTGGCAAAGGAATGTGTTCAGGTGAAAAATATCCTCAATATTTATGAGCATGCTTCGAGCCAACGAATTAACTTAGAGAATAGTAGTGTTGCATTTAGTAAAAATGTGCATCTGGAATTGAAGTCTTCACTGATAGCTATCTTGGGGGGCTAAATGTGTTAAAGAACATGTTTGATATCAAGGTTCTAAAAAACGCTAGGCGCTAGTCGGGCGGAAGGTCGGGAACATGTTTTTTTTTTAATTTATTTTTATTTTTATAACATATAATTATATAAATAGCACATAGTATTGGACTGATATGTCAATAGAATCAACTTCTGCTACTCATTATCTGTCTATCACAGTATGAGAGGGTGTCCAGATAGTATCACTTCTGTTATCCAAATTCTGTTAATCAAACAGCAGCACAACATCATGGATTCATGGATGATACAACATACATAGCATTCATGAATGACAAACCCAGTCACTGGGATAGACATTATCACAGTACATATTTCAACTTCAACTCTTCAAGTCGAAAACTGCAGATTGAAAAGTCGGGTTCGCATCTCGGGTAGTTCAAGTGTTTCATATATGCTTGTGTGATGTATGGAGGGGTATAGAAAATAGCAGATAGGATTTTATTAGTAAAATTTTGTTTTCTGGGTAGACAATTATCAGTTGAAATAAGTGTATCAACTCACAGAAGCATCAAACATATTCAGAATCAATATCAATATTCATTCAATCCAATATTCCAACCAAAAACAATATTCCATAATCATTATTCAAACCAAAAGCAACTAAGCAAGGCAGCAACTTACCCAGAAATTGAAGATTTCTGAATCGATTCAATCGAACCAAGAAGGCAAGAAGGTGACCAGTTGAAGGCGAGGCTGGCGAGCTAGATACTTGAAATGAAAACCCAGAAATTCATCACGATCTGAAACCCACGACAGATCGATTCAAAACCGACAACAGATCGATTCAAAACCCACAACAGATCAATTCAAAAAAAAAAAAATTGAACTTACCAATTCTGCACAGACGGAGAGATGAGTCGTGCGGCCTTGCCGGAGAGAGGGAGAGAGGTCGTGCCGCGGTGCCGGAGAGAGAGAGAGAGAGAGCAAAGACGGCGAGTCGGCGATAGTGAGAGTGTGAGACAGAGGTTAGGTTTCGACTTCATACTTTGAGAGTTTGAGTTCGAGACCTTCAGTTCGACTTTGATTTCATTAAAAAAAAAATGAAGCAGCGCCTAGTCGCATAGCGCCCAGAGCCCAGGACAACCCGACTAGGCGGCCGACTTTCAGCCCGGCGCCCAGCTCTACCGATTACCCTAAAATTCGAACGGTATGGAGGTGCCGCCTAGGCCGATTTTTAGAACCCTGTTTGATATTTGGGTTTACCTCTTCATGTAGGGAGATCAAAGACAGCTATATTTGCATACCTTAAAGAGAGATTGACTAAGAAACTTGTTAGTTGGCGCACCAAGATTCTCAGTGCTGTTGGTAAGGAGATTTTAATTAAAGCAGTTGCTACTGTTATCCCTTTGTATGTTGTGAATTGCTGTATGTTACCTAAGTCTTTGATATGCATCAACTTTGTGCTCAATACTTTTGGGGGTGTTCTAAGGAGCACAGAAAAATACATTGTCGATCTTGGGACCGAATGTGTTTAACTAAAGCTAAAGGTGGAATGGGTTTTAAGAACCTGCATGCTTATAATCTCTTGATGCTGGCTAAAAAAGCTTGGAGGTTACTTCATAGACCTACTTTTCTTATTTCCATATCGTACAAGGCTCGTTACTATCCAGACTGCTCTTTTTTATAGGCTAATATGGGAGAGGCTCCCTCTTTTGCATGGAGAAGCATTATAAATCCACGCCCGGTACTTACGGCTGGTTTACTTTGGTAGGTTGTGTTAGGTAGGGATATAAATATTTGGAACGATGATTGGATTCCTAATATTCCCAGCCATAATCTTCATCAGCCTAGCCATTGCAATATTCATTTTGTCTCTGACCTTATTCATTTGGAAAGAAAAACTTGGAAGAGAGAACTTCTTCAAAATTTATTTTCCGAGGAGGTTCAGGCAGCTATATTATGCATTCCTTTGAGTTCTCGTCGTGCTCTAGATCGTTTAACATGGAAGCTTGATCGAAAGGGTTTCTTTTCAATAAAGTCTGCATATTGGGTTGCTCGAGATTTTGTGATAGGGAGCTCTCTTTCATCTACCTCTCTTAGGGATCCATTTAGCATGCTATGGAAAACCTTGTGGAAAGCCAAGGTTCCAGGTAAGGTTTCAATTTGTATTTGGAGAGCTTGTCATAATATACTTCCCACAAGAGATTGTTTAAGCAAAAGGGAAATCCTCGCATCCCCTCCATTTTCTATACAACTGCCTAATTCTCCTTCTTTTAGTCGAAGCACAATTAACTGGGGTGAGTGGTAATTAAATTATTCAGACCAATCCAAAACCAACCATTCAAGATTGCCAAAAAAAAATAAAATTTAAAATGGCATCCCCTAAATAACCTTAGCACGCACTATATCCAGTTCTTTTCCAATTTCTTCGTTCCACCTTCTAAAGGTGCTTAAAAATTAACTCTGACGATATGTTATCTTTGGGTTAATAATAAGAAATTTGTGGTCTAATTGGCATGCCAGCAACCTTTGAGATGCTTCCTAGAGTTCATTAACGACAGTATCTTGGTTTCCCTTATTTCAACACTAAACGTAATTCATTTGAGAACATCAAAATATATGCTCGTCTAGGAGAGAAAATGCTAGTAAGTGCCTAGGAGGAATGATTAATTCCAATCACCGCAATTTCTTCTTTGCTATCAGGAATAACGAATCTAACGCTTCCGACTCTTGATTCTGTTACAAAAACACTATCCTATGTTTTCCGAAATGATTTTACTTGATTGTCAAAAGAGAGAGAGTAAAAAAAAAAAAAGATACACACAGAGGTTTTATGTAAAAAATGAAATGGGCTTCATTCTTTGAAATAATCATGGGCTCAAGTTCGGCTCTCGGCTCAATCCAAACTCATCTGAGGAGGAGTGTTGGACTAGTGAGAAGAATCAGACAGAAATGGCGGACCAAAAGAAACAGATGCGACTCCCAAACCTCCCCACGGAGGTCATACGCGAGATTCTTGGGTGGCTTCCAGTGAAATCCCTATGCCGATTCAGGTGTGTATCAAACACATGGCTCTCTCTAATCTCTGAATCCCACTTCGTGAATTCCCACTTCAACAAAGCCTTTGAGCATGAACATGTCTTCTACCAAAGACGAAGAGTCCTAATTAGAGATGCTTGGCTATGCCGCCTTTTCAGTATCAACCTTGATGAGTGTCTCAATCACACAAATATTGACGATGTTGGTGATGATGTTTTAGTTGTACCCACTCAACTCAAGCGTCGTAGATTTACTAAGTTCGTGTTTTCCTGCAATGGGTTGTTGTTGTTGAAGTCGTATTATGTGTTTTATTTGTTAAACCCTGCAACCAAGGAAACCAAGATAGTACCAAACCCACCAGAGCTATATATGTGGTCTAATGAGCTGTATGGGTTTGGATTTGATCTGTCCAGTCTAGATTACAAGGTGGTTCAGGGCGAGTTCTTTGAATTTGATCTTGGGTTTAGTGTTTATTCATTGAAAACCGGGTCTTGGCGAGCGATTGAGAAGCGATATCCCTATGAAAGTTTACAGTCTGGTATGCAGGGGAGACTGCTGAATGGGAGTATTCACTGGTTGGTTTGTAGAAACTACAATGATGTGCCATCCATGGTTCTCTTGTCTTTCGTTTTAGCAGACGAGGAAGTGCAAGAGATTCCACTACCGCCTGATTTCCTTGTTGATTTCAACATTGAAGATGAAACGTATTTTCTCGACGTGTTCCAGGAATGCCTGTGTGTGGGAAAGAATGATGCTTTTGAGTTTTGGGTCATGAAGGAATACGGAGCGATGAAATCTTGGACTAAAATAAGCATCTCCTTCCCATGTACTGAAGGGCTACATTCTGGTTTCATGAAGAAAAATCATCATCTGTTGCTGGATTTGCACCAACACCGTCTGGTCATGTACAATTTTGATGATGGAAGCTCTCGAAATCTTTCAGTTGGGAAAAGTTCCAATGTTGATTTTGTTGGGTGCTACTTGGAGAGCCTTGTTTCTCCTAATCACTACCATATGACTGTTGGAGAACATTAAGCAAGAAGCAGATATTGAGATGATAGGTAAAGAACATGAATCAACTTAATCTCTTTCGGGTTTGTTTTGCTGTTATTTTGGTATACATTTTCTATGCACTACAAACAATGTGAAATAGTTATAGTAGCGGTTGCCATCTTAACAGCTGGAATTAGATTTTGACTAAAAGGAGTTGGAAGACTATCATGCCAAGTAAACAAACTGATGTAGATTCTCTTCTGCATTCTTTTCCGTACGTTTTATCAATTCTTGACAAAAGAAAGGGGAATAAAGTTTTATCTATGACTCTGTTTCTCTTGGGAATTGCAGAAAATAGTGTATTTTCTCATTACTACCTGTTAACAAGACCATGGCCAATTCTGGTTTTTCTATGTTTATTCATCACTATTCCTACTGTTGCATATCATCACCATTTCCATGGTGGATACTTCCGTGTACTTTCATTTTCCAACTACCTACATTCAGTGTTGCGGGCTAGTTACTCAACAAAGACAGGATAGTGAACCTTCTTTTGGATAGAGCACTTGGGCCCAGAAATGTTTTGTCACATCCTTCTCAAAGCTAAAAGAAAATACAAAGACTGTACTCGGCCTGATACCAATGCATTCTCTCCCTACTCCGCAGAACATAGATACCACTTAGATTAGATCATTGGTTTTGAGTGCTTTTGTTTGTCACATTGGCTCTGTTCAGAGATTATACTGGACAAGAGAATCAAACTCTGTTCCTATTAATATTTCGTCTCTTTCTTCTATTGACTTATATGAAATGCCTATTGTGATTGTGCATAACTCTTGTGATCGATTATGCCTGGCCTTGTGCACATCTTTTTGTTTTATTTTTCAAAATGGATTTCTCTTTCCTTGTGTCCATCACATTTAAATGACTCCTTATTTTTTGTTTACAAATGATTGCATATATGACAAAGCTGAAATTTTTTGATGGAAATGACCACTAAAGACCTTGTGTTGCAGGCTTTCCACAGAATTATATATGTATCTATGAGATCGAGTATGGAATTCTGTTTTGTCACTTTAAATTGAGTACCGTTTCCCTCCTTTTCCTGCTAGGATTGGAAATCCTGTATTTTACATATCCATACGATCAAGTCCTTGGGTTTCCGAAATACTGTAAAAAGAAGTGCTTCAAATCACTGCTATTTGACTGGAAATTCTGCTTTCACTGGAGGAAATGGGATTGAAGACTTGAGACTCAGGCTGGTTTAGCTGTTGTGATGCACAAAGTTGTTCACATGATTCTGTAGGGACAATGTCATGCAAATTGGTTTCTCAGTACACCTCAGTGCTGCTGATCTTTACTTAATATGTTCCAGCTCCTTATAGACTAATGAAGCAATTCAAATGAAACTTTGTAGGTCAGAAATTGTTGCAATTCATGTACTGGTTCGGGATATTCTTATTTTTTTCTTTATTAACTGGTGCTTGGTGTTTGGAGGAGCTGAAGTTGATGTTATGACCATGGTAAGTGTGGGTTTGAAATGTGTTTAACATTTGGATGCTTTTACCGACATGTATGCTATTTCAGGAACACATCTTAAAGAAGATTGTAGTTTTATACTAAATCTGCTATAACTAATAAAATCCATAAAACGAAAAACAAAAAAACAGAAAGGTATTCGAACTATTAATTTTCTATCTTAATTTTTTTCAAAAGAATTAAACCTTCATATGAATGATGATCTGCAATTCGGATCCCATACACGATGTGTTTTTCAATATTTACAAGCAGAGGGCTTATATATGTGTTGCAATCAAGTAAAAGGTGGAGCAAAAGTAATAACTAACAAGGTGCATGCTAGATAGTGAACAAATGAACGAGAGCTTGCATTTGCACTCCGATTGAGAACAACATAACATACTTCACAGCTTAACTTGTAAGAGAAAGCTTATTCACTTGTGCATTCATGGTTGGAAAGTAAAGATCTACATTACAAAAGTGATAAAAGTGGGCGACTCATTCCCAATTTTACCGAGGCATTTTAGTTAGAACTCAACACATAGTAAGTCTGTAATAAGTGGTTAAGTTGGGACAAGATCTGTACAATAGTGAGTCACAGACCATGTTTGTCGTTGTTTAACATTCATCTGATTAATAAGCATTGTCGCTATTAGTTTGGCCACGACTAATATGATTGCAACAACTATAACATGCCGCACCATCACCAGGATCCCTTTGACTCTCGGTTTAATATACTTGGCTATTTGGTCCCTTAGCCAATTTATCACCATTGTGGCTATTAGTTTGGCTGCAACTAACATGACTGCAACAACTATAAGATGCTGCACCGTCACCATAATCCCTTTGACTCTCGGTTTACTGTACTTCGCTATTGGTCCCTTAGGAAGTTTATCACTTCTCTGTCCATGGAGTTTCCGCCGATAACCAAAGTTAGAACCACCATCACCAAGACTCCCAACATCTCCAGTACCGATGGCATCTCACCAGAGCTGTCGTCCTTATCTTTTGAGTGTCCTATGGTTGCTATCTCCATTATAAACCCTATGCGACAAGGCTTCAAAAAAGTGAAAAACACACCAAGAATAGCAAAAAAAAACTGCAGGTAATTAAGACACAGCAGAGGACAAACAGTTGAGTTAACACAAGGTCACACAACTGAGTTATCAGTTCTAAGTTTTGGTTTCTCCGATTTTGCTTGAATGGATTTTTTCCATTCACCTAAGGGGCTATTTATAAAGAGCAAGCAATCCTAAATATAACAGGAATAAATAGGGGGGAAACTAGGAAAACAATTCCTCTTCCTGGGGCAATTCATCCTTATTCTTTTAGGGAATGTGGATTGTACATTACGCAATTTGGTAGCCATCCACACTCTAAGGCCCCTGATTTAAATTGGTTCCGAAATCCGAAGTGCTCCACTATTCTGTCGGTCTTTTCAAACATATGCTGCAGTCTACGGAAGAGACAAAATAATTTGACAATCCAAATGAAAATCTGAAGGTTCAAACTTTAGAGTTAATAATGAACCACCACTTCCAAATTTTTGTGAGTGTGTATATTGTTTATAATTCGCATCAACAATAGAAACAGTTCATTTCTTGGTTTCTCACATGCTGAATATGAGATCCTTTTTTCTTTTCTTTTCTTTTCTCTAGATGTTGAAAACCTATACAAGCTAAAGGGGAGAAACCACTGAGGAAAACATGAATTAAACATTTCAAAATTATACTCTTAAATAATTTGCAGTTAATTAAGCCTTCATTTGCATCTTTAATTATGTTTGATTCGATCTTACCTTTAAATTTGCTTTCACTGCAATTCTTGCAATTAAGCTGGATTGCTTGCTAATCTAAAGAAAAAGAGAGCTAGTGGCTGGAGATCGAAGAACTGGCAATACTTACTTAAGCTGCTCAATCATTACTCTCTGTTGCCCTGGCCGGCCTGCCTTAATAGCCCCGCGCCGTCCCAGGCCTGGCGTACTGTCGCTTCTTTAAGTTTCTACATATAAACGGAAATAATTGAGCTAGCTAGATCTGGGATGTGCAAATTATGTTCTGAAAAACTTGATTGCTAGAAAGAGCGATCGATCGATGGAGCTTCAGAGATGCAGCTGGCTAGCTACGCATACGCATGGCAAAGCAACAAATCAAAAGAACATACATGGTATTATAAATATTTGAAGTGTACATAAAGATCAAGTGATCGAGATCGTATCTATCAGAAAATGTCGACCATATTACCTCCTTTCATTGCTATCAAATCAACCTTGCTCCACGCTTACTTCAACTACAGCAACGATTCTGATTCCCAGACAATAGGCGGAGGGAATGAACATTGTCAAATTCCGTGTCGCAAGAACTTTTTGTTTGAGAGCATCTGATATGCGCTTGTCCTGGCCTAGTATTTGCCGTCACCACTTCGAACTTCGCTACCTCAAAAGTGCATATAAGATGCTCTCACAACAAAAAGTTCTTGCGGCAGAAAACGGAATATGGCTGGCTCATTAGTCCGGACGCTGATGAACCAAACGAAGATCGATTGTCATGGATCCAAGTCATCGACCGGGATTCCTTAGTTATGTTGCCAAAACATACATGGCATTCAAAAGGCCACAACGACGTGGTTCGAGATCTCCACCGACGCTCGTGGAAGGGCCCAAAGCACGTCCACTATGATAGTAAAAGTTTCTGAGAGTTGCTCTTTGCCAATTACCCCACCATTATTGTCGTCTGGTGCTATCAAGAAGCATCGACAATGACAATATGGATTCTTTGGTGTGGAGAAGAGAGACCCCATGTCTGATATATACCTCATCCCATTGGTGCTATCAAGGAGAGGACCAGATCTGCTTTCTCTCTCCACCTCATGCCATCACTAGGAGAAATCAGTTCATTGACTTTGAATTTACTAGGGCCGGGCGTTTAAGCTCGAAAACCCCCAAATCCAGACCGGCCAGTCAAACAGGTCAGGCCCTATTTTTTTTCTTCAGCAAAACGGTTCGGGCCGGGCCTTCACTTTCAAAGTTACGGTTAGGGCCGGACCTTGACTTTCAAAGATGGAAAAGCCCGTCAGGCCCGTATTAGGTAAAAAGAGACACATGTCAATGTTTTATTGGTCAATATAAGGCCTCAAATATTTATCATAGGATCAGGCACACTGAATTCCCCACTGAAATACCTAAACCTAAACAACATCCTTAGCCTCATTTCTTCCCCCAAACCCGATCTGAGAGAGTCAGAGAGAGGCCGCCTCCTAACCCGATCTAAACCTTCATACTGGAGAGCGCCTCCTCCGGCCGCTTCTGCCATGTCCGCCGATGCCAAGACCTCTCTCTCTCTCTCTCTCTCTCTCTCTCTCTCTCTCTCTCTCTCTCTCTCTCTCTCTTCACTTCACTTCACGGTCTTCCCCTCTTCACTTCACTTCACGGTCTTCACCTGCAACCTAATCAATCTCAGTTGAGTCATTTCCCAAACTCGATCTGAACCTTCACGGATTCACTCCTTCAGTTCCCAAACTCGATCTGAACCTTCACGGCTTCACTCCTTCAATTCTCAAACTCAATCTGAACCTTCATACTCGATCTGAACCTTCACGGCTTCACTCCTTCAGTTCCTAAACTCGATCTCAACCTTCAGTTATCATACTCGATATGAACCTTCCGTTCCTAAACTTAAGTTGAACCTTCAGTGTCAACCTTCAGTTAGCATATTGTTTCATAAATTTGTGGGTTTCGGTTTCATAGCTTAGTATTTGCGGGTTTCTGTTTCAGGATCTCTTTGTTGCAGAAATTCTCTTTGTTTAGTTTCTTTCTCTTTCTCTTTGTTCATTTGTTGACTTGTTGTAATATTATGCTAGAGTTAAGGTTCTGGTTTGATTTGGGAAGCTTCAAATTGGTGGCCTTCGAATTGGTGGCTCTGGAGTTGTGATTGTCTGGTGTTCTTCTTCGAACTATAGGTGGGTCTTTTTGTGGGATATATCTTTCTTAGCTTTCAGTGTATGATACAGCTCATCTGATCCTTAAATCTCTTTCTTATATGTGTGCAATGGTAAAATATGATTTGATTTGCCTCCCTATTTTGGTTGTAGTATGGCCACTGATGGGAATGCTATTATACCATCGTCGACAGCTCCAGTAGAACCAAACCCGAGAGTGCCTGATGCTCCGATGCACCTACAGCTCCGACAGCTGTTCATCCTCCAAGACCACCAAGAAGCAAGAGGAAGAGGGCTGAGAAGAAGGCGGTCAAGCCACTGAAGATCACAACCAGGTCCAATGTCTGGGAACACTTTGAGAAGTTTGATAGGCCAATAGTGGAGGTTGTGGATGGAAAGAAGCAGGAAGTTGGACGTGAAGTAAGAGCAAAGTGCAGGTATTGTCAAACTGACCTTGCTGGAGATTCATCTTTTAGTGGCACTAGCACATTAAGAAGGCATATTGAGATTATTTGCAAACAATACCCTGGTAGGGCTGATGAGGGCAGCAGGTTTTGACTAGCGATGGGATGGCTTCCCATAGTCTAGTGTCTAGAACTTGGACTGAAGATGCATGTACTTTAGCTGCATGTAAAATGATAGTAGTCGATGAACTGCCATTTAGTTATATAGAGAAACCTGGGTTTATGCATTTTTGTGAAGTAGCTATCCCTTGTTGGACAGTCCCATCTAGACGTGCCATTCTAAGAAAGTTTTTAGAATTGTATGATGAAAAAAAAGAGGAGCTGAAAATGGAATTAAGCAAGCATAGGGTCTGTCTCACTACCGATACATGGACATCAGTACAAAATGTGAATTACATGGTGTTGACCGCCCATTTCATAGATAGTGGGTGGAAAATGCACAAAAGAATTTTGAACTTTTGTGTCATTTCCAATCACCAAGGCACAACCATAGGAAAAATGCTTGAAACGTGTTTGGTTCAATGGAAAATTGATAAAGTGTTGACTGTGAGTGTCGATAATGCATCGGCAAATAAGGTTGCCATTGATTATTTGAGGAGGAAAATTGCCAATTGGGCTGTACCCCCTGTAACGTCTCGTATCTTAATTTACCCGTTTACTAGTCATTTGGACGGTAAACGACAACTATTTTCACTTTTTACTTTGTTTCGATACTTTTAGTGACCCTAAAAGTTGACTTTTTGTTCGGGCCAAAATTTGAGAAAATGTTCTTCATGAAAGTTGTAGAGGTCGCAGCCTTCTTGGGTGCCTAGAGAGTTGGGTGTCCAAAGTATCTTTTGGGCCTGGATCGCTCTGGTTTGGGCTTGTGCATTGATTTAAAATAGTCTTTTGTGGGCTGTGGTTCTTAGACCCATTCACTCTTGGGTCCGTATTTGAGCTTTAGGAGGATTCTACTTAAAAAGATGGGATCCAGTTTGTATTGGGATTGGCGTCCTGGTTTCCTGATTCTTGCCCTTGAGAGTTCGTATGCGAAAGTTATGGCCAAAAATACGAAAGTTACTGTTCATTATAGTTAGTATATATTTGAATTTATTTACTGTGGCCGGTAACTCTTTTCTCTCTCCCCTTTTCCCCCCGTTTTCTTCTTCCTCTCCCCGAGCTGTCGCTCTCTCTCCCTCTCGCCTGCAACTCCGGCTCTCTCCCTCCTCCGGCCACTTAACGACGCAAAGCAAGCGTCTTTGGACTCGTCTCCCTTCCCTCTAGACGCTGGCGGTGGTGGCTCACGACGGCTTGGCCGGAAAACGGCACATCAAGCCTTAGAAGTTTACTGTAGCAGTTTGAGTCAACGCCGATTTCTTCCTATTCCGGCCACCCCAGACGACCAAGTTAGGTTCTTGGGAGAGCCTTGGGACATAGATGATGCTCCCCGAAGCTTTTGCCGAGATTTGAAGCGTGGAGGAAGAATCGACGGTTTGAAGTTTGAGGTTACTATTCATGATTTGGGTTCAACCTTCCGATTAATTGTTGAGGTACTTTCGCTCATTTTCTAACTTGGTCACAGTTGAAAGAATAAATGGGTGTGTTGAGAAGGTGCTATTGCCAAATTTTGGTGGCCATTGGAGTTGGTGGCAGTGGCGGCGGCACCGCCACTGTGGGCGGCGGTAGCGGCGGTTAGGGTAGCTTTTTTATTTCAATTTCTGGCTAGTTGAATTCTATAATTATCATAGAGCTTATATATGAAGTTTGGTGAGGATTGTTGGAGTTTTGAATCGGTTATAAATTTCTAAAGATTTGGATTTCGGTTAATGTTAATCGTGAATTCGATTGTCGGATTTCCTCCATAATTGTTATATAGTCTGAAATCGACGAGTGGGCAGTGTTGGTGAAGTTTGCTTGGATGTGGAAGAGGATTGGAGAAGTTGAGGTTATGGGTTTTGAGATTTAATTATTGACTATCGTAAAATTATTTTCCGTCCGGTAATTATTTATGTACGAATAATTGTGTACAGGACGAGGTACCGACTCATCGCTTGATGAAGGAACTCGTATACATGATCGTTGGAATAGTACTGTGACTGGACTTTTGTTTTAAATAATGATGCATGCGCTTATTTTCTTGAATTAATGTTTTATTTAATTATCATATTACTTTTCGAGCATATGAATTGATTTCGGAATTTGATTTCTGTTTATCTCGTGCTTTTGCTTTCAATAATGATTTTCAGAGATTAATTATGATTTATCTCGGTATGACTTTCAGAATTGGTTTTGGAATATATGATTATTATTTGGAAATATGATTTAAGTGATTTTTCAACGACTTATTTTACCGAGATGATTTTCGGATTACATATTATATTTAGTAGTCAATTTTGAGATATTCTGGAATATTATTGGAAATGAGATTTTTCCGAAGAAATTTGTGCTTGTACTAATTTCCGGGTTTGGTTTTGAATTTGAGAGTATTTGGCGTGTGGGGTCACGTCACTTGAATATACTTATTGTTTTCTCGTGAGATATTCGGGAAGCGTTATGGATTTACTGGTTTTCGATTGTTTTTCCTCACCATACTCGGGTTATTTGATTAGGTCTCCTCCTCACTTACTTTGTGTTTGTGAGTGGCAGTTGATGTAGCTTATTCTCCTCCTCACGTGGCTGGCAGTCGAGGTTATTAGTTCTCCTCCTCACACAATCTATGTGTGAGTGGCAGTCGAGAGTAGGTAGAGCCTAAGGGGCTCCTTTACGCGTATGGTGACATCTCTTCCCCGGCCATATCCTTTTATTTGTTACTTGACTAGCGGGGCTAGTACGATTCTTTTAGCCAGCGGGGACTGGTATGTTTTCACGAGACTCCGAGTTTTAAAGACATACGTTTTATAAACGTTGCATGCATCGAAGTTTTACGAATTTAAATTCGTGGGAAAGTAATACAACCTCTTTTCTTTTAAATTATTTATTTAGTCGTTTATTTTGTCCACTCACACTAACGTGTTTTCAATTACTTTCCCCTGGGCCCTTCGGTTTCAAATGCCCAGTGTGCAGGTTAGATTAGTAGTGGTCGGGCGTACATGGAGTCGAGGCATAGTCCACAACATAGCTTCCGTATATTCATTTTATTTCTATTTTCCTTATTTACCTGTTATATTAGAGTTGCTCTGATAACCTGCGGGATTCATGTTATCAAGTTATCAAGTTGTTACTTATACTTTTGAAATGGAAGTTGTTGTTATTTGGGGAGTAGGGTGGCTCCAGGAGATTAAGGGTGAATTGTTTAGAAGTATATATGTTTTTCTACAGGTTTTGGGTAGTCCATTTTAGGGGAAGTTCGGTCAAATTTTTGGTAGAATTTCTTCTAAAGTGGGCCCCGCAGGGCCACTTCGAATTTCGGGGTGAAATCTGGGGCGGGTCCTGTCACCCCCTGTTTTGGGAGGCAAGCATATGCATGTTAGATGTCTTGCACACATTTTAAACTTGATTGTGAAATCTGGTTTGATTGACTATACTAAATAGAGCAATATCTAGTATAAGGAATGCGGTAAAATATGTTAGGAGCTCTTCCTCTAGATTAGATGTGTTTAAGTTGTGTGTTGAAAGAGAAGTGCCTGAATGCACCAAGGTGTGTATTCTTGATGTTCCAACAAGGTGGAACTCTACATATTTGATGTTAGAGACTGCAATTCAGTTAAAGAAGGCATTTGACAGATTGGCAGAAGAAGAAGATGTGAAATATACAAGCTACTTTGATGAGGATGAGGAACTATTAGAAGAAGAAGCTGTTCTTGAAGAGGCAAAGCGCAGAAAACGGATGAAGTGGGTAGGGCCTCCAAAGGACAAAGATTGGGAGAGGGCTGAGTTGTTTGTGGGGTTTCTGAAAGTTTTCTATTCTGTTACACTCCGGATTAGTGCATCTACTAAGCCTACTGCACATAGAGCATTTCACGATATTGTTGCTGTAAATGCAGAGATTAATGCATTATTTAGGACACCGAAAATGCAAGATGGAAGTGAAGGTGAGAAACTTATGGTTGAGATGGCTATGAAGATGGGGACAAAGTTCCGGAAGTATTTTGATAGCATAGATGATGTGAATCAGCTGCTGTTAGTAGCCTTGGTTTTGGACCCTCGGTACAAACTTAGGAATCTTAAGCATATTTGTGTGAAATACCTGCAATTTGACAATGAAAGTGTGAAAAGAAAATATGCCAAAGTGAAGGAGTTGTTGGTGTCTTTGACATATTTGTATGCATCCTCGACTGCTGCTCAAAATGGTAAAAAAAATCGAGGAAGAGAGGCTTTGAACAGTAGAAGTGTCACTACCAATTCTACAGCAAAGAATATGACAGGCAAAATGGCTGAAATGCTTGATGATTGGGAAAGGGAGCTTGAAAACAATTGTGAAGTTGTCGTGGAGAGTGAGGTAGATAGGTATTTGTTGGATCCTTTTGAAAAGCCACCAAGAGTAGCTGAATTTAGTATCTTACTATGGTGGAAGGTTAATGGCTCCAAGTATCCTAATCTCCAGCTAGTAGCAAAGGATGTTCTTGCTATTCAAGTGTCAACCGTTGCTTCCGAATCATGTTTTAGCACCGGGAATAGAGTAATTGATCCGTATAGGAGTTCTCTAACTCCTAAATCTGTTGAAGCATTAATATGCTTGCAGAATTGGATCAAATCAGAAAACGTGCAAAATATTGAGTTTTTTTTTCCAACAATTGAGGAGATGGAGTTCTATGAGTTGTGTGAACATGGTGCGTTTAATGTTTACATGTTTAATAAATCGAATATGCTATTGTTTTTCACTTTTTGATGGGGCTTAGTATTAATTTAATGTTTTTGAATGAAATTACAGAATATGCGAAGGAGAAGGCTACTGAACAATTAGCAAAAAAGGCTGCTTGTAGGGCCAAAAAATCGAAGATGGCTGCTGGTATTTGATTAATTGCTTGCTGCATTAGTTTTTGCTTGCTTGCTGCATTTTGCTGCTTTGCTTGCTTGATGCATTTGTTGTTCTTCTATGCTTGCTGCTGTGCTATTATTTGCTACATTATCTTTTTAGTGTGTAGTGCATTATTCTTTGCTTGCTGATTTGCCTTGCTGTGTGTAGTGCTAGTTGAGTAAAGTTGCAGCTTGAATGGTTCTTTGTTAACTAAATCGATTCATGATGGCTGTTGTAGGGACAAGTGTGGAAGCGAATTAATGGATGGCTGCATTGCTGGTGAACTGCTGGATTGAAGACTAGAAGAATGGCTACTAAGTTGCTGTATTTGAATTAGGACTTACTATTTCATTGCATATTTGTACTTGAATTTGGACTTCATATTTAAATTTAGACACTTTGTATTTAAATTGTAGCTTTAATTGTTCTTGATGAGTACTTGAATTTGGATATTATGTATTTTGGATATTCGAATTTGCAGCTTGAACTTTGGATCTTGATATTGTGTTTTGATTCAAATCTTCACTAGGTTGATATGAATGAAATCTGGATGTATAGCAAAGTAGATATAGAAATGGTAAAATACAGGTTTTTGGGCCCGCAAGCCCGGCCCAAAATGAAACTGGCCGGTCCCTGTTTGTGTCAAAACGGGTCGGGTCCGGGCCCAATGAAAAACAGGCCGGTCCCGAACCCAGTTAATTTATTGTTGGACCGGGCCCGTGCCCAGCCCTAGAATTTACCTTATCCCATGAGGGAGTATCCTATTTGATTATATTTTTACCTTGTGGAAAATGTATTTTGCCAACACCAAACAAGTTAAATATTAAATTTGGAGTTTGCCATTCAATCTATTAGTTTGATTTGGGGTTGGGTTTTTCATTCATAAGTTTCTTCCTTGTAAAATTTCTTTGACTAGTCTAATCAACCACAGTATCATATACCTATTTGGGGGGGGGGGGGGGGGGGGGGGGGGGTTAGGGATACACAGAGCCTTAACCTCATATTACAATAAGTAATGTATTCTAACATCACTAGTTAACAAAGAGTGTACGATTGTCTACTCTATTTGTTTTGACAAAATGGTGACATAACGGAAAGATAACTCTACTAAGGAGAAACATCATAACAAAAAGCACAGCTTTTCTACTCTACTATGCTGCCGCACGAGATCTAATCTGGCGACACTATGTTTCATCCTGCCACTAAGAGGTTGCTCTCATTTCAAGACAGATAACCATCTCACTAAGCCAAGCAAGGCACATTGAGTGTGCAGATCGGGACGAAGCCCACTATTGTCAACCATACTCTGATAGGGACTTATTGGAAACAACAACAAAAAAAAGCAGAAAAAACTACAAGCAAGAGCCCACAATGGGGCCCAAATGCAATGTCCAGGCCCAAAAAGCCCAGGTGAGGAGTTGGTGCCATTTGCATCATGACCACCATATCGCCACCACCCATGCCGCAACACCTTCGATGTCGGATCCACACCACCGTTGGAACCCCGCCGTTATCAGACCACCAATAGAAGCAGCCACCCACCATCACAAACTAGGGCTGGGATTAGGCTCGGCCCGTGTAAAATTTATAGAGCTCGGACATGAATTTTGGGGATGGGCCTAAATAATTTTTTTTCAATTTTAGGACCTAGTTAGGCCCAAACTGTTTTTTTCGAGCCGGGTTTTCGGGCCCAAAAGCCTAAAAAAAAAAAAAAAAACAACAACAACAACAACAGATCTATTCTTAGATCAATCTTGCTCCAAAGCCACAACTCTGATTCGTCCTCGAATCGGCATAGCTACAGAAAAAGTGAAAAACTAGAGAGAGAGAGAGAGAGAGAGAGAGAGAGAGAGAGAGAGAGAGAGAGAGAGAGATTTTAGGGATGAGTAAAGACAAAGGAGAATTAGGAATTCTCTCACTAATTCATTATCTACAATTGATCTGATGGGGAAGGAGGACTAGGGAGAGAAGGGAAAAGAAAAGAAAAAAAAGACAATGGAGGCATTCGGGGAGAAGAATAAGAAGATAAGAAGAGAGAGGAAAAAAAATAGAGGGGAGAGAGGAACAAGAAGAGACGAGAAAAGAAAGAAGAAAGACGAAAGAAGAGAGAGAAGAAGAAAGAGTCCAGAAAGAAGAAGAGAGAAGAATAGAAAACTAAAAAAACATGAGTAATTGAAGAGAAAGAAGGGAGAGAAGAAGAGAGAAGAATAAAAAAACTAAACAAATATGAGTAACTATACATGAGTTCGGGCCTTATAAGGACCTTACTCTTTTCGGGCCTTACTTTTTTTTTTTTACTTTGAAGGACCGAGCCCGGCCCGTTATATAATGTTTTCAGGTCGGGCCTTATAAAACTGTCAAATTTTTTTAAAGGGCCCGAACCGTTTGGACCGGGTTTAGTGTTTTCGGGCTAAATGCCCAGCCCAATCACAAACCCCAACCACGCCGCTGTTGTACGATCATTGATCTCCTCCAACCCATCACCAAATAGAGGTGCCTCTACTACTTGCCCAATACCACCGTCGTGGATCCACCCATCAATCCACTAAAGAACAGAGATGAGGTCAGAATCATGCGTCCCAACACCAACCTCCACCATCCCATCCACACATTGATCCCAACCTGGCTTAGATCCGCCCATGATGCAGTCGCACCCTTCAACTGAGAGAGAAAAACCAAAATCCTCGACCCCTACCTTTGGCCGTCGAACAAACAAACGGAAATTAAAGATTGAGAAATAGAACCGTCTTATTTGATTCGTTCTCAATAGTCATGAGATGATCATCTTCAGGTGATCCTTTTGTTGATGGATGCTCCTATTACACTCGTAGTTTCTAAAGGATGAGAATTAACTATGTAGCATCTATATATACTGAGAATTCAAATATTGTATATGTCATTAGTCCGACCCTTTGTAGGAACTTCCCCATAATAATGACCTTTGTAGGAACTTCCCCATAATAATGAACTTGCAAAATAAATCCCTTCATCATAAAGAGATTCATATTGTTCCTAACTCTACTTTACCATAATTGTTATTCAACAAGTAAAAGTTATGTCTTGGTCCGAGTGAGGAATTAACTACATATAATTTTTTTCAAAATAAGTTGAAAAAATAATTGGTATCTTACTAACACAAGCATTGTCATGCAAAAAGCAGATGAACAAATAAAGGACGAGATCGGTAGTTAGTTCTTGGCTACAAGGAGAAACTTCAAATCCATCCGAACTTGGCCTAATTAATTAGTCGACAATCCCCCATTTCTCAATCGCCTTTGAGCTATATAGGATTTAATTCCACAAGCTATGAAAAACACCAAAAACACAACCATAGACTCTATGAAGCCCAGTGCACACAGTGCACCATCTGATATATGGTCATCATCTCCAAATTAAAACTGCAACTGTCACCAGCACCGCCAATGCCACCATCCCGGCTACTTGTACCATATTGGAGTCAAAAGATGAGGATCAAAAACTTCAGAAGGGGCCTAAAAAAAAGTACACAGTTAGGATGGAACAGCAAAATACAAGTAACCAGAGAGAAATCAAAGGCAAACAAGTACAACACTACTAATCAACAAGCACCTACTAGAGAGATTTGTTCAAACAACGAAAGCATCACCAATTTCCGATTGCCTAGGGTTTGTATGGTATTTACTATAGAGTATGGGTGAGTTACACTTTAGTCCCCATTAGGTTTAAATTTGCCAATTTCAACCTTGTATATTTCTATTTTCAAAAACGGAAAATGGTCCATACAGTACTCTGCCTTTGGCTCCTTGTAACTTTTGGTACCTGACAAAAAAAAAAAATATCAATACGGTACCTAAAGTTCTTTGCCCGATCGAGGATTGGTACATATGACCGTTAGCTCCGTTACGTCTTCTGCCAGCTGGCAATTTTTAAAGGGTATTTTCGTCCTTTCATGCCTTAATTTTTTTATTTTTTTTTTCTAAGCATCTCTCTCTCTCTCTCTCTCTCTCTCTCTGTGGTCCTGTTGCCTTCAAACCGAAAGCCCCAAACTTGAACTATAAGAACAAGAACAAGAACAAGAAGAGTCTATGGACAAAAAGCCCCAAAACGACGACGATCTGATGGTGGAAGACGCCTTCTCAGTTAGCCCATCTGCTGTGTTTTGTATTGGGCTCAAGCAACCCAGGTCTGATTTCTAGCACAAGTGCAATGAATGGCTGGTGGTGGAGGGCAACCACCTAAAGAAAACGGCGATGGTGGAGGGAAAACCACCTAAAGAAACGGCGCTCTACACCTTCCTTTCACTTTTCTCAGTCCTCACACTTCACCAGCTTCAATGGCGAGCCGTTGGTCCGTCACCGGTCTGAAAAGGTGGCTCCCACATCTGGACGCGTGGAGGCAGATTTCTTCACTCAGCTCTTCCTCCTCGCCAATGGCCGAGCTCAAGAGCAAGATTTTCAAGCTCAAAAATATGGGGCACCGAATCACTCCCCCTCCTCATCCACCACCACAACCACCATTAGATCATCTACGACCACCACCACCACCACCAATTGGGTCTTACCTTCTTCAAACTCCAGTAGCTTCTCTATAATGGCCTCCTCAATCACATCCAACTCCTCCTCCTTCAACTTAAAGCCATACTCTTTCTCACATTTTCCTCTAAAATCATTTAATTTGAAATCCCACAAGTCCCAGCTCCACAACTTTCATGGGCAACACCAAACCTGGCGAGAAGGATCTTGACTCCTACAAGATTCGTCTCTCTCAAAAACCCAAATTATATTTTTCAATTTTAGCTTCTGAAAATAACGAGGTTGTTGGAGGTGAAAATTTCCGATGAGGAAATTAACCCAACAATTAATCCGGACTGGAGCGGGAGCTGACTTGGGAACAATCGAGAAGCTTCCCTCGAGCGTTAACCTGGAGTTTGACCGTCGGCTCAAGGAGGAGGGGGGGTACCTGCAGAAAACCCTCCGATGCCTAAGTCAGTACATTTCTCAGTAGTGGAGTAGAAATAGTTGGAATGAGATGGATTACCTGGACGTCGAGCCTTCTTTATATAGGTGATGACTTACTTGGGGAACAAGTCGTCATTATTCGAGGGTTTATGTCTACATTTACTTTACATACTTATGTCGATGATTATTGCTGTGATGATTTCATAACCGCCATTGCCCTTAAAGCCGCAGTAAACGCCATACTTATTGCCGCAATTACTGCCGTACTTATAGCCGCAATGAAGACCGCATTTATAACCATATTCATGACTGCATAATCGGCATAACTACATGTCAGAAATATTTGACTACTCCCACAATGCCCCAAAATTTTCTCTTTGGACATTTGTCCAACGAGGAAATTTCCCAAAATCCGGACTTCCTCTCTGGACACCTGTGCTTTTCCTTTGGACACCCATCATGGAAATCATCCCCAAAGAAGGCCCCAAATGGCCTCAGTTTTGACCAGCCCAATCTCTAAGCCATTTCCAGCCACACCTAGCTCGGCCCAAGCCCAATTTTTGCTTTCTTCTTTTTTTTTTCCTTTTTTTTTTTTGGTTCCGAAACGGGTTAGACCCGACCCGGTTCTACCACCCTACCCAGGCCCAATTTCACCCCGACCCGGATAGGTCTCCAACCCTGTTTCACCCCCATCGCCGTAGGGACCCAGCTCTGGCCCAATCCGGCTTTCCTCCGACCCGATTCTGGCATGATTCCAGCCTAATTTTTCGGCCTCCTACTGCCGCGAAAATCTCTGCATTCTCCTCTGATTGTTCCGTGATTTTCAACAGCCTCATCCCTATAAAGAAGACCCCTACTTGGCTGGTTCCTCACTTCCACCTCTCAACGTCGCTGGAGGCAACACAGCTCTCTTCCGACCGCTTGCTTCCCGTCCGATAGTAGGCCTGCGTAGCGACCCGCCTCGTTTCGACTACCTGCAACTCGACCGGCCCCAGGCACGCACAACAGCCCGACCTCGGTTCCAGCCCCTTGCAGCCTGGCCTCGGATCCAACCTCGCCAACTTGATCTCGGTGCGCAGCAGTTCCGGCCTAGTCCCGGCGCCCCCCCCCCCCAACCTTCGCCGGCGCCTCTTTCGTCCGTCGACCTCCGTCACCAGTCTGTGCCCCCAAGCTTGAACCCGACTTGGTACCCTCTGCATTCTTTCTTTTTTTCTTGTTGTTTTTCGTTGTTTGCTTTTTTCCTTTCTTTTGCACGTTATGCATAGGAAAATTAACAACCTTTTTTGTTCCTCATAGTTTCTTCCTCTCGCACCCATGGTTCTCATCAAGCACACTGATTCAGTAAAAATCCAAAAGAAAACTCCGGAGAGAGTTGAGGAGACTGTGCCATGGAAGCCGAAGGATCGCGACATCGAAAAGTACGTCGAGGAGTACTCCATACTGAAATCTGTTAAGCTTTCACCTGTCCCTGCGGTCGCCGATATTCACACTGGTGAAAACGTGCCTGTTGGTGCCTTGATTTTATCTCCTCAGCACCTGAGATTTATCAGGTTTCCAATACACCTCGTCTTCCAACTCATGTGGGGTGTGCTCGGTTTGGACCCACTTCAACTTAATTCGCATGCTTATCTGCTTCTGTCTGCATTTTTAATCATGGGTTGGAAGTGGGGGGTCTCCCTGGGACTTTCGGATTTTCTTTATCTATACAATTGTGCCAGAATTGGCAAACTCAGATATTTTAACTTTACTCCATACCCGAAGATGAAGGTGTTTGGAGGTTTATCCAATAACTATCGAGGATGGAAATCCAGGGCCTTGTTGATCACTGGTGGATGGTGCTCCCCTGAGCTGGATCTTTTGCCCCCGTGAGCGTTCGCAGACGACCTTGGTACGTATCTTAATCCTTTTTCTCCCTGTACTTAATTCCCTATACGGTGCCTGTTAGTAGACCTTCACTCGTTTCATGTGATTAACTTGCAGCGTACAAACTCTCTCAAGCCAAGGTCAATCTTCCCCCCAGTCGCATCGCGTGGTTAGAAAGTCATCTTGTGCAGCGGGAATGGTTTCTGTCTCAGTTTGTAAGTTGTGAGAATCTCCTCGAGGCCGCATCCAACCGCCCATCATCTTTATTTGGCCGTTACTAGGAAAAAATCGACCATGCACTCTCTGGGAAGGAACTAGCGCCCCGTGTTGTACAGATCGAAAACCACTTCTACGTATCTTATGATTGCGAATCAATATTTGCAGAGTGTCTCGAGGCCAAGGATACCTTTCGCTTAATAGTTCCTTGCTCGGCCGTGGCCACCGTCGAGGGGGACGAAGCAGGAGAAAGCCTTGAAGTAGAGGAAGGTGGGTCCCGGGGTAATGTTTCGGATGAAGGAGTTTCATCTGGTTCGGTAAGGGAACTACCTCAATCGGTTCCTCCACCTCGGAAGGTAAGAAAACGTAAGGTCGGAGATCTCGTCGCTAGCGATGGCCAGTCTCATTCCTCTCAATGGGCTGGCCCTTCTCATTCCTCTCGAGGGGAACCGATTCGAGACATGTCATCGCATTCTCCGCTGCGGAGGGTTCATTTCACTCCACCACCCATGCCAGATACTACTGCTCATCCATCCCCTCGAAGCGCCTAACGTCCTCAGCAACTCGATCGGTCATGATGCCTCCTCCTCCACCCAAAGTTCTAGAATTAAGTTTCAGGAAATGCGACAACTCCTATGTTCTGGCAGGAGAATCCATGTTCGCCAATGGTCCGGCCGCGTCAGCGGTAGCTAGTGCCTTTGCATCACTGAGGCCCAATTTAGAGCTGCCTCCTAAGAGTCCTACTAAACTTTACAATGACATGTGCGCTTTTCAGCTAGATGTGAGTACCTTTTCATTTTTCCCATTACTTTCTCCTTCACGCAAATGACTTTTGTTCTATTCATTTAGTTCTTTCCTTCCTGTATAGGCCCTCATGGCGGCCCACCACTTCCTACGCAGCCTCGACGCCTTCCAGTTGAAGCAACAACAACAGTTAGACGAGGCGAGTCGCCAACTCAAATCCCAGGAAGAAGAGCTTAACAAATAGATGAAAACAATGGCGGACCTAAGTCACCTCCTCGAGGACAAAGATCGTCAGATAGCAACATTGAAAGCTGACTTGGACTTAGTAACTCGAAGCAAGGAGAATGAGTTCAAGAGAGGGGCTGCTTAGATGAAGCGCGTATCAACCAAAAATTTTCGGCTGGGTGGAATCAAGCCCTGACCAGAGAGAAGGACAGGTGCTACATTGGCCCAGACGAATTCGACCATTACTACGGATTTGCACCCATGTGCTACTCTCCCATTCAAGGCATGCTTCCTGGAGACGTTCCCTCACCTGCATCTAGCGCTTCGGAGGGCCATGGCCATAGGGATGGAGAAGTGTCCTCCACCCCTCGATCCAAATGAATGGCCAGAGTTCATTGCATAGTAATTGACTTTTGCTTCTTTCTTTCTTTTTTGCAATTCTGTTGCTCTTACCCTTGTTGGATTTTTCCTTTGGAACGGTCCCAACTACCGATGTTTGTAATGAGCCTTAATAAAACAGTAATAATTTTCTTTTGACACGCCTTCTTCATTGGTTCTCTACGGTTGAGTACTTTTCTCTTCAATCGTTTTTGCATGGTTGGCACGATCATTCCCTCGAGGATCCGCCTCCTCGAGCATTTACCAACATGCATTAAATTATCAATCATTCACGAATCAATCATTGCATATACTAACCTTGGGGGCCTTGCTCGATTGCTCCCTCGGGAGCTTGCCTCTTTAAACGTTCACTTTTTTCTTCTCTTCGAAAATTCACCTCCTCGAGAAAAACCTATCTCCACGAGCCTTTGCTTTCTTGAGAGTTTTCGTCCTCGAGAAAGACTTGCCTCTTTGAGAGTATTCCTCCTTGCGCATTCCGAATAGGAAGGTTCACCCTCCGCTCATTGCTCCTTATCATCTTCCGAGGACAGGATTGCTCCCATTTCCCATGGGGGTCAGTTTCAATACCACTTGCATAACCTCCATATCCTGCAAGGACAAAATCCATCACGCCATCCCACCCCCGCTTGCAGCGAGGGTGTGGTCCATCATCCCACCCCCGCCCGCGGCGAGGGTGTGGTCCATCATCCCACCCCCGCTCGCGGCGAGGGTGAGGCACGCCATCCCACCCCCGCCTGCAGCGAGGGTGTGGTCCACATCCCACCCCTGCCTGCGGCGAGGGGTGAGGCACACCATCCCACCCCGCCTGCGGCGAGGGTGTGGTCCATCATCCCACCCCCGCTTGCAGCGAGGGTGAGGCACGCCATCCCACCCCGCCTCCAGTGAGGGTGTGGTCCACATCCCACCCCTGCCCGTGGCGAGGGGTGAGGCACGCCATCCCACCCCCGCCTGCAGCGAGGGTGTGGTCCAGAAGGTCGCTCAAGTTTAATCGAACAATAGTTTAGACATTCTCGCCACCGGCTTCCATTGCATTTCAAGATCAATTGTAACGAAAATCATAAGAGTAACTGCTAAACGCTGATTGGTGTTACCTGGGTTGGTGCCCATTTATTACTTTAAAAGGAGACTTACCGGCGTCCCCTTCGATTGCAGCTACGAGCCCTTGAGGACTGGCTCGGTTATACTCATCGATCACTTTCCTCAGCACATGCTTCCTTAAGGCCCTCGAGGATTGGCTTGTATTGGTTCCTCCAATTGTTCATCCAATCAGTGTGCCACTTGCCCCCTCGACATGAGGTCTATTTAAGCCTTTGCTGGTGGCGTAGCCGGCGCCCGTGTTTGTCACTCTATTGGTTTCGCAAGCACAGTCCCTAACCTCGCCGCTGCCTCAGCCTTTGCATCTCATCATTCAGAGGCAAGTTCAGATCTTACAGTAGTTTTGAGGCAAGTCTGTTTGGGGATTGGATTTTGTCACCGCCAGTCCTCGGTGACAGAAATGAGATGTCTTTAGGTGCAGCTCCCACCATCACTTTTTAGGGAAAAGTGGTTCCCACAGATGGCGCCACTTGTTAGAGGTGAAAAATTCCGATGAGGAATTTAACCCAACAATTAATCCGGACTGGAGCGAGAGCTGACCTGGGAACAATCGAGAAGCTTCCCTCGAGCGTTGACCTGGAGTTTGACCGTCGGCTCGAGGAGGAGGGGGGGTACCTGCAGAAAACCCTCCGATGCCTAAGTCAGTACATTTCTCAGTAGTGGAGTAGAAATAGTCGGAATGAGATGGATTATCTGGACGTCGAGCCTTCTTTATATAGGTGGGGAACAAGTCGTCATTATTCGAGGGTTTATGTCTACATTTACTTTACATACTTATGTCGATGATTATTGCTGTGATGATTTCATAACCCCCTTAAAGCCGCAGTAAACGCCATACTTATCGCCACAATTACCGCCGTACTTATAGCCGCAATGAAGACCGCATTTATAACCATATTCATGATCGCATAACTACATGTCGAAAATATTTGACTACTCCCACAGAGGTTGAGGAGAATGGGAAGTTATTGGATGAAATTGGGGGAGAGATAGACGGGGAAACTAAGATGCTTCTGAGCTTGCAGCGAAATTGAGATCCAAGGAGCATAA
This sequence comes from Rosa chinensis, assembly GCF_002994745.2. Lineage (NCBI taxonomy): Eukaryota > Viridiplantae > Streptophyta > Magnoliopsida > Rosales > Rosaceae > Rosa > Rosa chinensis. The sequence goes on along the minus strand of NC_037092.1, from coordinate 77,783,360 downwards.
ATTCATTGCCTCTATTTCTTTTGCATTGCCTCCGGATCCAAGGAGCATAGCTAGCTGCATTGTTAGCTAGAGATATTTTAGTCTTCCTTATGGTCTAGCTATCTGTTTTGTTTGCTACCTATTCCAAATAGCTTATGTACTGAAAGTCTGAAACGAGGCCATTATTCAGGCATCCAAGAAATGAAGTTAATATGCCCCAATTCTGGGTTTCTTCTTTTGGCAATGGTCTGGAGAAGATGATGTGTTTCAATCAATGTAAGACACAATAGAGCAATACCCAATATTCGGTCGAATCAATTCGTTACCCGAATTTGAAAATTCATCAAGAACTCTAGAAATTCCAAATTTTGGGAATTCTCAAAAGATTAAACCATAAGATTCAAAACATACCTCAATGGATTCGTGATGAAAAGAGTAATAAAAACCCAAAAGGATTCACATCAATTTGGTTTGTAATTCCATGAAAAGAAGCTTAAAAATTACAAAAATGGAGGAGAATTGAGGGAAAAAAGTTCAGAAAAAAAATTGAGGAAAAAACAAAAGAAAAAAAAGAATAAAGGGTAAATTGGTCATTTTATGATCAAAATTGCCAGCTGGAAAACGACGTAACGGAGCTAACGGCTATATGTACCAATCCTCGGTCAGGCAGAGAACTTCAGGTACCGTATTGATATTTTTTTTTTGTCAGGTATCAAAAGTTATAAGGAGCTAAAGGCGGGGTACCGTACAAATCATTTTCCCTTTCAAAAAAAAAAAAAAAAAAGGGAAACCCTATATATTTCTCGTTTTAATTTTTAAAGCGTATTGGACTCAAATGTTAGTTAGATTCTTGCGAGTGACGGATGATTCATAATATTTATGGACTGATGAACTGTCTCCCGGTCCAAATACGCCTTGCCAAGAAAAAGACCCCGGGAACCATCGAGCTACAAAACACACTAGAACCCTACAATTCATTGACAATGAATCTACACTATACTACTCAATTCCCAAAATAGCCTTGTGTAAGATGCTGCATAGAAGTTTATCATGGGCCAAGACGATCAGTAATCTTGTAAACCAAGGGCAAAATTGTCAAGCAGTAGCTCTGTTTCGCCGAGTGCTGGAAAATGGGTTTGAAGTAACAGGGTTTCTTCTCTCAGCAACTTTGCGAGCTTGTGGAAGAGTTGCTGCAATAAAAGAAGGCAAGCAGCTTCATGGCATGGCGATCAAACATGGGTTCAATCGGGAGACGATTCTAATGACGTCTCTTCTTGACTTGTACTGTAAATGCAATGAGATCAAAGACGCCCGCGATATGTTTGACGAAATGCCTAAGAGAGATGTGATTGCTACTAATTGCATGATTTCTGGGTTGTGTTGGTCTCACTTAACAATGGAAGCGATTGAATTGTTTAATAACATGTTGGAAAGAGACGTTGGGTCTTGGAATTCGCTGATTTCGGGTCTTGGGCATAACTCGGAAGGAAGGACCGGGTTGGCTTTCTTTGAGAAAATGAGATTGGAGGGAGCTGATGTTGATGTTATGACCGTGGTAAGTGTTCTTTCAATTTGTTCTGATCTTGCAGCGTTGCGTAACGGTAGACAAGTACATTGTTTAGTGATGAAGTATGGATTCGAGTTGTATTTGTCGGTTGGGAATGCTGTTATTGACATGTATGCTAAATGTGGGTGCATGGAAGATGCTTTTGTATGTTTCAGGAACATGCCTTTGAAGAATGTAGTTTCATGGACTGCTTTGATTGTGGGTTTTGGGAAACAAGGCCTGGGAATAGAAGCTTTGAAGGCGTTTGATGCAATGGAAATAGAAGGTGTTCGACCAAACAGAATCACATTCTTGGGTGCCTTGTATGCGTGTAGTCATGCAGGTTTAGTACAAGAAGCATGGAGGATTTTCAACATGATGGTGAATAAGTATTCAATAACACCAATGATGGCGCACTATACATGCATGGTGGATCTCCTAGCACGATCAGGGTGTTTCAACGAGGCCTATAGCTTCATCGAGAGGATGCCTATAAAGCCAGACCCAAAGCTTCTCACAGCATTTCTGAGCTCATGTTGCTCTCACAAGAATTTAGAGCTAGGAAAGACTGTTGGGCAGAAATTGCTTGAATCACAACCTGAAGAAGCAGGAGCCTATATGTTGCTATCCAACTTCTATGGGCTTGTCGGAGACTTGCAAGGTGTGGCAAAAGTGAGAAGACTGATGCTAGATAGAGGAATAAGGAAAGAAAAGGCAAGCACTTGGATTGAGATTAACAAAACAGTTCACAGTTTTCAATCAGGAGACAGATCCCATCCCCTAAGTAAAGACATCTACAACTACTTGCAACATCTTTTTCGGAAGTTGAAAATTAACGGGTACGTTCCAAACACAAGCATGGTAATGCAAAATGTGGATGAACAGACAAAGGAGGAGATAGTTCTCAGTCATAGCGAGAAACTGGCAATTGGACTAGGCCTAATCAGCACACCTCCAGGTACCCGTATCGTTATAGTTAAGAACCTGAGAGTGTGCGCAGACTGTCATGTGGTAACTGGCTTAATTTCAAAGACTGAAGGGAGGGAGATTGTTGCAAGGGATTCGAGTCGATTCCATCATTTCAAAGATGGACTATGTTCTTGTGGAAATCATTGGTGAGAGATTTTAACTTAAAGGCTACCTCTTATACATCTATGTGATGATCATTGTGAGTAGAAAGCACTTGTAGGAAACAGAAATCCAAATCCTGTAGGAAAGCACTCCTAGTTAGAAGTGCTTTCTATTGAAAGTGCTACTGTATAAAAGCACCTGTAGAGAGCCCAAAACATGGTCAAAGAGGCCCAAGGCCCGTAGTATAGCAGAGTCAATCATAGAGGTAGAGGACCGGAGTTGAGCTAGATTCTTCAGGTCCCAGCCACCATAGAAAAATTTCAAACAAAGACGGCTAATATGAATCGGATTCTTCTCTCCGACCAAAACCCAATTATTCCGCCACCTCTATCTATCTCTGTGTTTTCAACAAAATCGATTCCTTTACCTGTTCTTTTCCTCTTTGGCTTTTCATTCTCTGTGATTCAAATACATTCCGTCATGCTTCTGTAGTTGGTCCTAAATAACTCCAAAACTTGACTGACTTCTATGGACAATTCAGTTCTTACAAATCCCACAAATACTGAAATTCCGGTCGATCTCTTTGTCTCCAAGAAACATCCAGGCCTGCCACGTGGCGACTTGGGTTTCCTAGATTCCGCTGGTAACGTAGTTTTCAAGGTCACCCATCAATCTCTGAAGTCATCATCCAATAAGCGCGTGTTGCTTGATGCCGCTGGAAATCCTCTGCTTACTTTGTGCCTCAGTAATGTGAGTTGTGTTTCTAATTGTTTCCTCATAGATTTTTTTTTCTTTTGGTAATAATTTTTGTGTTTCTTGGGATTTGTAGAGTGGATGTTGGCTAGGATATAAGGGCGGTCAAGCTGAGGAGAATCAGTTCATATTTAGAGTGCAGAGAACGAAAAACAAACTTACTCGAATTGAGCTGGAGGTGTTTATTGGTGGTGAGATTTCAACAGAGGCAACCTGTGATTTTAAAGTGAAAGGGTTCCCGTTCCAAAAATCATGCAGCATCTATAGCGGCAATGACATAGTTGCTCAGGTATGATTGGTTATTTGTGTGTGATAAGCATTTGAAAATTGAAATGACTTCTAGTATGCGAATGTGTATTGGTGCTAGACTTCTGCTAATCAGGGATGGTTCTGTTTGATAAAGTTCAATGAACTTTGAAATTATTGGGTGAAATTGAAACTGTGTGACAAACTTGGTGCAACTAGTGTAGAAAATCTAGATTATGTGTCTAAAGCTATTAGCACAATTAGGCTCCATTTCGACACAGTAATTTCAAAACCAGGTTTTCATTCGACACTAAGGCTAAGTTGGTTGAAAAGTTAATAAATTATAGACCATTAGATAAAATGCAATTGATATAAATTGTACCGATACAGTTCAAAATGAATACATTATAGAACATTAGAACATTAGACAATTAATAACAAGTTCAAATGGTCGCACTTATATCAAACAAAGATGCTGATCAAAGCATAGACTACATTGATCCCAAAACTCAACTTTCCCTCATAATAGGCCACTACAGCAATCATGGAACTGGGTTGCAAATTACTGAGAGTTTTTGAGACATTATAGTTCATTAGTTCAAATCTCAATAAAAAAGCTAATAGTCTAAGCTTTATAGTATTAACTATTGACTAAATCCTTAGATTTGGAGTTGCTCCATCCAAATGGATCCTCATTTGTCTTTGTAGAAAGAGTACTGAGAGTTATTATGAAATATGAATAGCCCTGCATAAAGATGGACTTGGTGGCATTTGCAACCCAGTTCCATGATTGCTGTAGTGGCCTATTATGAGGGAAAGTTGAGTTTTGGGATTAATGTAGTCTATGCTTTGATCAGCATCTTTCTTTGATATAAGTGCGACCATTTGCATAGTAATGCTTCTTCTGTTTTTTGGGTTGAGTGCCATTGATATAACAGGTTGAAGTTAAAATTGATCACCGATGGTGTTATTAAATTAATAACAAGTTCTCCAGTCCCAATAACACCTTGCATTTCCTTATGTAAATATTTGAGCAAGTTCTCTGCTAGTTGATAATGAACGTATTCATAGAATCTCTTGCTTAATCTGATTCTTTAAAGAAGCATGTAATAATATAGAAGGCTTAGATATTTTTTTTGGTTACAAAAAAAAAAAAAAAAAAAAAAAAAAAAAAAAAAAAAAAATTAGATATTGACCTCTCATTAACCCATCTGTGTTTAGAAATTTGTGTAAGGTGTTCTTTCTTGGTTATGAGTTAGTCTTAATCTTTTGTTATGTCTTGTTGCAGACTAGTCTTATGTACAAATTGCACCAGCCTTTTCCCAAGAGGGGAAAATTTCGATTGACCATCTTTCCTGGATCTGTCGATCATGCATTGGTTGCAGCCTTAATTGTAATATTTCTTGATTGATTAGAGACTATAGAAGAACTTTAAGGAAAAATTTGAGTATTCTCCACACGAAAATTGAAAAAGGTCAATCTCTGAACTTCCCTTAAAGGTGATGAAGAAATAGATCAAATGTATCCTCACTACATATACCTTTGAATTGTTCTAGTTCTAGATTTTCTTTGCCTTATTTTAGTTCAGTTTAGCAGAAAATGGTGTTTGATGAAGAGTTAATTAGAAGAGTATAAAACACCATATCCATTACAGTGATTATACTATTGAAATAATACTTACTGTGATTTGCTGATTCTTCCGTGGAGTAGCTTTTCCTTTGTATATAATTCGCTCTTTCATTCTCTGCTGCAGGCTGCAAAGCTCTAAGTTCTTCTAAAGTTTGCAGATCAGATTTTGTATTTTCCTGTTTCTATGTGTTAAATTTCAAATCTAGTCATTCTATACCCAGTACATGCATGGAGGTGTTCCTATACAATATGCCACAAAACAAGATAGTAGAAAATGATTTTTCTTTCTCTCTGAATTTGGATTGAGAATTGGGAGATCAAAGAATGCACTTTGATATAATATCTTCAATAATAGTGTCTTTATCATCAAGGAGAATGAAATTTACACTTCTTAATTTGCAATCCACACTGTTTTTTTTTTTTTATGTTAAAATTCTTATAAAAAGACAAAATTTAAGTTATTACAGACAAAATTTTGAGTTACTAAAAAATGAATTGTAAAATGGAGACCTGACCCGGCCCACAGCAAAGCCCATCTCGGCCTTGCCCATTGGGTATGAGGCAGGGCTAGGGCGGAGAATACAAAGCCCAGGCCTGGCCTGCGAGCCGGCCCATTATATGCCCATTAAAGTCCACTTGGCCCAGCATTATAAGCCTAGCCCGAAAGCCCATTCAATTATAGTATTAATATTTTTTATGTAGGGTTTTTTTCTCATTTACCCTATTAAGTTTTTTTAATTTCTCGTTATCAAAAACACTCTAAGGAAGTCTTCTCTAATACCCTATTAAGTTTTTTTTTTTTTTTTTGAGACTATAACCCTCGCTCCTTTATGACTGAGAGAGAGAGAGAAAAAAAAAATGGAAGAGAGAGAAACCATAGGAGACTTCGCCGGAGCTCGGTCACCTGTCGCTGGATTCCGGCCAACTTTTCCCCTGAATCCGGTAACCGGTCGTTGGATTCCGGCCAACATTCGCCGAAATCCCGTCACCGGCCGCTGCCCATTGGACTTTTCTGAAAACCTCGCCGGAGGTCATCGGAGATCTCATAGGTCACCGGAAACGTTTATTACCCTCAATAGAATTTTCGGTCGCCGAAATGGGAACTAATCTCTGTAAAATTAGACAAATAAAACTTTGATTAAGGAAAAAAAAGTGGAGATTACATCAATTCAAAACATTTATTGCCCCCCAATAGCCCTTTATTACCCCCCAATAGAACATTTTTTTTTTTCTTTTCTTCTGGCCTTTCGCCCCATTTTACCCAAAAAAAAAAAAATGATTGGGGCACCCAGAAAATACTCTGGGCACCAACATCATTTCCCTTTGCCAGTCAGCTCTAGTCGTTGATCTGTAACCTCCAGCGCGTCCAAAACCTCGACCTCTCCAACAACTCCCTCTCTGGTTCCTTAGACAAAGGTCTGAAAAACTGTAAGCAATTCGGCAGATTGATACTCGCCGGAAACAAATTCACCGGCAAAATTCCTAATCGGAGCAAACACACCGTTATCTTGCCTCTGCTGCCCAACCAAACCCATCGTAACCGTTTTGACCGGATTGCGACTGCGAGCGATGTCGACGACAACCCAGTCAGGCGAGTCGAGTTGAGGCGGCTCCTCGATTCAGATCTTTACGCTGGTGCCCTATCGGATCTGCTTGGTGATGCTGCCGGATTTGCGAAGGCAATGTGGCAGGGAGGAACAGTGAGCAGAGGCTGCTACTGGCGCGGCCTGGAGGATCCATTTTCGAAGTTGGACTCGGAGGAGGAGGAAGATGACATAATATAAAGGGACCTCGCCGAAAAACACGAGTAAACCTCGCCGGAGACCTGACTGTGATGAGAGAGAGAGAGAGAGAGAGAACTGGTTTGTGCAGATCAGGCGAGAGAGAAACTGGATCGGGATGAGGAGAGAGATAGAGAGTGGCAGTGATTGTAATTCTGTAATTGTGTTGAGGGCAAAATGGTCATTTGGTGTTAAATTGTGTAAATGGGAACAAAAATATGTTGCTGGGGTAAGTGGGATAATTTTGGTCAATTTTGGTGTTTTGGGTCAAGGACCCTTTTATGTAGATATATTGAACTAATTATTGCATTAGGCTATAGTTTCCTTTTATTTTGTTCAAATCATTAACATATCATAATTTTTTCATAGCCTTTTTATTTTATTTTTTAACAAAAGAACATGACATATAAATATAATGAGCTCGACCCTGCCCACCCAAAAAAACTTGGCCGGGCTTGGCTCTAAAAAGGCTGTAAGGCCATGGCCTTGATTTTTAAGAGAAGCCTAACCTTGCCTGCCCCGAAAAATTAAAAAAATACGTTGTGGCCCTGCCCGGCCCATTGACACCCCCTATTTCCAGTGCTAGGAAAGACATTATTGTAGACTCAAGGGAGGCAATCACATCATTTTAAAATGTTTACATTAACAACGTACATCCAAAACAAACTCTTCTCCTCCAACGTTTCCATAACTTCTCCAATAGTGATTACATGGATCCAAGCTCACATATGCTGTTTCGTTCTCAGCCACATCGCCAGCATATCTCAGATTAAGGACATGTACCATTGGAATTTCTCAATATGTAGTTGGCCAGCTTTAGGGTGAAAGCCTTGACCAATAACCCTGCCATCATTGACAATAACAAAACCCACAATTGATTGGGGCTAGTAGACATGAGAGCTTTTCTTTCAAGCTCCACAAACCTCCTCATATAAAGAGAAAATTATACAAACAGTACCCGAATTAAGGCCGGCTCCTAACTTCAGTACCCGACTATGCAAAACTATCACTTTGGTACCCCAAGTTTGAAGCTCGACCCAAGAATCTTACACGCCGTTATTAACGGTGTTAAGTCTTGTGCTAGGTGGCATATTTTGTGGGATATTTTGGTCACTTGATGTCTTAACCCATTTTTTTTTTTTAATATACAAACTTGATATTTCGCTCCCTGTGTGTGTGTGTGTGTGTGTGTGCGCGCAACAAGTGAGATATCCTCTCCTTCATAATTGCTCCTTGTTTATGTGATCATACGGAAGGAAGGAGGAAGAGGAAGATTGAATATTGAATTGGTTAATAGGTGTTGGATTAGCTCGACATGCATCAAATTGCAAACCCAAACCGACTCTGACGTCGATCCGTTTTCGTTCCGACGGGGAACCAACGATTTCTTAACTCTCCAACCACTGCCTGAAGTAGCACAGACGCCGTTAGCTTCCTCGTGGCGGCGTGAAGCGGAGCCCCGTCCTCCCTTCTCCGAACTAGCAGTGACGACGGCAGGACAATGCCCAAAAGCTTCTCTGGTTTTCAGGCATATTTTCCGACTCTGGCCACGCTACAAGTGAGACCAGTGGCGGTAGTTTCGTCTTGGTAAGGTGAAGAAGCCTGTGGTACCTTCTTGTCCATCTGTCAACTTGGGAGAGAGAATCGAAGATGAGAAGATGTTTGAGTTTGCCGGTGAATTTCCATGTTTTCCGGCAACGTCTAGTTTCAACTCAGGTCTCAAACTTGTTTCCCTTGTCGAGCTCTACCTCGCTATATACTTGAATTTAAGTTTGGAGGAGATTAGCATAAATTAGAATTTTGGAGTTACTGAACCACCGTGGTTCACTGTTCACGGTGGTGGTTTTGGTCTTCCTTGACCAATTTCCGGCCATGACATGAAACCAAGGTTTTAAATTTCTCCGAAACTGCCGAAATTTCGGTCGAAATTTCCGTAATTTTGAAGTACCGAAACGAAATTCATATGCTATATCATTTCCGTCAGAAGTTTCCCGAAATTTTCAGTACATTTCCACCAAATTCTTAATTTCCGAAATATCTACACACACAATATATATTTAAAAATTCACACCGAAATTTTGTTCGAAATTTCTCTAAAATTTTTGTTAAATTTTTATGTCACCTACAATGATTTTTTGGTTCATACTTTTATAGAGAAAATATGAAAATATGAAATTTTGATTTTGATTTTTTTTTTTTTTGCAATCATGTTGAATACAACAAAAAACATTTTTTGTTTTTATCTGCTACAAAGTTGAATGCTCCAACCATAACATGAATTCCTTTTTGCTTCGTCTCAAATATTGTATGTTTCATGCACTGTAACATCATATTAGGTTATTCCACAATATCCGATATATGGATTGCATGTGGAAGGGGAACAACACGTATACATACAATAACCATGTGATGAAGTACGAAAATCATTTCCAAAATTCATGTACTTGGGAGCAGTATTGTATGATACTAAATTAAAGCAGTTCAACCAGCTAGATCGAACCACATCATAGTAGCTTTTATATTCCTTTTGTTGTACTTAATCATCTTCATTCAAAGGGGTTTTGGTTTTACGTGCCCCGCCCCACCCCCTTGTAATTTTCTAATTATTAAAAAAAATAAATCATATTTACATTATCAATATACAACACATTATCAATACACATAGATAAAAATACTAGTTTAGCAACCTACTACAATACTAGTTAATTACTCGTCCATATAAAATATCATAATTCTATTATAGATGTATAATTTTAGAGATGTTACATTGTAAATAGGTTTATTATAGGTTAGTTTAGTCTATGTAAAAGTTTCATTCAAAAATATCATTTTATAAATGCAATTAATTTGATTTCTTTATTTTTAACAGAAATTTCCACCGAAATCGAAACTTTCTCCGAAATTTCCTTAAATTTGAAGTACCGAAACCGAAATTTGAAACCTTGCATGAAACAGTGAGTAGAAATTGATGATTTGATGTTTCTGGAATCGTTGAAGTTGTAGAATTGGATATGCAAAGTTAGGCTGCAGACATTTTGGGTTTTCTGGATATTATTGGGCCATTTGGTTTGATGTTCATGTTGGTTTGTTGGTTCAATTAACATGAGAATGAAGTAACCTCTCATGAAGATAAACCCACCTCTGAAAATGGGTCATCCATGGCTGTGGTTGAGGAGAGGAAGAGGAATCGGACGACGGAGCTCGCAGCCACCAGCGGCGGTGCTCTAGCATTGGCTTTTCTCTGCAACAAGGCTCTGTTTTCGATTCATCTTTTGAAGACATTAGAAACGAGGGCATCAATAACTTCTAGGCTCAGAGAGCTCAAAACCCAGATGAACGAGACGAGGGGAAGAAGAAGGGATTTGCATGAGATAAGGTCTGGATAACGAAATGACCCAAATACCCATCCAAATTTAGCATGCAGATTGTTAGTTAACACTGTTATGAACGACGTGTACTGTTCTTGGGTCAGGCTTGAAACTTGGGGTACCAAAGTGATAGTTTTACATAGTTGGGTACTGAAGTTAGGAGTCGGCCTTAGTTCGGGTACTGTTTGTATAATTTTCTCTCATATAAAACTCATCATCTCTTTCTTGTTGCTAGTCCACACCTAAACCTATCGGAGAAATCTAGGGGTTGCTCTCGCCACTTTTAAATATCATTGTCTTCTCATATATTACTAGACTGTTGTTCCAATCGTTAGTTGTATTTATGGTGGAAATTGAGTCGAGTTCTGATTGTAAGTTGCATTTCCGGTGAAAAATAGTGTTTAGATGTTGAGAAACTGAGTTTCAATTATAAGCTGCCCTTATGGTGGAAATCGAGTCCACTTTTGATTAAGTTGCAATCTTGGAAAGTGTACGATATTATTATTATTATTTTATTTATTTATTTTTTGTTTTTGTGAGAAGGAAAGGTGTCAAGAAGCAAGAAGAGGAATGTAATAAACTCATAATTACGGTGGTTAAAAACTTTGAGTTAACTTAAAAAAAAAAAAAAAAGGCTTTTTTAAAAAATAAAAAATAAAAAATAAAGAGGAACTCAATGACCCGTTCATGCAAATATGCAATGCCACGTAAGCCATACGGGCCCAGCCGCTAAGGCGGTCGTATTTGACATAAAAACCCTGGAGTTGCCGTACATCTACCCCCTCATTGGTTTGGCTTCTTAAATATCATACACCTTCTCGCACCAGATTTTCCGTCAGCCGAGCACAATTCCCTCCTGTCCCGTTCAGGGCTCAAAAGAGAAAAACTCTCTCTCTCTAGCTCTGCAACTCGCTCTCCTCCTATACTACGTCGTTTCGAATAACTTGTACAGTAAACCAGAATGGGGAAGCAGAAGGGAGACGGAGCTAGGAGCAAGGCCCGCCCTTCAAGTAGCAGGTACTGATTTTGTTTCCAACATGTTTTGGTTGATACTGCGTCGTTTTGAACATCTCTGATTGTGAGAAATTCTGTGTAGTTTGGCGGCGTCGCTGTTGCCGTCGGGTTCTGCTGCGGCGGTGGGCTTCGGTGGCTACGTCGGAGGCTCTCGCCTCGATGCTCCTCCTTCCGGCGATGATTCAAGGCCCTTTTTGGTAGGTTTTCCATTTATCTAAAGCTTTTGCTATCAATTTTTGGCTTTTGAGGAGAGTATTGGATTTTGGTTAGGTTTTGATGTATATGAATGGCAGGACCATAAGTTTGATTTTGAATCAATTGCTAGGGCAGTGAGTGTGTTTATGTTATGTTATTGTTTTACACTAGTGCTGATTGCTGAATGCGTTTGTAGTTGTTCTAGTCGTGCTGCAATGAGATTTTTGTAAGAGTGTGTTTGGAATTCGGCTCATTTTACAAGTGAATTGCAGACCTACTGAATGTATAGAGTTTAGTTGAAATTAGTAATTACCGAATTAGGAGTTAGAGATTCTCATAACAAGCTCTCGTTTCCGTGGAATTCATTTGGGTGAAGGTGGTGGATCTACCAGCAATGCAAAAAGTTAAAAAGTAAACTAAGTAAAAGGAAATAGATTTAGAATCAATTGGTAGGGTAGCGACTGTGTTTATGTTCTGTTGTTGGTTGAGTAGTTCTGAAAGCAATTTATAGTTTGTTATAGTCTTGCTGCAATAAGATTTCTGTCGCAGTGTGTTTGGATTTGGCTCTATTGAATCTAGTAGTTACCTTCTTGTGAGAATGAGGAGTTAGAAATTTGCAAAACGCGCTCTGGTTTCCTCTTGTTGAATTCATTTCGGTGAAAGTGGTGAATCCAGCCATCACCAATGATACAGAATTTCCCAATTTTGTTAGAAGGAGTTTGTGCAAAGTTAACTTCTTTCTTCTTGTTGTTTAACCTTTTCCTCCCGTCTGTTTTCACGTGTGGGTCGTGCAGGAAGTAGATAGTGATTTGGCTCTACATTTGAAGAGGCTTGCAAGGAAAGATCCCACCACCAAGGTAAACTTCTGCCTGAAAATGTGTTTTTGACTTGAGGCTTGGAGTCCATCATGTATGATTGTAATATTCACTGATTTGCATTCATTAATAGCTTAAAGCTTTGGCATCTCTATCCACACTGTTGAAGGAAAAGTCCACGAAGGACATAGTAGCGGCCATTCCACAATGGGTATAGTTTCTCATCTCAGTATGATATTACTAGAGACTTTTTTCCTTTTTTTTTTAATCTCCTTTTCTTAAGTTCTTAATAATAACACATTTTGATGTCATTAGTTTTGACACACTTGTTTCAGATTTTTGAGACTTACGCAGCTCTTTCTTCTGTAGGGATTTGAATACAAAAGGCTTGTGGTGGACTACAATAGGGATGTGCGGCGAGCAACTCATGACACAATGACCATTCTTGTCACCGCCGTTGGGTTTGAACTCTTTTGTGTACTCTCACATTTTTGTGTTCTTTTGGGCATGCTGTCTGGAATTCTATCAAGTTAAAGGAAAACTCTCAGTGGTGCTTTATTTATTGTGGGTTATATCTTTTAAAAAGTCAATGTCCTGATTCACTTGCATCTTGGATAAGCTCCTCTGTGAGGTGATGAGTGGGCCTTGAAAACAGTACCACAACTTTGATAAATCCACCCTGCGTTTGTGAAACAAAAAATTGCTTTAGATGCTGCTATCTCCACATGACTAAGGGTGATAAGATCTCATTCTTAAATTGGGTCCACCTAAATTCTATAGTAATGAGCTGGAAAATTCCTATGTTCCAAAGCCCTTGAAATGTTTATGGATAATGGTTGCACATGTAGGCTAATTGTCAACTGAATATGAACTTCCATTCATTTATCTATTGATTCTGGTTATGCCTAAATGCCCTGATATTGATTTGTTTGTTGTTTAGGAGAGATTTAGCGCCACAGCTGAAATCTTTGATGGGACCGTGGTGGTTTTCTCAATTTGACCCAGTCTCTGAAGTTTCTCAAGCTGCAAAGCGATCATTTCAGGTTATTTTGCAGATATATCCTCGTCTATTGTTTTTTTACAGTGCTTAATGTCAGAAACTGCCCTAAGAAAATCTCTACATTGCCATAATAACATTAATCTTAGCAGTTAGAAATTTGTGATTTCTATCCCTATCTCAACAAAAGAACAGAAACTTAAGTGTAGCTCCCATATAAAAAAAAGTTCAGAACTTGTATGGAATCCAATTATCTTGAATGTAGTAGAGTCAAATCAACTGGGGGGCTATTGTATGGCCCATGGTAAGATCCCATAGATGGTCTAGACTGGTCGGGCTTTATCCTAACCTCAAGTATTGCGGGGGCAAGAATTTGATCATGTACATACGCGCACACAGATATATATATATATATATATATATATATATATAGAGAGAGAGAGAGAGAGAGAGAGAGAGAGATATTTTTTTGTGTGAAGATTGCTAACATTTTTTATTTTTATAATAGTTTGTCCCCATTCCTTAAGTTTCATCATGTTCTTTTTCTTCTTTTTTTTCAGTTCAAAGCTGTTTTTGATTGTCCTATGAAATTTAACTCCTCACCGATTATGCATTTCGTATGCACCTTTGTTTTGACTTTAACTTGAGTGTCCATAATGCACAACAGGCAGTCTTTTCAGCTCCAGAAAAGAGACTAGATGCTTTAATTTTATGCACGGCAGAGGTTTTTATTTATTTGGAAGAAAATCTGAGGCTTACACCGCAAAATATGTCCGATAAAGGAACTGCTCTGGATGAATTGCAAGAGATGCATCAGCAGGTATGGATCTAGGATTTGTCACTTCATCTACATCACCATAGTAAACCTCAATTAGTCATATATTAGACGTGCATATTAAAATGCTCTCAGATTTAATGTGTATTCCATCATGTTGGATTGCAGGTGATATCTTCATCATTACTGGCATTGGCCACACTTCTTGATGTCTTGGTTTGCTTACAACTAGAAAGACCAGGCACCGAAAACCTAGCTGCTCAACCAAAACATGCTTTGAAGGCTAGGGAAACTGCTATTTCTTGTGCCGACAAGTTGTTCACTGCTCATAAATATTTCTTAGACTTCTTGAAATCCCCAAGTCCTGCTATCCGTTCAGCCACATATTCTGTATTGAGTAGTTTTATAAAAAACGTCCCTCAAGCCTTTAATGAAGGAAATATGAAAACTCTTGCTGCTGCACTATTAGGTGGATTTCAGGAGAAGGATCCTGCTTGTCATTCATCAATGTGGGATGCAATTTTACTGTTTTCTAATAAATTTCCTGAAAGTTGGACTTCTGTCAATGTACAGAAAACTGTACTGAATCGGTTTTGGGATTTCCTTAGAAATAGGTGCTTTGGATCTCAACAGGTTTCTTATCCATCTTTGGTTCTATTCTTACACACCGTGCCATCTAAAGCAGTCGTTGCAGAAACTTTTTTTCTTGAATTCTTCAAGAACCTCTGGGCAGGAAGGAATCCATCGCATTCCTTAAATGCAGATAGAGTGGCATTTTTTCGAGCATTACAAGAATGCTTTCTTTGGGCATTGCACAATGTCTCAAGGTGGGAGTCCTTTGATTTTACTTTAATCATGGTTCACTATATTGTTTTATACCCTGCTGCTTTTTTGTTCAGTGGATTTTCAGCTGATGTGTTTATTTTCCCAAAGTTTAATATGGCTTTGATGTTTTCATATGTTACTGGTTATAAATCTTTCTCTATTTGATACCAGATATTGCAATGGAGTGGATTCCATCAGTGATTTTCAAGCAACTCTTGTTAAAAATGTTCTGGTAAAGCTTTTGTGGCAAGACTACATTTTCTCTAGTAGCTCAAGAAAGGAGGAGAAAACGTCCCCCGGATTATCAGTAGATTCATGTGAAAGTGATTTAGCTTCCAACAAGAAGACAGTTGAAACATTGAATATCACGTACCCAATGAGCTACTTTAGAGAGTTGGCAAATTGCATTGTTGGGGTTCTTTCAGGCATTGATTTGCTGGAGCATGATTTGCTCTCAGCTTTTGCTGCAGAATTTCAGGAGAATTGTCAGAGTTTCTTTCAGCATGCTAGTAACTTGGAAAGAGAAAGTGAGTTTGCGGAGCGAGTTATACAGTTTATATCATTACTTGGAGAACATGCAATGCAGAATGGTCGAGGTTGGCCTTTGGCTTCTCTAGTTGGACCAATGTTGGTTAATTCCTTTGCATTGATGAGATCACATGTAAGTTGCCATACACAATAGCTTCTCATGCTTGATACATATTTATATTTATCTATTATCCTACTTTTGTGGATAGTAATGTTTCTCGGAGATCATACAATTGTTAAGATAGTTGTTATGCATATGTTTGTGGTGTCAGACTACATTCTGACTGGTTCAGCTATGAGTGGGGACTTTTGGACTATTAGAGTTCCAAATCTATGTCTGCCTGGAACTGGTTGAATTTACTTTTCTAATAGTATTATTTCCCAGTCAAACAGCAAGTTCATAATGGTATATAGAAAAATAAAGATGTGTCCAGGCGAATTAAATGTGAACTTCAATTATTGTTTAGCCGACAATAAATGTACTATATATACTTGCAAATTTATCTTTATGTTCTTTAATCTTATCTTCTTGACACCAGGATTCACCAAGTTGTGTGAAGATTCTAGCAGTGGCTGTTTCTGTATTTGGACCTCACAAGATAGTCCACGAACTTCTTATTCACAATACGTCTCCACATAGTTATTCTCCTGATGAGGGTGATAGAGCATTAGAGGAAGATAGATTCCTGCAAATGTTCAATGGAACTTTTGTTCCATGGTGTCTTAGTGGGAATAGTTACTCTTTAAGTGCTCGTCTTGACCTGTTACTTGCATTGCTTGATGATGAATATTTCTCTGAGCAGTGGGATAGTGTTATCAGATATGCCACTAACCTGGAGCATTCTGGATCTGCACCCTGCTCTTTAGATTCTGACCGGATAACTATCTTAGCAATGCTTTTACAGAAAGTAAGAAACGGAATCACAAACACAAAGGTAGGAGTTTCCATCAGCACAAAAATGGGCAACCCAGATCATTGGCATCATGAGCTTCTAGAATCAACTGCTGTTGCTGTTGCTCGATCCTCTCCTCCTCTCGGAGCTTCTAATTCTCAATTCTTGTGGTATGAATGAAATTATTTATTTTTTACCCTAGTTTCTTCCAATGTAGCTTTAGTTATTTAGTCCGTGCTTTGCTTGGGTTGACTAGTTTTCTATAATTGGATAGCTAACTATTATCTGGAGAATATCTATGCTGAAGTTGATTTCTATGTATCTCATAATTGGAAATTGCAAGGTCACTGATTTCTATGGAATGGGAGAATTTATTTAGTTATTTCATATAACATTCATTTGAATGCTTTAAATCTAAGTGTTATGTTCATTGACCTACTTTTTACCTCATCTGCAGTACTGTTGTTGCTGGTTCAACAAAGATCAATCAAATTTCTCTGGTGTCAAGAAATACATTGATCCTGATATTTGAAGAGGTTTTCAAGAAGTTACTTTCTTTTATTATGGCATCCTCTTTTACTTGGGTTAGGGATGCAGGTTCTCTATTGACTGCCGGGGCAAACACTATTGGGCCAGAATTTGAAAATTCTGTGAGCATGTTTGAGATGGCTCAATTTGCTCTTGAAGTACTTGATGGCGGCTTATATTTATTAAAGACACTTGGTGAAGAAAGTGGGTTGAGTTCAGTTATTTTAGCTGCAATTTTTCTGATTGACTGGGAGTTTCTGGTATTACTGACAACGATAGATGATGCACCTGATGATAAATCAAGGGAAAAATTGAAGGCCAGGCTGGGATTTGGTGAATCTTTTCATGCATTTAGATGTAAGATAAGTAATCAATTCTGGAAAACACTCAGCTTACACAATCGAAAGGCACTTGGAAAAATTCTGATTCAGTGTATGAGATCCGCCATCTTCAATGAAGAGGAATTAGACACAGAGAAGTTCACATCTCTGTGCTGCTTGTGGATGCTTGAAATTTTGGACTGTCTCTCTCAGGATCCCTATGAGGAACAAAATCTGCTGGACCAACTTCTCTGCCAAGGTGATAGATGGCCTTTGTGGATAGTTCCGGATTTTAGCAGGCCAGAGGGAATAGTTGCCAAGGACTTCTCTATCCAAGTGAGTGGGAATTATTGGATTGACATAGTGCTGTGTTATTGATTCATGTTTTTGTGTCTGTTTCTCTTGTTACTTGTTGAGTTCTAGTTGGTTAGCTGGATGTCCGCTCTCTTATTCTGTTAGTTATGGCCCCTTCTACTTCTATTCATTTTGATGCTTGTACACATTTAGATTAAATTGATTAACCCCAACCCTAGGATTTCTTAGAGGCGCAGTAAGGAAAGAAAGATCGTTGAGTTCTAGTTTGTTAGCTCGATGCCCACTCTCTTGTTTTGTCAGTTAGGTTCCCTTCTGCTGCTATTTGTTTTGATGCTTGAACACATTTGGATAATTGATTCATCCCCAACCCAAGGTTTTCTTTGTGTGCAGTAAGACAAGAGAAAGCTAAAATAATCTGTATTTGTAACCCTAAAATAATCTGTATGTATGTGTTCAACACTTCACAACCAGGACAGTGCTGAATGAGAAAGCTTCTGAGAAATCTGTTAAATATATTCATAAACCAGCCAGGTTCAGAAGAGTTAGCCCACTAACACACCATTGAGACTAGTTGATGCTTCATTCCTTACTGTGAGACTAGCTTATTACTTGTGTTTATTCAGAGAGTGTATTGTGTTGGAATTGTTTCACTAATTGTTAGATGGATTATGTGATCTATATTGGATTTGTAGAGAGGCTTACACATTACAAATATATGACAAAATGCAGGACTTTGGCCACCGCAAGTTTATTTCATTTATTGACAAGATGATATCAGAAATTGGGATTCATAGAGTTGTTGGGGGTTATGCTAGATATACTCTCCCTCCCTCTGTGGAAGCAACATATGAAAAGCCGACTCGATCCTGGCTTGCTGCTGAAATATTATGCTCGTGGAAATGGCCAGGAGGAAGTGCTGTAGCTTCATTCTTACCTTCATTAAGTGCCTATGCAAAGAGTAAAAATTTCTCTTCCCAGGAGAGCTTGGTAGATTTTATTTTCAACATTCTACTTGATGGCACACTTGTTCAGGGAGGATGTGCTGCACAGAATTTTGTCTATCTGTGTCCTACTTCAAGTGATGAAGTGGAGGATATTGAAGAACCATTCTTAAGAGCTCTTGTAGCTTTTCTTTTAACTTTGTTTAATGATAAAATATGGGGTACTGAGAAAGCTATGGAGCTGTTTGCATTGCTTGTAAATAAACTTTATGTTGGAGAAGCAACAAATGCAAACTGTTTGAGGATTCTTCCTCTGATTGTTAATGTTCTTATTCAACCATTAAGTCAAAGAAGCATCAGATGTAATGACTCTAGTGGAGACGCTCAACATGATTCTTCTGGGGAAAATCATGTGCAAGTTGTTATTGAAGGCTGGCTAAAAAAAGCTCTATCATTTCCACCTTTGATCATGTGGTGGCAAACAGGAGAAGGTAAATGCATGTAATTAATATTTCCATTTGATAAAAATTAATTCTCTTAGACATTTGAGTTTTGGAGCTGCAAGTTATCATGTGAACAGTTGGTTGAGTAAGAAATAGAAACTCTTCAAATTTTTATAAGCAGTCCCTGTTCTGGAGCATCAAGTGGTGGGAGCCCACCTTCTTGTCATAAAGGGCCGATTGTGCTTGTAGATCTTGCTGATTTACTTTATAATCTGCTAATTATTTCCTTTTGATTTCTTCTTGCAGATATGGAAGATTGGATGCAGCTGGTTATTTCTTGTTATCCCATTAGTGCAGTAGAGGACATACAAACACCGAAGCTGGAGAGAGAGATCAGCTCGGTAGAGAGAAAGCTCCTACTTGAATTATTCCGGAAGCAGAGACATGGTGTTGGCGCACCAGCTGTAATTAATCAGCTTCCAGTTGTGCAGATGTTGCTATCAAAGCTTATGGTCGTTTCAGTTGGTTATTGTTGGAAAGAATTTGATGAAGAAGATTGGGAGTTTGTGTTATCTCAGATAAGACGCTGGCTGCAGTCTATTGTTGTCATGATGGAGGAAATTGCTGAAAATGTCAACGACACTATCACTAGCAGCTTTACTTCTGATAACTTGGATGATGTCGTTGATAACCTTGGCAAAATTGTTTTCGTTTCAGATCCCTTTCCTATAGACATTGCCAAAAATGCCCTTTTATCATTTTCTCTGTCCTGTGGACCTTTTGGTCGCCAACAAGCAGAAGATGCAGATAACTTAAATCCCGTGAGAACAGAAAGATGGGACCCCCTCAAAAATAGAATTTTAGAAGGCATCCTTCGATTGTTGTTCTGCACGGGTATTGCTGAGGCCATTGCAAGCTCCTGTTGTCACGAGGCTGCATTTATTGTATCAGCGGCGCGATTTGAACATTCCTATTTCTGGGAATTGGTGGCCTTAAATGTGGTCAACTCATCAACAGATGCCATAGATAGAGCAGTGAAGTCAGTTGAATTCTGGGGGCTGAGCAAAGGACCCATTAGCTCTTTGTATGCAATCCTTTTTTCTGCCAAAACAGTTCCTCTGTTGCAGTTCGCTGCTTACTTTATTCTTTCAACTGAACTTGTTTTACGCCTGGCTATTGTTGAAGAAGACAAAAGTTACTTGGATGGCGTTAGTAACAATGAAGAGGTTTCATCCTCTCTTGACATGTCGACAGAAACGGATATTCATTTGAGAGCTGAAATATCTTGCATGATTGAAAAGTTACCTAGTAATGTTCTCGAGATGGATTTAGTGGCAGATCAAAGGGTAAATATGCTTTCAATAGTAGTAAAAAATACTCCTTGCTTGCATTGTATTTGTCTCTTGCTTGGTATTTTATAGTGCTTATTGAAGTTGTAAATTGATTCCTTGTCAAAATTTCAGGTACATGTTTTTCTTGCGTGGTCCTTGTTGTTATCTCATTTAGGGTCATTGCCATCATCATCACCTGCAAGGGAGAGACTAGTCCAGTACGTACAAGATTCTGCTAATCCAGTAATATTAGATTGCCTCTTCCAGCATATTCCTCTAGAACTGTGGATTCTTAAGAAGAAAGACGAAGAGCTTCCTGCTGGCATAGCAGAAGCTGCAGCTGCAGCAACACGTTCCATTAGAACTGGTTCCTTATTGTTTTCGGTACAGTCTCTCTGGCCTGTTGAACCACTGAAAATGGCTTCGCTTGCTGGAGCAATGTTTGGTCTGATGCTCCACATTCTTCCCGCCTATGTAAGACAGTGGTCCAATGATTTACGTGACCGCTCTACATTATCAGGAATTGAATCGTTCACAAGAGCATGGTGCAGCCCACATCTCATCGCTGGCGAATTAAGTCAGGTATGTATAGCCTTATACGGATGCTTTTGCTCTAGGTTATTTTGTATTGTTTCTGAGATGCCGAAGATATTAAATAGCCACTGTTATAAACTATAACCAAATCCTGTTTACACTTTCTTTACTGAACAATACTGTGATGATGGTAATTTAACTCTGAATCTCAATTCTTGTGCAGATTAAAAAGGATGAAATTGCTGACGAGAATTTTACCATTGCTGTAAGCAAATCAGCAAATGAGGTTGTTGCTACTTATACAAAGGATGAGACTGCAATGAATCTAGTAATCCGTCTTCCTTCATCTTACCCATTACGGCCTGTTGATGTTGATTGTACAAGGAGTCTAGGTATTAGTGAAGCGAAGCAGAGGAAATGGTCAATGTCTATGACATTATTCGTACGGAATCAGGTAAACTGAATTTAACCTTAATGTTATTGGTCAGTGTCCATATTCCACCCAATTGCAGAAGGTCAAAGAATCATTATCTTTTTCATGCTGCTGTGCAATTTAATTTGTGATAAGAATGTATGTAGAAAGAGCAACAGAGACTGATTAATTTGAAGAATTTTAGTTTTGTTGTGACGATTTCCATGGAAGTAGTGTTTGGGGAAGGAAGAATGGACGGTCTTGTTCTTTCATTAAGCATAGGATCAGAAATAAACTGACCGAGATCAATGTGGATAATTTTCTTATTTGTTTGATGCAGAATGGAGCTTTAGCAGAAGCTATCCGGATATGGAAGCGCAACTTTGATAAGGAGTTTGAAGGTGTCGAGGAGTGTCCTATTTGTTATAGTGTCATCCATACCGTCAACCACGCCCTTCCACGTCTAGCGTGCAAGACCTGCAAGCACAAGTTCCATTCGGCCTGCCTCTATAAGTGGTTCTCAACTTCTCACAAATCAACTTGCCCATTGTGCCAGTCTCCATTTTGACCAGGGGAATCAAATCTGTAGTTGCACCCTTAAAGATTATACAGTGAGCAAAAGGATCTTGATCCAGTCAAATAGTAAGACATACAACCAGAATTCAGACCTCAATTGTCGCACAGAAGAATTAAATGTTGATTTCGCCGCAAGAGATGGAGCATAGTTGCGAGAGCCAGATTGTACTTCTAATCAATGATTAAGCTTTTGATCGTCATCAGTGGCCGACTTTGAGCATTGCTTTGTTGAATGAATCGAGGTTTCACTATTTTGAGTTCTCACTACCTAGCGCAGCATAGTTGTGAAAGCAATGAGAAGTGTCAGAGCTTCAGAGGTTTGAAGATACAAATACTTCGGAATTTTTGAGCTTGAAAGATTTTTACTACCATGTTAACGCTAGCTTAGAGCTTTTAGATGAGAACTACATATCAATAGATTGGAATGATGTCAGCATCCGAAACGATCTCACTGGTCAACTGCTCGCAAATATTAAATCGTCTTTTCTTAATCATTAATTCTATTATTCTACCGGCCTCATCGCTAAATCAAGATTTTTTTTTTTGATTGAAGTAATGGTAATTCTATTGATAATAGCGTATGTCAAGAATGTCATTACATATCCACCCGCTGACACATAACAATGGCCAGAACAAGGATTCGTGGAAGAGCTACAGTGGTATATAGGATAGACCAACTATATTTGAACTTATCGCTCTTTTAAAATCGAGCCTATAAGTTATGAAAAACATAGCGAATAGACAAGCAAAACTACACTCGTTGGGTTCCTAATACAAGTAACTTACTGTAATTAGACAAAAAGCTAATAACATAGGTTTGGGCCAAGAGCCTAAACCCTAGCCCAAATTAGAAGCTATTGGACTAGAGTAGAAACCTGAGCCCAACAACTTGAAGCCCAATAGGGTAGTCAGCCAAGAAGATCCACACAGCCCCATCAACCTGGCTCGGGCCCAGTCCACCATATGCTCGTCCAAACCTCGTCGTACGTCACGTTCCGGCCTAGTTTGGTCTGACCCCAGTCGCCAACTCGCATCGTCACGATTCACATCACCATGGCAGTGATCCAAAACCATCCCGAGCTCACCACCAACCTGCATCACACCAAACAACACAGTCCCCCGATTCGGTTTCCCACAGCCCCGCACCGCCACTGATCGAAAAACCATGTCGGCGCCATCAATCCAAGAAAACCTCCACGGGGATTGACAACCGGCCTGTAACAACACAACCCACCGCCTCCACCTCCAACCCAGCCAAACCAAACTGACAAAGCCGGGAAAAACCCTCTCCGACATAGTCCCAAGGGCAGTAGCTATCGATCTCCAGTCCGGCAGCACACCCCAAGACGGCGGTGAGGCCGGAGGCCACCCCGGAAGTCTGGGCACCACCGGACAAGACCAATTTTGCAACAACGGCGAAACGCGGCCTTCGGGTTCTCAAGGGAGAGATCCGACGAAGAGTTTCTACCCTTCTTTAATATGAGATCAAATTTTACGAAGAAATTCATCGCTAAATCAAGATAATCCATTCTCCAGCCAAGTAAATTTACGGTGCTAATATATTAATTTTTTTTTTTTTTTTTTTATAACCAAGGGAGCTTTTATTCATACCTCCAAGATTGGTATTTGGACCTCTCTATTTTTCCAAGTAATAGTTGACTTTGTCAACTCATATCAAATTACCAACAAGGACACAAAAGATGAGAGAAAAAATAATAATAATAATAAGTCTTCAATTTGGAGAAAACTTTCTCCTCGAATATAAACCTTAAAATCATTAGCAACAATTATTCTTTATCTCCCAAACATCAATCTTGGTGGTGAGATTCTACTCCCTGAGTCAAAGGTGAGACAGAATCTATCAAGCTTAATACCTAGTTAGAAATTTATTGATTTTATTGGACAATGGGCATTTTGGGAAAATTAGGGAGGTGTAGATAGCATATTGGTCATTTATAAAAGTAAGTTGGAGGTCTATTAGGTGGAAATGTCCAAATACCAATTTTGGAGGCATGAATAGAAGCTCTCTTTAACTAATTGTTCGACAAGGAATTGTTAAATAAATCTAATAAGTGATTTTTAATGTGAGGATTTTTTCCCGACAATTTATTGTTGATAAAGATGATTCTTTTTTTGGTTATTTCTTTTGTGGGAGGTTTGTGCCAGATTGCTGACGAACATTTGGTCGAAAAGTGCATCATTTTTCAGTTTATTATTTATTGGATGCTTTCGCCAATGAAATGTTGTCTGTAAAAGGTATATATATTGTTTAATTTTTTTTTTATCGGAAGGTTTTGCTGATTGAAAGGTGTCAATAATTCTAGCTATAGAAAAAGTATATTTTATCCAGTTAATATTTTTGGAATAGTTGCAATGACAAAACAAGGGACGAAAATAATAATTCAAACATTGTAAATGTCATGAGTTTAATTTTTATAGTTAAGAGAGGTGAAGTTACTGAAATGAGGCGAGACTGAAAGTTAAAAGTTGGAAATCATGTACCAGAAGCCAGAGTTACGTATTCTCCTGTGCTTCGCTAGTTTGTTTTTATTATGAAAGACTATTGTTGTTTGGTTTGTGATACTTCAAATGGTCGTTCAAATGCCTTCGATTCAAGGACCTAATCTTTTTGAGTTGCTAGTGGGTACTTGTTAGTTATTACTTTAACCTCCCATTCCTTTGTGTGCTAGGCCTATGGGGGCAAATGTGCTGGGCTCGGGGCTCGCCTTCACAAACCTGATGTAAACACATTTGGTATCACGGGGCTGGAATGAAGCACAGTAACTCGTTGGCTGGTGGAATCTAAACAGAAACCGCGAAGCTCTGAGGCCAACGTCAGTAGTCTTGAACATGCCTTGAAGGTGTTCGATGAAATGCTTCAAAGAAGTCCTCTGCCTTCGGTTGTCCGTTTCACTCAGATATTGGGTCAACTTGTCAAACTGAAACACTATTCTCAAGTCATCGCTTTGAATAGACGAATGGGTCTGATTGGAATCGCTTCTAATGTTTATACCCTTTCTATTATCATCAACTGCTATTGCCATTTGAATCAAATGGGGTTTAGCTTATCTGTCTTGGCACAATTCTTCAAATTGGGTCTTCAACCAACTGTCACCACCTACACTACTCTAATCAACGGCTTTGTTCTCAAGAATAGAATGCCTGAGGCAGCAGGGATTTTCAGCAAAATGCTGCAGGCAGGTCACTGTGTGCCCAATGTGGTTACTTTCAGCACACTAATAAAGGGACTTTGCATGAGGGGTGACAACACTGCAGCTATTCAATTGACGGTCTTTGCAAGGATACACTAGTTGTTGATGCACTGAACCTCTTCTCAGAAATGATTAGTAGGGGCATTGCTCCAAACATTGTTACTTACAACTCTTTGATTCAAGGCGTCTGCAACATAGGTCAGTGGAAAGAAGCTAAAAGTTTGTTGAATGAAATGGTGAGTAGAAATATCTTTCCGGATGTAGTCACCTTCAATGTCTTGGTTGATACACTTTGTAAGGAGGGAATGGTCGTGGAAGCCAAGAGTGTGGTTGAAATCATGATCCAAAGAGATATTGAGCCTGATGTGATTACCTACAATTCACTAATGGATGGCTACTGTTTGCGAGGAGAAATGGATGAAGCAAGAAAAGTCTTTGATCTAATGCTTAGCATGGCCTGCATGGTCAATGTTAGTAGTTGTAACATATTGATAATTGGATACTGTAAACATAAAAAGATTGATCAGGCTAACCGGGTTTTTCAGGAAATGCTTCGTAGGGAACTTGTTCCCAATACCATCACTTATAACACTCTTATTGACAGTTTTTGTAAAGCGGGAAGAATACAGGTTGCAGAGAAGTTGTTCTCTCAGATGCAAGGTAGTGGCCAACTTCCAAATCTTTGTACTTATGCCATTTTACTTGATGGCCTATGTGGAAACAAGCAACTTTGTACGGCAATGGAACTGCTTAGAGAGATGGAAGACAACAAGGTGAAGTAAATATTGTAATTTACACCATCATCATTGAAGGTTTGTGCAAAGCTGGAAAACTTGAATCTGCTACAGGTGTTTTCTCTAGTTTGTCTTCAAAAAGAGTTCAGCCTAATGTGAGGACATATACTGTGATGATTAATGGACTCTGTGATGGCGGCCTATTGGTTGAAGCAGAAAAGTTGCTTATAGAAATGGGAGAGAAAGGCTGTTCTCCAGATGGTTGTACCTATAACATAATTATCCGAGGATTTATCAATAACAATGAGACATCAAGGGCTGTGGGACTTATTCAAGAAATGGTGGAGATGGGGTTTTCTGCAGATGCATCAACTACGGAATTGATAATTGATTTGTTGTCTAAAGATAAAGTAGATCCAGCTTTGTTGTCATTGTTAAAAAGTTCATTATGAAGATAAATTGAATAGTTGAAACAGAATTCCCCGATGTACAAGGGATTTGAAATTGCTGTACCTTTGGATGTATAATGTACTATATTTATTAATCTATCATTAGAAAATACAATATCGTTCTGTAGATGGACCAAAATTTTAGCATTTTTTTTTTTTTTTGCAGATAGATTAGTACATTACTGATATCTAGTCATACAAACTTAGCAGTACCATACTATGGCAAAGGAAGTTCCATTCCACTGAAGCGTAGTAGCTGGATTTGTTTGGCCATGACTTTGAGTGAAATGAAGACCAACAGCCGTACAAACCTAGGAGTACCATACCATGGCAAAGGAAGTTCCATTCCACTGAAGCGTAGTTTTAGGGCCGGCCTCCATTGTTCAAGACCTGTTACAGAGCACTGAAGCGTAGTTTTAGGGCCGGCCTCCATTGTTCAAGACCTGTTACAGTGTGCTGTACTCATGATATGACAGAGCATTGTTCAATGCATCCTTTTTATCTTTAGATTTTTGCCGCTGAATGTTTTTCAGTATCCCTTCTGATATATTACATTTTGTGGCTGATTGGGTTGAGGGGTATAGGCCTACTTCGCCTAGTCCCAAGGTCGGCCTTGATTATGGATAAAAAATGCAAGTTCTGATGCAAAAGAACATTCCTCGAAAAAGTTAAATATGGAATTATCTGAACCAAAAATGGGAACACAGTATTAAAAGTGAAACTGAGCAACAAGTACAAAAATCTTGCATATGGATAGAGTTTCTTCCACGACCAAAAGTACAAAAATGTGATCTGATCTACTTATGGTACAACGTCTTCAGACCCTTATCTTGTTGGCCTAAGAAAATTGATCTAACTAGAAGTTCAATGATGAAAACAGGAGATTCTGCCACAATCAGAGTGGATAACTGAAGGCTGAACAGTGACAATAAGACTGAATAAGATCAAAATTCAGTCTTCTTTTAATACTGTGTTACAGAATGTCCTCTACCTGTCACTGCTCCCGCATGAAAGTAGCTAGCCATCTCATTTCTGCTCCGTTTCCATTGGACAAGTAGTATATTCTCTTGCAATTTTCCTCTGAGAAAGCTTCCCGGCGTATAAGCCTCTGTCTGCCATAATAAAAACAGAAGATAAAGCTGATTATCTGGAAGTTTGCACAGACACAGCATTTCTACAGAGCACTGACCAAAGACTGGTTCATTATTTTATGTGGTTGCTGGCTTCCTATACTGATTTGAGTTTTAAGCACACCACACTATACCTTAAATGTTTTAAACTGAATGTTAAGCCACTCACTCGATGCATTATCTTGTACTATTTTTTT